>NW_024748109.1:1076290-1090579 GCF_018991925.1 Homarus americanus
GGAGGAGACTGTGTTGGAGGTAGAGGGAGGGAGACTATATGGGAGATTGGGGAAGAAACTGTTGGGGATAGAGGGAGGAGATTGTGGGAGGGAAGACTGGGTAGGAGGTGGGGGAGGAGAGGAAAGACTGAAAGAATAAAGGCAAAATAAATTGGAGAGAGCGAGAGAATGAGGAACAGAAAGAAAGAGAAAGAGATGGAAGAAGGAACAGAGAGAGACAGAAAGATCAACACACACACACACTCACACACACACACACACACACACACACTCACACACACACACACACACGTATAATACAACCTACAGTATCTCCTCTCCCGTCACCAGGCTCGGAGTTGCTGAGCGGGGAGAAGAGGCCCACATCACCCAGAAGCAACACGGGGTCCTCCCTCATCCGTCGCCACACTCAGACCTCCGTCGTCAAGTAAGTTCCCCTCCTACAGGTAGTTTCAGCACCTTCAGAGAAAGATCAGGGAGAGTAACTATATATTTCAGAAGGTATAAATGGGAACTAGATGTTTCAGAGTACAGTGCTAATATGCCATGGCAGATTAAGAGTACTAATTTGCCATGTTAAATTCAGAGTACTATTATACCATGTTAAATTCAGAGTACAGTAGTAATATACCTTGACATATGTAGGTATATCACCGCTTACGTGTGGTGGATGTGATGGTGAGGTTATGTGTTGTTTTATCACTAAGAATGGTTCGTGTGGTGGATCTGATGGTGGCCTCAGCTCTCAGGACAGTCCTACACAACACCATCACCAGCCTCCTCGACGCCCTTACCGCCAGGACCGTCACCATCCATCGCTCTCAGCAGGAGGTGTGTGTGTGTGTGTGTGTGTTTGTGTGTATGTGTTTGTGTGTGTGTGTGTGTGTTTGTTCCATTGTTTATAGTGTGTTTGTGTACAGGGCTGTTAATGTTTGTTATTATCACCTTCTAGGAGGACACTGAGGAGATCTGCCCCATGTTCCTGATAAAAGTGGGCGTGGAGGGTGGGGCGGTGATGTGCACGCCCACGCAGGAGTCTCTGATGAATGGGCTGAGGGCGGTACTGAAGACTTGCGAGACAACAGTGCTCTCGACCCAGCCTCTCCTCCCTTACTTCACACCCCAGGACAGGTAAGACAGACAGACATAGACGGTAAGACAGACAGACATAGACGGTAAGACAGACAGACATATATCGATAAGACAGACAGACATAGACGGTAAGACAGACAGACAAACATATACAGTAAGACAGACAAACAGAAATAGACAGCAATTTCGTGAAAAAATAGACGCAGTTAAAGTTGGCAAGACAGATCAGGCTATATAGAGATGCTTGTGACAGCCGAGGTATTGCGTTCTTCCTGCGTTTATTTTTTATTTTTTATTTTTTTACCACTAGTGTTGCTATGTTGTTGGATCAGGACAGATATTGTGAGGGGAAGTTCCGTAGCGTCTCAAGTAACGTGTGTGTGTGTGTGTGTGTGTGTGTAACTCTACAGTATGCTTCGATTATTATTGCAGTACATTTTGATGTTGGTATGGTGGGGTTATTTTGAATACGTGTTGGGTTATTTTGAACAGTTGGGGTTATTTTGAACACTTGTCCTATGTTGAACACTTCGAGGGATATTTTGAACACTTGAGATAACTAAGTGTATTTGCCGTGTTCATATGTTCGTATTTACACACACATTAAACGTTTATTTATTCAGTACGTCTAAGTATTAGATAATTATAATTATATTTCTGCTGTTATCATCTCAGTATAACAGTTCCTAGGTTAGGTTAGGTTACGTTAGGTTACGTTAGGTTAGGTTACGTTAGGTTAGATTAGGTCAGGTTAGGTTAGGTTACGTTAGGTTAGGTTACGTTACGTTAGGTGAGAATTTAATAAAGACGATCATTAAAACATCCCGGTAGTGAAGATGTGTTCCTGTACAAGCTGTTCTCTTTTTTTTAGACTAAGTTTCATCGCGTCTGAGGAGAACCTGGTCCTACGCACGATGCTGGAAGACGACCCAACCCTGAGAAGTACCACCGGTCGAGTCCTGGCGCTGATAGAGGAAAGCTGGCGGAAAGTGGAGGCGGAGGTCGACCCTTTAGAGGGACTACTGCAACAGGCTGACACTCAGACCCACGTGGAACAGGGCGTACAAGGACAAGGTTAGGTGTCACGTCAGGCGGGAGTGTATAGTATAGAATATAATTAATGAATTCATGAGGTTCAAGGTTAACTAAAATATGCAAGGAGGGTCTCAGTGTTAAGCTAGTGTGATAAGATTAAGTTCAGGGTAATGGTGACAAGATCTAATGTAAATCAAGGTTATGATATAGAGATGGTAATGGAGAAAATGTCCCAGGAGAGAGAAGGATACATTTGTCGTTCGTGATTTTGTCATTTTTGTTTATCATAAAGAAAAATAAACAAGATTTTTTGTTATTATTATTACCACGAGTCATTAGATACTATATAAAAAATATATATACAATTTTATTTATCCATTTAATATCTACAATTTTAGGGGTTAGGTTAGGTTTGGTTAGGTTAGGTTTGGCTAGGTTAGGTTTGGTTTGGTTAGGTTAGGTTTGGTTAGGTTTGGTTTTCGTTGTATATTTCAGCAACAGGAAACTTAAATTATGGAAGTTATCATTGTCATTATTTAAAGCCATTTCAGATACATCCTGGAAGAGGGTAACTTTTTTTTTCTCTCGATTAAATTGATGTCATTAAATTTCACAAGGCTTCGTTGTTTTCCTTGTTAGTTTAATTTCTTACCATAAGGACGTAGTTTAATTCCCACGTATGAGTGTAAGTTAAGGCAGGGACAGGCGGTGTCAGGTGGTGTCAGGGGGAGGTGAGGGGGTTAGGGGAGACCAAGGGAATAATGGGTGGGTCAGGAGGTGTCAGGGAGGCCAGGCAAGGTAAGGGGTGGATGAGGGGGCTATCAAGGGTGGATTAGAGGGTGTTAGGGGTGGATAATGGGGTGTCGGGTGGATGAGGGGCAGTCAGGGGTGGATAATGGGGTGTCGGGTGGATCAGGGGTGTCAGGGGTGGACCAGGGGTGTCAGGGTGCACAGGGGTGTCAGGGTTGGACCAGGGGTGTTAGGGGTGGATAATGGGGTGTCGGGTGGATCAGGGGTGTCAGGGTGGACCAGGGGTGTCGGGGGTTGGATCAGGGGGTGTCAGGGGTGGACCAGGGGGTATCAAGATATCAAGGGTGGCTCAGGAGCGGATCAGGGGGTGTCAGGGTATCAGGGAAGGTCAGGGGTAGGTCAAGGATATTATGACCTTATAACTTCGACTGCTGTATTAATACCTTGACGTCACTAGACTTATTAATCCCTTTACTTATGAGTTTAATCCTAAATACTCCTTTACAATACTGGTCCTGGGTCCTCCTCCTCTTTTTCTTCTTCCTACTCCTCCTCTTCTTCCTGCTTCTTCTTCTTCCCTTCCTACTCCTCCTCTTCTTCCTGCTTCTTCTTCTTCCCTTCCTACTCATCCTCTTCTTCCTGCTTCTTCTTCTTCCCTTCCTACTCCTTCTCTTCTTCCTGCTTCTTCTTCTTCTCTTCCTACTCCTCCTGTTCTTCCTGCTTCTTCTTCCCTTCCTACTCCTTCTCTTCTTCCTGCTTCTTCTTCTTCCCTTCCTACTCCTTCTCTTCTTCCTGCTTCTTCTTCTTCTCTTCCTACTCCTCCTGTTCTTCCTGCTTCTTCTTCCCTTCCTACTCCTTCTCTTCTTCCTGCTTCTTTTCCTTCCCTTCCTACTCCTTCCCTTCTTCCTGCTTCTTTTTCTTCCCTTCCTACTCCTCTTCTTCCTGCTGGTTTATCTCGAGTGTGACCGCCCCTCTTTCGACCTACTCCTCCTCCTCCTCCTCTTTCCCTTCCTCCTCCTACTCCTCCCCCTCTTCCTTCTCTCATCTTCCTCTTCCTTATCCTCCTCCTGCACCTCTTCCCCCTCCTCTCCTTGAGTGTGACCGCCCCTCTCTCGGCAGCCCAAGCAACCCGGAGGTGCGTCGACAAGTCCTGGCAGGAAGCCCACCACGCCCTTCTGTTATTACTACACCTCTTGATGGCTGCTCCTGACTCCACCCTTCCAGAGATATTATTTCAGTGACTGCGTGTGTGTGTGTGTGTGTGTGTGTGTGTGTGTGTGTGTGTGTGTAGTGCGGAGAAAAGTAGTGCATTACACATCCGGAGTTCTTTGTGATGACTAAGTCGACTGAGAGATTTATTTATTTTTTTTCTCTCTCTCTCTCTCTCTCTCTCTCTCTCTCTCTCCTCTTGATCTCTGACGTGATTGTGGGAAGTCTAGGGGGGATAACAAGGACACTAAGGACATTGATAGACCATACCAAGGACAAATGTACATCATGGACAACAATAACAACAAAATACAGACGCATTAACAAAAAACAACAGAGTCACCTGATGTTTACAAGTAACTCTGTTCGTATTCCTTACAAGAAAACAAACACAGTAAGAACAAGGACAATCAAGGACAGTTTAGTAGACGCCCTGTGGTAGTGGTTACGTGCACGCAATATGAATTCGAGCACACGATATATCCGCGAACACCTCTGTACCTCACGATAACGGACTGATGTTGTATTAACTAACTTCTTGTGACGTTTTCAGAGTTGAGTGAGTTGGGGTCATGGCTGGCACAGGTGGAGGGGCTGGTGCAGGCGGCTCGAGCGGTGAAGGAGGTGGTGGGACTTGGTCTCCTGCAGGTGGATCAGACCACCGCCAGGAAGATTCTCGTGACTTCACTTCGTCAGCAGCAGCAGCGTATACACCAGGATGTTAGCCAGTGAGTGAGCTGAGAGAGAGAGAGAGAGAGAGAGAGATAGATAAGAAAAGCTATAAAGGGGAGAAAAAGAGAGACAGAGATAAGGAAAGCTAGAAAGAGAGATAGTGACCCAGTGCTTAGTTTGTGATATTAGTCTAACATACTTCGAGAGAAAGAGAGAGAGTGAGAGAGAGATAATAAAAGCTAAAGAATAAGGAATAAAGGAGACACTCAAGTAAAAAGAAAGCTAGGGAGAGAGATAGAGAGATTATTAACTTATACTCAACACAAAAGCTAGAGAGAGAGAGAGAGAGAGAGAGAGAGAGAGAGAGAGAGAGAGAGAGAGATCAATATCATAATCATCTCTACCCAACACAAGACCCATTCCCTAATACAGACCTCATCCCAATAACGTCAACAGCATCTAGCACACAAAAACACACCTTATACACATTACCCCCAAGACCTCTTATACTTTACCTCACTCTCTGACAGGGGTTTCGACCAGCGTGTGAGAGCGTTGCTGACAGATGCAAACGACAAGTGGCTAGGTCTGGAACTGGCTCCTGTCACCGCCCAACAAGTGGTCACCCTCCTCAACTACGTCACTGAAGTCAAGGAGCAGGTTAGATTAGGTTAGGTTAGGTTAAGTGTTAGAGTTGAAGTAGGATTATAACCTAACTTTACCTAACCGAATCCAATCTAACCCAAACTATCCCAACTCAACCTAACCTAAGCTATACCCAACCTCACCAACCCCAAACTTCACCTCACCTCACCTCACCTCACCTTGCCTCACCTCACTCAACCTAACTTAACCTAAGCTAAATTAACCAGAACTTAAAAAAAAAATATATAACCCTGTGACTTTTGAGATCTAAGAAAAAAAATCTAAACTATGTTCTTGATATTTCTTTTTTTGTCTTGGTGTTGGCAGATGGAACGTGTGAACCGGGAGATACTTGTGATTCAGGAGGCCTATGAGATGATTCAGGGATACCACATCACACTACATCCAGAGGTCAGCCGAATCAATCACCATACCTTAGTCCTCCTCTTCTTCTGCCACTCTTGTTCTTTGTCCTCCTCCTCTTCTACCTCTCTTGTTCTTCGTCCTCCTACTCTTCTACCTCTCTTGTTCTTCGTCCTCCTACTCTTCTACCTCTCTTGTTCTTCGTCCTCCTACTCTTCTGTTCTTCGTCCTCCTACTCTTCTGCCACTCTTGTTCTTCGTCCTCCTCCTCTTCTACCTCTCTTGTTCTTCGTCCTCCTACTCTTCTACCTCTCTTGTTCTTCGTCCTCCTACTCTTCTACCTCTCTTGTTCTTCGTCCTCCTCTCTGTACTGCACGTCATCTTCTGTTGTACTTCATTCCACTTGTGTACTTTATATCTCTTGTACTTTATTCCTGTTCTATTTCACGTTAAAACTGATCATTGTCTAGAAACGTCATTTATATATTTCTTTCAGTATTCGTCTTGGTAATGGTCTCATATTGATGACGACATTGAATAAATAAACAGAAGTCACGTCTATAATGTTGAGTCGTCTTCAGCTTGTTGTATCATTTATTGTCTCTAGGAAGGGGGTGTAGGGTTCTGATTCTCCTATATTTAGTGTGTGTGTGTGTGTGTGTGTGTGTGTGTGTGTGTGTGTGTGTGTGTGTGTGTGTATCTACTCTTCTGGTTTCTGCAGGTGCACAACAAGTACGAGGCGCTGCAGAAGGAGGTGAAGAGGTTGAGGAAGTCGGTGCGGCGGAGTCTGATGGAACGGCCCTCGTCGATTCGTAAGTTAAAGCAGCTGTTGGATAAGGAGATCGAGGAGGTGGACGCTGAGACGACCAAACTCTCTGAGCAGGTCCAGGTGCGTGTCTTCCATAGGTGTAATAGGATTCTGGTCCAGGTGCGTCTTCCATAGGTGTAATAGGATTCTGTATTGTCTTAACATTGTGTCTCTAACTTATCTCCACGCTGAGGATATTCTAACGTGTTTATATAAGACTTGGAATCAAATACGGGTTGTATATAAGTTAAGGTAACACTCCCCAAAACGTATCTTTACGATTTTGTGTGAGATAATATGATAGAACGGAGGAAGGATTTTGACAACCCTACCGAGACAACAGGAATTCAGTGTGAAATTCATCGATTACCTCCGTTAAGATACTTTTTTGGTGTGTGTGTGTGTGTGTGTGTATGTGTGTGTGTGTGTGTGTGCATCAGGTTTTGGATGCATATTCAGTGTTGAATCAATACATATTTATTTTATCTTCACAGGCGCTGAGATTCCTGAGGGTGACGAGTGACCGGGAGGAGGCGTTGAAGATGCTGGAAGCTGCCGATGCTAGAGCCTCCACCATCCGCGCTCAGGCCACCACAGTCACCGACCATCAAACGCGATTTAAGGTCCACTCTTGTTTGTTTTATCACAGTAACCGACCAATCGCATTTGTATTACTTCTCATCTCATGATAACTAAACTAAACGAAACGAAGCTAAACTAAACTAAACTAAACACTATGAAGTACTGAACGTTTAACACTCCTATATAAAGTATAATTTGCAAACTGTTAAAACGACTTAGAATAATGGTAACTTTAGTGAATAATGATAACAAATTAATAATGACAATAACGATAACTTAGATGAATAATCATAACTTAAGCGAATAAAGATATCCATGTAAGAGTACAATTTATAAATATATTGAAAATTAAGTTGAATAATACTGACAATACCAGAACAATTTATCATCATTTGTGTAAAAGTAAAGTAAATGAACGTGAGGAAGATATATACTCTATTTTTATTTCACTTTACAATAGGATTTTGCTTAAGAGGAAAATAACACACTCAGTTGACTTTAACATTAGTACGTCCGTCACTGTATGCAACGACCAACCCTCTAAAAATAGTGTTACTCTCCCCAGATGAATGCCTGTCCCTTCAAGGAGCTAGTGGAGGTGGAGGAAGAGATCTCCCTCAAGATGTTACTCTGGCGTTCTCTAAATGAGTGGGAGCAGCTCACAGGCAGGTGGTACCAGGTGAGTTCATTAGCGTAAATGTTGATGGGAAGTTTTATTTATGGGAGACTGGAGGTATAGGTGGGTACAGGTAGTCAATAGTACAGGTACGTTTCAACAGGTACAGGTAGTTATTATTAAAGGTATAGGTAGTCATTATTGCAGGTACATTTAGTATTTAATTGCAGGTGAGGAGACATAGACGCGTACGTACACCAGGAATACTGAATATACGCAGTAAGTCAACGAGGGGGAGATACGCACACATACACACACCTCTCCTCAAACACTCACACACATCCGTTCATACACATACATATACACACACACACTCCAAGGACAATATTCTGTGGTCACTCCTCAGCACTCATGCTCAGTTCTTCACCCCGGGACAACAGCGGCCTTGAGGTGTTGTGTTGTGGTCCCTCACAGGCCGGCTGACCACACAGGCCCTCAGGCACTCAGACACATCCGTTCACACACACACACAGCGCATACACACACACTATATAATATGGGGATTTATTATGTTTTTTTTATTTAAGATCTGTTTAAAATCGCAGTAATTTATGTGTGTGTGTGTGTGTGTGTGTGTGAGTGTACAGTGTCCATGTGTGTGTGTGTGTGTGTACAGTGTCCATGTGTGTGTGTGTACAGTGTCCATGTGTGTGTGTGTGTGTCCATGTGTGTGTGTGTGTGTGTGTGTGTGTGTGTGTGTGAGTGTACAGTGTCCATGTGTGTGTGTGTGTGTGTACAGTGTCCATGTGTGTGTGTGTGTGTGTGTGTGTGTACAGTGTCCATGTGTGTGTGTGTGTGTCCATGTGTGTGTGTGTGTACAGTGTCCATGTGTGCGTTTATGAGTGTAAGTAACGACCTATAATTTGGTATCTATCGCATTTATCATAACTTAAAGATGTTGTTTACTAAACTTATTCCAGCACACGTTACACCGTTTAGACTACTACAGTGTTGTTGTTGTGGTGGTGTGTGGCAGAATGAGGTGCGGAGCCTGGACGTGCGTGAAGTGAGTCGTGTGACGCAGGAATACCGGGGTAAGGTCGACTACCTCATGGGCGCCACTCAACACTCCGACGTCCTTCTCCACCTTCAGTCCATCGTCACACACCTACAGGAGAAGGTAGTAGTAATAATAATAATAATAATAATAATAATAATAATAATAATAATAATAATAATAGTGATAATGATAATAATAATAGTGATAATGATAATAGATATTTACGCTATTTGACCAAGGATAGCCGACAAAGCCACTAATAACAGTGAAATATATATTTATTTAATATTGAGGGAATATACCAGTAATGTGATTATGTTCATCTAAAAGGTCATATTTATTTATATATAGTGACGTATGGTCTGGTGATTGGACAATGTAGCAGTATTTATTGTCTAACTAGCCAATCACAAGTCAGAACGAGAGAAAGAAGGTGGGGTTATTTTGACATATCTATAACGAACAGATACCAGTGTTAGAAGCGCTTACCGACTCAGCACTCCGGCCTCGACACTGGCAGGAGATAGACACAGCCCTCAGTCAGGCTCTACCTCCCTCCCTCACCCTGGCTCACGTTGATGAAATGGCCCTGCACAAACACGCCCACACTCTACAGCAAGTGGCTCATACAGCCCAGCTCCAGCGAGAGATGGAAAACCGCCTCAAGAAAGTAAGAAACCTTTGTGAGAAAACGGACTTCATTTAGGGGGACCTGAGGTATTTTACTTTTACTTTACTTTTAGCCTCTTAGCCGCTGATAAAAGTAAAGTAGAGTAAAGTAAAGGTAAATTGAAGTAGATTAAAGCAAATATAAAGTAAAAGTAAAATAAATTAGAGTAAACTGAAAGTAAAGTAAAGTAAATTAAGTAGGAGTATAAGTTATAATTCCTCAGAACCCCCTAATAAATTTCGTTTTCTCACATGTACCCCTCAGAATAATAAATTTCGTTTTCTTACATGTACGTTTATAAGAAAATGAATATTATATTTTTAAGAGTAACTGATTAAAATGTATATAATTTATGTTTATATTAGCAAAAACGAACTAAATCGTTAACGGCAGATGTATAGTTTAAATATAGGATTTTTAACTCACATAAGGAGATATTAAATTTAATAAAAGATTATCCAGATAGATAAATATTCAGTAAAATCGTCATACATCTTTATATTGATTCAGCATGTATATAAACAACGCAGGTAACCAGGTATGCAGTCCAGCATGTATATAGTTAATTCAGGTATACGTTGTGCGTACATAGGCGCTACAGGTATATAAACAATGTAAATTTACTGCATTTCATAACACTTATAGGTGGAGGAGAGCTGGGAAGCGGCGACCATCCCTATCGCGGACTACACCAGCAGGAAGGACATGTATGTGTTGGGAGACCTGAAATACCTTGATACACTCCTTCTGGATACTGACTTGACACTCCACCTCCTCCTCCACTCCCAGCACGCCCTCCACATCAAGACAGAGACGATCAAATGGAAGAATATCCACACCCTCATCAGACAGTCGTTGGTAAGGTCTTGCTGTTACAACTCGGTGACTTTTTTTTTTACGGGTTATAACTGGATTTGATGACAATAAAATCCCACTAACTGTTAACTGGTCATAACTGGAAGGTAAACAAAAGCGGGATTAATTATTGACAATGAAATCCCACTAACTGTTAACTGGTCATAACTGGAAGGTAAACAAAAGTGGGATTAATTATTGAAATCCTTGTAACTGTTAATTGGTTATAACTGGAAGGTAAACAAAAGTGGGATTATTTATTGAAACTTGTAACTGTTAAACTGGTTATAACTGAATAGTAAAAGGAAAAGGGATTATTTGATGTATACTAAAATCACTCTGTGGTGGATTACTCAGTACAGAAGCCAGAGGAATGGAGATATGTCGATATCGGTCCATCAGAAGCTGAAGAGAACTAATACAGTGAAAGGCAAGAGGGTCTTGTCTTTTCTGGTATTTATCTCTCCTACAGTGGGATTTCAGTGTTGTAATTTAGTTGCATGTATTTTCTGTTAGGTCAGATGATTAATGGTTGCACAAGAGAGCTGTTGATTTACAAGGCAAAGGAGATTTGAGGATGGATGCACAAGAGCTGGTTGGGATTTACAAGTGCGGAAGGGGATTAAGGGATGAAAAATGAGTAATGCTGTTCTCTTGTAGGCCGCCTTGAGGGAGTTCGAGGAGGAGTGGGTGGCCCTCGACCCCGTCCTCAACACCTGTAGCGCTCAAGAGATATTCCCCCTCCAAACTTCTGCCTTCAGTAGCGCCTCGACCTTCTGGCGTGTCACTATGACCAGGTAGACGGTAGAGTCTTGAAGTCATGTAACGTCATCATGAGCAGGTAGAGTATTGAAGTCATGTAACGTCACTATGACCAGGTAGAGTATTGAAGTCATGTTACGTCACTATGACCAGGTAGAGTATTGAAGTCATGTGACGTCACCGTAACCAGGTATTATGGTAAGATCTTGTGACATAATTTTAAGCAGGTAGTGTTGTAGGTAACTTAGCCTCATTATAATCATCACACGACTATTTGCTGTACTTGTGGCATCTTGTTTATATCGAGAGGGAGAGTGACAGCTGTGTTTACTCAATTAGGGTGAAGGAGGAACCACACGTGTTGCAGCAGCTTCGTGGTGGGATGCTACAGGAGGAGGTGTTACAGGAGAGGACGCAGCTGGAGGGCCTGAGAGTGTGTCTGGCACCGCTTCTGGCCATGAGGAGACAGACCTGTCCCAGACTCTTTCTTCTGCCTGATGCTGACCTCCTCGAACTACTGACGAAGGGGCAGGTGAGGGTCTTGGGTCTTTTGGGGGGCTAGGGGGATCATCGATGACTGCTGTGGATGGTATACTGGCCTTCACTGTCCCGAGTCCTTCTGTCACTCTATTTTCTCGTTACATTGTGTGATCCAATTCCTTATTACTCGGAGGATTTTCCTAAACCTTGGCTCAATTATTAATCATCAATCAAAAACACGAGTGATTTTTTATTGACTGATGTGATTTTATACCGGACGTCTGATCATCTTGTTGTAGATTCATATGACGTTCTTCGCAAGCTTTTTATTTTTATATTTATCTTGTCATACTTAAACCTTTATACGAGGATTTAGTCTGTTTCTGCTCCTCATTAATGTTCCTCTCTCCTCCCAGATTATCACAATGTCTGTTATAACTTTACTCGTCAGTGGTAATAAATATTGTCTCTCTTCCCTACAGGAGCCAGAGGTGTGTCACAAGTACCTCAGGAGGCTGTTTACTGGCGTGGGTCGTCTGGTGCATGGTGAAGATGGCAAGATAGTGGCGCTTGTGTCGCCTCAGGAGGAGGTCCTCAGTCTGGCTAAGGTATTGTACAGTCACCTCCACTTATACCTGGTACAGTGACTAGTGCATTTTGTGAGATGTGGCAGATTTGTGTTTGCTTACATCGATTGAAACACCTTGAATGGCCTTTAAGGAACCTCGCAATAGTAGCCAGATTAAGGATGCTAGATAAACATTCCAAAGTGTTGCCATATCTCCCAGAACATTCCAGCCACTGTACCAGATGTAAGTGCAGGCGACTGTACTTGGCAGTGTAGTCATCATTCACTTCAGTACTGTCAGATTTCTTGTTGTATTAATATTATTATCAATACTATTTAACATAAACAAACTTTTCTATGACTTCAGTTTGTGATGGACACTTTGACGTTATTATTAATTTTCTGTGTGTGTGTGTGTGTGTGTGTGTGTGTGTGTGTGTGTGTGTGTGTGTGTGTGTGTGTCTTCAGCTTATCATTTCCTACAATTCATGTAATGTAAAGTGTCAAATTTTGTCTTTGGAAAAAATATTGACGGTGCTCGTAAAGTGGTAAACCTCCAACATATTCTCCCTAAATGAACCTCCAACACAGCCCATAGCCTCTCCAAATCCTTCCCCCAAAACTAATGGTATACAATGTGTGTGTCTGTGGTGTGGTGATACAGTCTGTCGTGGCCCATCACGGTGTGGAGGACTGGCTGGGTCGGGTGGAGAGTGGGATGAGGGCCACACTCAAGCGCCTCATTCTTAAGCATGTCGAGAATGACCCCCTACACCTTGAACGCTCCCAGCTCCCACTTCAGGTTAGTTATAGTTAAGGAATCATCGTTAAAGGTCTTACCGTTGAGATGCTTTGAAATAAAAAATGCAGTACATTTCTTACGATTTTTCTTTGACGGTCAGAATTTATTTGAGAAAGTTGTGTTGATGGTTATTATTATTATTATTATTATTATTATTATTATTATTATTATTATTATTTTTGTTATTACACCAATTCATTTACAACAGTGTTATGTTATAGGTGTTAGACGTGTGTCGACGCATCCAGTGGAGTCGACACGTGTCCTCAGCCATGGATGTGGCTGCTACCTTTGAGACGAAACCCGACCTACAGACAGTCGTGAAGGGCGTGAGGCAGGAGCTGAAGGCGATGATAGGGGCGATGAGGCGGGTTGGTGATAACAAGGGCACCAATACACGCTTGAGATCCGCCCAGTTGTCTTACCTCACCGCCACGTTATTGGAACTGAGGGACACTACCGTAGCTCTCTTAAAAGACCTTCCTACCTCTAAGTGAGTCTCAGCCTTCATTATTGGTAGGGTTTTATGTCTCTTGTGTCTTCTGTTTGATATTTTATAGAATGATGATTTCTAAATGTGCTGTTGTGTTTCAATCGATAATTGACGTCACATAGATTTTTTCCACTTGATGACTAAACACCCTAACGTAACTCTAGGAGGGGATTAAGTTAGGTTAGGTTAGGTTAACTCTTTGAGAACGTTGATTTCAACCCTTTGGAGTAGAACGATCGATAGATTAACCCTTTGAAGATGATGACTAAGGGTGATATTTGCCGCCAGATGGTCGTACTCCTGGCTGCAACACCTCCGTCACCAGCTCACGGGAGAGGGACGGGGCGCTGGGGTGCAGGTGGCCGTGGGTGTCGGAGCTCTGGATTACAGCTACGAGTACATGGGTGTTGCTGGAGCCTCTGTTCACACGTCTACCACCACCAGGGCCCAGTACTCTCTCCTCACCGCTGCTATCAGACATAAGTGTAACTGTTTAGATATATTGTATTTGTTAAGACACTGTCAAGTCATAATGAATCAGGTATTATTATTATTATTATTATTATTATTATTATTATTATTATTATTATTATTATTATTATTATTATTATTATTATTATTATTATTATTATTATTATTATTGTTGTCATTATTATTATTGTTCTTATTATTATTGTTTGTAAGACACTGTTGGTTGAATTATGGGAGCTGATGTGTCGTGACTTCCAGGTGGGGTGGCTGTGGGCGGTGTGGGCGGCGGCAAGACGGAAACACTGAAGGGCGTGGCGCGGGCGGCTGGACAATACTTGGCAACCCTCAACTGTACCC
>NW_024748109.1:1090679-1103839 GCF_018991925.1 Homarus americanus
GAGGTGCACCTTAGGGTTTGAATGAAATATGATAAGGTTTGGCCTTTTAGAGTTTGAACTAATGAGGTTGACCTTGAAGTGACTAGAGAGAGAGAGAGGTACAAATGGTATTCTGGTGGACCTGTAATGATAAAAGGTTAGGCTAGGTTAGGACTTGAGTAACCCGGTGTGTTGTTGTGTGAGTGTTGAGTCTCCCCAGGACGTGGTTGAGACGCCTCATTGCCTTGGGAGGAATCTTTGTTTACATGGCTGATCAGCTGATAAACACCACGCTCCGTGCCGCCAGCCGTCTGCCCTGGGAATGCTTTAGTCATGCGTTCGTAATTATATTTATTTTAAATCGACAAATAAAATTGACTTTAGTATTTGATTATATAAATTTGTGTTTGATTTAATTAGAAGAAAAATGTGTTTGTCGTTCACCCCACCCCACCCCACCCCACTCCACCCCATCCCACTTCATCCCATCCCTCCCCATCCCATCCCACTCCACCCCCATCCCACCCCCACCCCACCACCCCCACTCCACCCCCATCCCACTCCCATCCCACTCTACTCCCATCCCACCTACCCCATCCCACTCCACCCCATCCCACTCCCCACACCTCTGACTCCACCTCACCCCACCCTACCCAGGCATCAGGGCGGTGTACCCCCACCTGTACCCGAAGCAAAAATGTTTTTCAGTCTGGCGCCAGTTAGAGGTAGATCATTGCAGGGAGGTTAAACGCTTGTGGTGGGAGGGGAGGGGGGGGTGACGAGAGATAGTAGAAGAGAAAAGAGGGGAGATGAAGGTAAAGAAGAGAAGAGGAGAAAAAGGAGAGAGTAGAAGGTATAAAGATGAGAAGAGAGAGAGAGAAAGAGGGGGGGAAGGAGAGAGAGAGGACTGTGTGTTTTAATGAGATTTTAATGCACACAGTTTTGGGTCCACATTTTCATAAATTTAGTGAATAGTGTAAGTACTGTCAGGTGTGTGTGTGTTTTAACCCGTTAAAGTTAATCTGGTAGTCACTCATTCCCCCTTCCCTTTCTTCCTCCATACTCCCCCACTTCCTTCTTTCTCTCTCACAGGCACCCTCCTCGAATCGTTTACCTCTCTCAACTCCCCTCCATCACTCCTTCCATTCCTCCCCCATCCCCTTCCCCTCTCACTTATCTTCCTCAGCGTCCCTCCATTCCCCATGGGACGCACCTCCCCTCACGCACACGGTCTAGCAAAAATTAAGACGAAGAGGAAGAATGTAAATAATAAACGCGGCATCCTCCAGGTGACACCCAGGAAAAAAAACTCCGCGTCTGTTGTCAAAAGTTTCCTGAGATACATTAGGTTTATATCCGAAATTCAACTGAGGGAGAATATCTAATTGTCTCACCTAACCTAACCTAAACTAACCTAACCTAACCTGCCAAAGTATATCTTAATTGTTTCACATTTAATCTGAGGCTTAACGGTGGCATAAAAAAGTCTTTCAGATTACCTTGAGAGATGCGTAACACCAGTGGTGAGGGAGGAAGGGAAGAAGGAGGGAGAAAGGTAAGGAGGAGTGGGGAGGGAGGAAGGAGGGAGGTAAGGAGGAGGAGGAGGGAAGGAAGAAAGAAGGAGGGAGGGAGGGAGGTAAGGAGGAGGATGAATAAACAATTAAGTGCTACCTGACAAGTCCATCACCTCACCCCAACTCTCCCTCAAACTTTCTTCCTCTCTCCTCACCTTTACCCCCCCTATCGCTACTGCCTTTGCAGAGAGAGAGACACGAAAGGGGAGGGGAAGGAGGGGGGGGAGGCAGGACATGAGAGTGGGAGGGAAGGAGGGGGGGGAGGTAGACACGAGAGTGGAGGGAAGGGAGAGGGGGAGGTAGACTGGAGAGGAGGTAGACACGAGAGGGAAGGGGAGAGGTAAACACGGGAGGGAGAGGGAAGGGGAGAGGTAAACGCGGGAAGGAGAGGTATACAGGAGGGTGAGAGAGGAGAGACAGATGGGTAGAGGTGAGGGAAGTTGTGGTAGGAGTGGTTGAGTGAGATGAGGAACGAACATATTTGTGACTCTTCTGATTGCTTAACTTTTTATTCACGTGCTGGTGAGCCAAGTGTGTGTGTGTGTGTTTTGATCCTCGCCTAATGGCCCTGGACCGTGACCTTTAGTGTTTCGGGCCATAGTTTTATAGGGTAATGGTCGCCTTTGTCTTGGGATCTAATCGTGCCATGGCCCTAGTTTTCATAGCCATGGTCCTAGTGTTCCGGGCCATGGTCCTATTGTTCCGGGCCATGGTCCTAGTGTTCCGGGCCATGGTCTTAGTGTTCCGGGCCATGGTCTTAGTGTTCCGGGCCATGGTTTTGTAGGCTTGTGATTCTCTTTGTCTTGTAGGTGACCCGGTGCCTGTAGTTAGTTACTGCCGAGAGCCTGGGTTTTGTAGGAGTGTGGGGTGGTCCTCAATATTCATGGGTATTGGAGGAGCCAAACTCATATCTTGGAGGTATTTTAAAGGGAGGGAGGGAAGGAGGAGGAGGAGGAGGCTGGGATGGAAAGGAAGGAAGGAAGCAAGTAAAGTGGCAGGGAGGAATGGAAGGAAGGAGGAGGAGGAGGCAGTGAGTGATGGAAGAAAAGAGAAGGGATGGAAGACAGGAAGGAATTTTGTAGGTGGTTGAGACTTTGAAGAATTAGTAAAGTACTTACTGCATGTGTTTGGAGGAGTCCTGTAGATGATGCGACTGATGATATAAAACTCGGGTATTTTTGGAAGGTTTTGGGAGGTCTTGGTAAGTTTTGGGAGGTCTTGGAAGGTTTTGTGAGGTCTTGGAAGGTTTTGTGAGGTCTTGGAAGTTCTTAGAAAGGTCTTAAACGATCTAGGAAGGTCTTGGCTGGTCTTGGAAGGTTTTGGGAGGTCTCTGTATCTTGTGGCCATCTCTCATGTCAACACAACGGCTGGAGACGCGCCAGTTTATAACCCGGAACTAAAAAAAAAGAAAAAAAAATACAAATATACGAAAAAAATCAAATGGGTGATTCTTCTTTCCCATCAGCCATAGAGACCCCCATATTGTTTAGGTCAGTCATCTCTCACGTTGTTGGAATTACCGTGAGAGATGGTTATGTCTCTCTCTCTCTCTCTCTCTCTCTCTGCCGTTCATATCGTGAGAAATATATAGCCGGTCTTGTTACTTCACTACCATATATTTCAAAACCCTCTGACGTAAAGTTTGGCACCAGGTTCTTCGCTCTAAATAAACGTGTATAATGTTCTTCAATAACATCATAGTACAGTGTGTATGTCTTAACTCGTAGCATTATTCATTCGGCTCATCCATTCGAGGCTGTCCTTTGAAAGTCATCCAAATTCATCCACTCTCGGTCATGTGTTCGAAGTCATCCACTGTGTCATCTCTACAGGTACAATTTGTAGTCATATTTTCCTCCCTAAATTATTATCTACAAAAGTACCTAAAAAAAAAAAAAAGTTTTCACACAAAGTTAATTTTAATGTACAATAAATTTTTGATAACTTCATAGAGACGAGTTGCCTAGACACACCCTCCTTTCACCACCCTCCATCCCCGAGTTAAACCTGGGATTATGGGAGAGGGGGGGGGTTAAGGAGCGGGTTTGTGTTGATGTTTAAAAAATCCCTTCGGGGGAGGAGGGAGTCCAACCAAAGACATTCTCAGATGGGAAGGGGGGAGGGGGGAGGGGTGAATGGATTAGCCACTTAACGTTACGATTGTGTTGGTGGAGGCTATGAGATTGTGGTGGAGGGGGGTTGGAGGTGGAGGATATCATGTTGGGAATGGTGGAGGCTGGGGCAGGGGGGGGGTATACTGGAGATGGTGGCTGGGAGGTGGTGGAGTATAGGCTGGGGCTGCAGGAGACTGTGATGCCCCTTTGAGTGTATTCACAGGATGAGATAGATATTAGAGACCATTGTTCTCTCTGTCTCCATGTGGCCTCTACTTCACTCCTATCATTTTCTCTCTCTCTCTCTTTTGATCTCCACTCAGCCCTCCTGCCCTCCCACCCCTCATCTCCTGCCGTCCTCCGGGGTGGTGGATTGCTCTAAAGTCTCCAGGATAATTGTGATCTCGATTTTGGTTTTCATTCGCAAATTACTCTAAATATTTATGTCGGCCGGATATTGATTTTACAGTAAGGTTATATTTAAAGGGGGAGGCTGGTTAAGGGGGTGGGGAGGAATTTTATGTAGGGCAGTGGGGGAGATAGTTTAAAGGCTGAGGAGGGGTGGTTTAGGTAGGGGGGAATGTAGAGGTGAGTTTAGATAGTGGAGGGGGTTGTTTAGGTTGGGGGGAGAGATGGGGTCTAGATAGAGGAAAGGGGGTCCTGATAGAGGGAGGCAGAGGGGGGGGTTAAGTAGAAGGGGGGAGGTATGGAGGAGCTAGGTAGTAGAGGTGGGTGGGTGGGGAGACCTAGGTAGTGGTTAGGAAGGAGGGGTGGGGGTTCGGTAGTGGGGTGGGCGGGGTGGTGGGTCTTTATTAGTATATCGAGGAGCACTGAGTCAGTTTTTACCGTCAAAGTTTATTGTTGTCCCGGGAGTTTGGTGATGCTGCTGGTATGTAAATTTTCTGGTCTTGGGACTCGAGTGGTCTTGGCCTCTGGTGACTCTGATTTTAGATTTTGTTTTGATTTGATTTTAGATTTTGATTTGGTTTTTGTTTAGTTTTGATTTTGTTTTGATTTTTTATTGTTTTGGTTTTTCTTTGGTTTTGTTTTGATTTTAGATATTTTGTTTTTTGTTTTGTTTGAGTGATGCTGTTATTGTTGTTTTCTTTTAATTACTCTTTATTATTGGTATTTTAATAATTTTGTTAGTTTAATTTATTTTTAGTATATAGGAATTTATTTTAATAATTATTACGTATAATGACTTTTCTTGAGTACGATGGTTTAATCCTATAAATACGATGACACTGTACCCAAGGGATTAAGTCATCGTACTCCAGGGATTACTGAGTTAATCAAATTACCGCAACCTTAGACATCCTCCTGTGACGTCACCATTGAGGTTAGCCAGTCACCGCGTCCACACAGGCGTACTGCTTAGACGTCACCGCCAAACTCGGCCAATCACCGCCTCCACACAGCCATAACGCTTTGACGTCACCACCAAGTTCAGCCAATCACTGCATGTACTCCTACGTCATCAGTACCCAGCTTAGCCAATCACCACCTGTCTCAAGCGGTAGTCGAGAGTCGTGGCATGGCAGCGAGCGAGGTACAGCGGTTATCCAGAGCTTAGAGGAGGCAGCGATTGGGCATTAGGGAGAGGATGTGTGGCAGACATTAAACACACATCAGTAACGGGGAGGGGAAATTGTGAGTAATGGAGGTGTCTTGAGGTAAGAGGGCGCCAGTCTTTCTCCCGGGTCTTGAGAGAGGGAGAAGAGGGGTGTGAGGGAGAGACGGGGGGGGGGGTGAGTAGTCCATCTGCGTCGTGTCTGTTGTTGTTTTGGAGAGAAAAAAAGAGACAAGTTATGATATAGGAAAGTAATTAGTTGTATTTTACCTGATCAATTAACCACAGGTGTATACAGTACAGGTAAGGTGTATCATTTCTCTCGGTATTTAACCAGAAGTTGAATTATTATGAACAGTTGTATTTAATTGTTTGTTAAAGTTTATAGTTAGGAAAGGTAACACCACACAACTTATACCTGAGGTAAATTAAAACTAATGTCGTTAGTGAGGTTCTTGTGGCTAGGGAGAGGAGGGAAGGGGTGAGGTTGGTAGAGGGGAGTGGATGAGGTTGGGAGGGGGAGGGGAGAGGGTGAGGTTGGTAGAAGAGAGGGGAGGGAGTGAGTGAAAAGAGGGAGGGGTGATGCTCTTGAAAAAGGTGGGAAGGGATGAGTCTGGAAAGGGGTAGGGGTGATGGAGGGGGGTGAGAATTGTACCGTTGGAGATTGTACTAATGACTGCTGGGATAATCTTCTTACTTAACATTACCTTAATTATCATCATCAAATTGTATCATCATTAGTCTTCATCATCATCATAACAATCTGCATCTACTACGGTACTCGTTTTCGGATCTGTGTGTGTGTGAGTGTGTAATGATTAATGCTAATAATAATAATAATAATAATAATTAACGGTTTATTGAAAAAGTTCTGCAGCCCGCAGGCTGAAAATATACATTGGACAAAAATGACTTATTACATACAAAGACATGGGGTGGGTGGGTCGTTTAACAAAAGCTTTCATTACTGAAAGAAGAAGGAACAATGATTGAACATAAAAATTATTTATAGTTTACGGTTGATGGCCCAGGCGTGGGCTGGTCATAGAGACACCAGGTGTTGTGGTGTTCACGTGGTGTAGTAAATCGTGCTCTGGTGTTGATATGAAGGACCTCACGTGGCCATGGAGACATCAGGTGGTGTGGTGTTCAAAAGGAGGCTAGATAGATTCATGGATGATAGAGAGTGGTAGTAACTCTAGACAGGAGCTGCCATGTACAGGCCAACCGGCCTATTGCAGACTCCTTATGTTCTTATGTTCTTAACTCGTCCTCGGGTGTTGATATGAAGGACCTCAGTGGTCATGGGGACACCGTGTGGTGTGGGGTGGTGCCACTTTACCTCACCCTGGTCGGTGATGTTGTGTTATCTCGTAGTCAGGTGCATATCCGGAGGTGCATATCCGGCCCACTGTTGTTACCAGGGTGGACTGATTAGCACCTGGTCAGAAGATGGTGGTCATTTCCCAGGGGTGCTTATCTCAGTGGTGGGTCACGGCTCTCACTGGTACTGTCTAGCGCTGAATTCACTGACTTAAACACTGTTCATCATCGATCCCACTTCTTTCCGAAACGAAATTGTCACTTTTGATTATGTAGTTATCCCGGTAGTGAGGATGGGTCGGGGAGAGGGACTTGGAGAATGGGCCGACATTGGCCAAAGGGGACCGCTGCGCAGCGGGAGCAGCGCCTGAATAGGCCTTGACCCTACTGTGGTCGGTGTGTGTGTTTGACTGGGCCATTTAAGCTACGCCATCGAGACCTTCAGGTAGTCGACGGCATGGCTCTGTAATTAGGATCTCTCTCTCTCTCTCTCTCTCTCTCTCTCTCTCTCTCTCTCGGACTAAAGCTTCGTGTCAGCAGTAAGCAGTCTCCGGTGTGTCGTAAACCGTTTAACAGGTTCAGTAATCACCATCAGGCTAGGCGTGTTGGGGGAGATGTACACGTGTTCTTACTGGGTAATGACTGACACGCGGCGCACCTGTGTCTAATGTACTGCTAACCTAACCAACCTGTGTCTAATGTACTGCTAACCTAACCTAACCTGTGTCTAATGTACTGCTAACCTAACCTAACCTGTGTAATGTACTGCTAACCTAACCTAACCTGTGTAATGTACTGCTAACCTAACCTAACCTGTGTAATGTACTGCTAACCTAACCAAACCTGTGTAATGTACTGCTAACCTAACCTAACATGTGTCTAATGTACTCCCAACCTAACCTAACCTGTGTCTGATGTACTGCTAACCTAACCTAACCTGTGTCTTATGTACTGCTAACCTAACCTGTGTCTAATGTACTGCTAACCTAACCTAACCTGTGTAATGTACTGCTAACCTAACCTAACCTGTGTAATGTACTGCTAACCTAACCAAACCTGTGTAATGTACTGCTAACCTAACCTAACATGTGTCTAATGTACTCCCAACCTAACCTAACCTGTGTCTAATGTACTGCTAACCTAACCTAACCTGTGTCTAATGTACTGCTAACCTAACCAACCTGTGTCTAATGTACTGCTAACCTAACCTACCAAACCTGTGTAATGTACTGCTAACCTAACCTAACCTGTGTCTAATGTACTGCTAACCTAACCTGTGTCTAATGTACTGCTAACCTCACCTGACCTAAGTAAATACGCTGTGCAGTCGTTTCTGACATGAACCTGTACAACACTGTGAAGGAAGACCAACTTGATAAATGCAATCACTTTAATATATCACTGTAAATATATCAGTCTTTCTGTAGTCAATTATCGCTAAGTGACACAGGTAATATAACACGTAAATTGACCAATATGTAATGAGTTATACCTGGGTTAAGTTGTTGGTGGAGGCGTCCGGTACGATACTTTCGACCATATGACTGGCAGCAAGACACACTGGGTAAGGAGGTGTCTTCACTGTCGGGCGTAGGAGGAGTGGTTAAGATTATCATCTGTTTCTTTTGATCTTTTGTGACCTTTACACACCCACCCACACACACACACACACACACACACACAAAGACCATTATAATACGCCCCCCCCCACCTCCCTCCTTGCCGTCGGTAGCAATTAGTAATGATGAAGCGAGTTTCTTCAGCCTCCAGTGTGTGTGTGTGTGTGTGTGTGTGTGTGTGTAATGTATACTTTTTTTTTTAATGTGTAACTTAATGTATAAATAACATTGATTTTTCTTTTGTTGCAGGTAAGAACCCGTGAGGGAAGGAGTCTCTCTCTCTCTCTCTCTCTCTCGACGATGCACCTGTGTGACGTCATCAAAGGTAAGCCGCTGAAAGAAATTGTCGTCGTTGTTGTTATGAGTTGATATTGTGGGTCCGTTATCTTTATATCTGAGTCCGTTATCTATATTGTGTGTCCGTTATCTTGATATTCTGAGTCCGTTATCTATATTGTGGGTCCGTTATCTTGATATTCTGAGTCCGTTATCTATATTGTGGATCCGTACTCTTTATATTCTGAGTCCGTTATCTAGTGTGGGTCCGGTATAGTGAAGTGTTTAGGTTGGGTTCTAAAAAAACACACCAAATATTGAAAGTGTCGAGGAGTGGTAAGAGTCAGTCTCTCTCTCTCTCTCTCTCTTTCTCTCTCTCCTTCCTTCAAGGTGTGTGTGTGTGTGTACCTGGTTGGTCTCGGCTCCGACTAACCCCCTCACCACTCCCCCTCCTATCCCCCCTCCCCCCTTCTGCTCCTTCCCCTCTTTCCCCTTCTGCTCCCTTCTCTTACTTCACCCTTTCCACCCTCGTCCTCTTCCTCCACCTTCTCACCTCCTCCTTACAACTCCCCCCCTCCTTCCTATGCATGAGACTCGATGTATCAAAGACTCCTGGGGGGAGGGAGTCTTGAGGGAGGCGAAGAAGAACTTGAAGAGGAAGAAGAAAAAAAAAGATTAAGAAAGGAGGAATGTCCATTGTCTGAGAGTCTACATTATTGTTTGTGCTTTAACCTGTGTTTGTGGGAGCAGAGATGTGGGGGTGTGAGGGTAGGGGGAGGTGTGGGGGTGAGTAAGGGGGTGTTGTGGGGGTGAGTAGGTAGGTAGGGTGTAGGGGTGGTGTAAGGTTGGGTATCCACTCTCAAGAGACCTGACTATCCACATCACACACCTGAACCCTCAAAAAAGATTAACCTAAAAACGGCGGAATTACAACAAGCTCTCGAGGAATTATTTTGGGGAGGAAAAGTTTAAAAAAAAAATTGTAAATAAAAAGTTCTTAAAAAAAAGTAAAAAGTAAAAAAGTTTCAAGAGTAAAAGTTGTGGTCCTTGGGTTCCTGTGACTAATTTGTTGCATTGGTGAGTGTGTCTTTATATTCTGTGAGAGGAAGAGGAGGAGGGCGAGGAAGAGGGAGGAGGAGGGCGAGGAAGAAGAGGGAGGAAAATGATGAGTAATTAGAGGTTGGAAATGGAAAAGGTCTTGGAAGAAACTGGGAAGATTATTGTGAGAAGAGGAAAGATGGGGGGGAAGAGGAGGAAGATGAAAAAAGATGAGGAAGGAGAAAAAAAGAGAAATAGAGAGAGATAGACATGAAGAAAGAGAGATAAAGAAGTGAAAAATGGAGAAAGTGAAGATGAGAATGCGAGGGAAGGAAAAAGAAAAGGGTAAGGGAAGAGATAAACCAAGAGAGAGAGATAGCGGTGAGCGACCACAGACCAGACGTCTCACTGTTGGTATCTGGTGTCCTACAAGGCTCTGTGCTTGGTCCTTTAGTGTTCCTCATCCTGCAGCGGTAACCAGGCCAGGACACACACACACACACACACACACTCTCTTGATGCTGCCTCGCCTGCCCTACTGCTGGTCACCCCCAATGCAGCAGGATATGATAGAGGAGGTGAAGAAAGAAGATGAAGTGGAACAGTACTGCTAGGAATAGTGAGGACAGGATCATGACTATTGGGGGAGACTGCTCTCTCTCTCTCTCTCTCTCTCTCTCACACACACACACACACACACACACACACACAGGAGGAGTGACCGCTCTACCTTTATCCATAACCTGGAAGACTGCCATGAGTCTGGTGAAGGTTAAAGGCGTACACCATTGACTTAACCAAAGGAAGGGTCACCAGACACGCTGTTGTGAAGAGCTTCGTTACCTCACAGTGCCATCACTCGCTGGTCTTAATAGTGAAGCCAACCAAACCTCCCTTACCCTACAGTGATCAACATGTCCAAATTGGTGCTTGGGGACACCAGGGACATCAACACCATCTAGTATACACCTTCAGGAGACAGCTAGACAAGTTCCTGGCTACTGTCCCGGACCAGAGGAGAAGGGGAGGTCCACCAGCTCTCTCTAACCTAACTTAACCTAACCTACACCAACAACGACCCCGGCCAACGAGGTGACACAGGACCATCGGATGAGGTGTGTGACCAGGGAGGGAAGGGGGGAGGGGAGGGGTCGAGTTCCAAAATATGAGGGACAAGATGATGGAGAAGGTATTGTGTTCCGATGGTGGTGACGATGGTGGTGGTGACGATGGTGGTGGTGACGATGTATGTAATTGTTATATTGAATGATTATTGTTGGCAGTTGTTTTTATTATTATTATTTACCATTATTATTATTATTATTATTATTATTGCCTACCATAAGAATACGTTTTGTATTATATGTTTGTATACTGTATGAAGCCCTATAAACACAACAGAAGCCCCATACACACACACTAACATTGTATTTCACCTCACGCCTACCAGTTCTCTTCTCTTCTCTTCTCTCTATCCTTGTTGTTTCAGTCTCAATCTTTACCGCCCTCCTTTCATCTTTGTTTACACACACACACACACACACACACACACACACGAGGTATAGGAAGTCATAACTCGGAGGTCTGCGTCCCGTACTGGTAATCTGTTCTCGTATATTTGGAGGAGAGAGTTAGATGGACGCCCCTTTTGTTATTTCCTTCGTTTATCCTCTATTCTTACTTATTGTTTTGTCCTGTGGGGGTGAAATTGTGTTGTGTCAATAGACAGGTAGAGAAATCATTTGTTGTTATTATTGGTGGGGGTCTATTACATTTTATTTAATATGGGTGGAGATGTGTTTTATTTACAACCCAATGAATTGGGGGGTGTGTGTTTTGTTGTGTGGGTGGTGGGGTGTGTTTGTTTTGTGGGGGTGGGGGGTGTGTTTGTTGTGTGGGGTGTGTGTTTGTTGTGTGTGTAGATCGTTGGAAAGTTGTGGGTGAGGTTGAGTGTTTTTTGTTTGTTGATGTGTGTGTGTGGGTGGGTGGGGAGATTATAGTTATTGTATGTTTCGTCTTGTTTGTGTACGTTTGTCTGTCAATTCGGATGCCTATTGAATGTGGCGTAGTTCACACACACACACACCTTGAAGACCCTTAATTTATTAAGTGAGTACAGGTGAAGGAAGCCGCCCAACTAGACGACATTATGTAAACTGAGGTGTACCCTGCGTGCTCTCTCTCTCTCTCTCTCTCTCTCTCTCTCTCTCTCTTGAGATAGTTAGAATGGTGGTTTTTGTGCTGTTGAAGGAGGGAGGGGTAGGGGGAGGATAAGGGAAGGAGGGAGGGCTAGGGAGAGGATAAGGGAAGGGTGGAGGGTTAGGGGGAGGATAAGGGAAGGAGGGAGGGTTAGGGAGAGGATAAGGGAAGGGTGGAGGGTTAGGGAGAGGATAAGGGAAGGGTGGAGGGTTAGGGGGAGGATAAGGGAAGGAGGAGATGGTAGAGTTGGAGGAAGAATTGAGGCGGAGAGGAAGGGAAAGTGGAGAGTGAGGAAGGGAGGGGGTAGGAAAGGAATAGGAAGTAGGGAAATTAAGGGAGGGTGAGGAAGGAAGGGAGGGAGATGAGAGAAAGAAGGAGAGGGAGATGAGAGAAAGAAGGGGAGGGAGAAGAGTGAGGAGAGGGGTATAGGGAGGGTAAGGAAGAAAGAGGGGGGGAGAGTGAGGAGGGGAGGGTAAGGAAGAAAGGCAGGGAGAATAAGGTGGAGGGTAGGAAGGAAGGGTGAGGAAGAGAGGAAGGAAGAATCATGGCCTCTCAGTACCCACAAGAAGAAGAGAACTTTTGAATATACATTTTTTTTATAGTAAACTCATCCTGGGTCGAGACTTTGATGATCGGTGTTTTAAAAGACGCTGCTTCCTGCTGTCACGTCGCCTTCAGGAGCAACACCATCACCACTATACCTGCCGCAGTGAGGAGGAGGAGGAGGAGGGGGGTGATGTAAGTATTTGCGGATGTGAGGAAGAGAAGGAGGAAGAAGATATAACTATTTGTAGCTGTGAGGAGGAGGAAGACTTGTGTACTTGCGGCTGAGAGGAGGTAGGAGGAGGGCCGCTGTACCTACGTTTATGAAGAGGAGGAGGTGCGTCTCTCTCTCTCTCTCTCTCTCTCTCTCTCTCTCTCTCTCTCTCTCACACACATTTATGTCCAATGTATATTTTCAGCCTTAGGTCTGCAGAACTTTTTCAATAAACCGTTAATAATTATTATTATTACAAATCAAGTTAGAGAGAAATATTTTGCCTTCGGACTTTTAATAATTTATTAATAGTGGGCAAAGAACTTGTTATGTCAGAGTTAGGTGGGTGTGTGTTTGTTTGTTTGTTTTTTGTTTGTTTGTTTGAGGTTGCCGTTGGTTTAATAGTTAATGCCACTACTACCCTACCCCCGTCTCTTGAGGAGTCTGAGGGGGTGAGGACGGGCTGGGGGGGTTAACCCTTTGATCACTAACTAATTTTACCTGACCAAGAGACGGGTTTGTCGTGTACGTGCTGTCTTGGGAAACACATGTGGCTCGTATACGTGTGTGTGTGTGTGTGATGAATCACGCGTCGCTGTGTCGATGAATGCTGTGAGTAATGCAGTGAAGACAAAAAATAAGCAGGGGAGTCGGTGGAGGGGCTGGTGCATCGCCTCTCCCTGTTGTCGGGAGTAACACAATAACAGC
>NW_024748109.1:1103939-1128939 GCF_018991925.1 Homarus americanus
AGTTACGTATTGCTTACGTGATTACAATGATTTAACCCCTTGAATACCGTTGTCCTAACCCTGAGGAAGATAACCCCTTGAGATATAATGATTTAACACTTGAGTATAATGATTTAACACCTTGAGTATAATGATTTAACCCCTGAGTATGATAACTACGTGATTACAAATTTAACCCTTGAATACGTTGTCTAACTTGAGAAGATAACCCTTGAGTATAATGATTTAACCCCTTGAGTATAATGATTTAACCCCTTGAGTATAATGATTTAACCCTTGAGTATAATGATTTAACCCTTGAGTATAATGATTTAACCCCTGAGTATAATGATTTAACCCTTGAGTATAATGATTTAACCCTTGAGTATAATGATTTAACCCCTTGAGTATAATGATTTAACACCTTGAGTATAATGATTTAACCCCTTGAGTATGATAACTACGTGACAGCAATGATTTAACCCTTGAATACGTTGTCTTAACCCTGAGGAAGATAACCCTGAGTATGATGATTTAACCCCTTGAGTATAATGATTTAACACCTTGAGTATAATGATTTAACCCCTTGAGTATGATAACTACGTGATTACAATGATTTAACCCTTGAATACCTTGTCTTAACCCTGAGAAGATAACCCTGAGTATAATGATTTAACCCTTGAGTATAATGATTTAACCCCTTGAGTATAATGATTTAACCCCTTGAGTATAATGATTTAACCCCTTATATGATAACTACGTGATTACAATGGTTAACCCCTTGAATACGTTGTCTTAACCCTGAGGAAGATAACCCCTTTGAGTATGATAACTACGTGATTACAATGATTTAACCCCTTGAATACGTTGTCTTAACCCTGAGGAAGATAACCCCTTGAGTACTATGGCTTAGCCCTTTCACCTTGGAAATGTAAACAAACTCTTGGTGGAATTTACGTCAACTTGTAGATTTGGGCGAGTTAAAGGAGGAGGAGGGAGGAGGAGGGGAGGAGGAGGAGGAGGGGGAGGAGGAGGAGGAGGGGGTGAGGAGGAGGAGGAGGAGGAGGAGGAGGGGTGATGAAGAGGGGTGTAGGAGGAGGAGATCAAAGGGAAGGAGGAGGAGGAGGAAGAAGAGGGTGTAAGGAGTGAGATCAAAGGGAAGGAGGAGGAGGAGGAAGAGAGGGGGTGTAGGAGGAGTGAGATCAAAGGAAGGAGGAGGAGGAGGAGGAGGAGGGTGTAGGGAGAGGAGATCAGGGGAAGGAGGAGGAGGAGGAGGAGGAGGGGTGTAGGAGGAGGAGATCAAAGGAAGGAGGAGGAGGAGAAGAAAGGGGGTGTAGGGAGGAGGAGATCAAAGGGAAGGAGGAGGAGGAGGAAGAAGAGGGGTGTAGGGAGAGGAGATCAAGGGAAGGAGGAGGAGGAGGAAAAAGGGTGTGAGGAGGAGATCAAAGAAGGAGGAGGAGGAGGAGGAGGAGGAGGAGGAGGGTGTAGGAGGAGTGAGATCAAAGGAAGAGGAGGGAGGAGGAGGAGGAGGGGTGTAGGAGGAGTGAGATCAAAGGGAAGGAGGAGGAGGAGGAGGGTGATGAAGAAGAGGGATTGTAGGAGGTGAGATAGGAGGAGGAAAGGAAGAGTATCTGGAAGGATGAGGAGGAAACGCAATGACAAGAGGAGGAAGAAGAGGAGAGCAATGACAAAAGGAGGAGAAAATAAAAAAGAAAGAGGAAGAATTAGGAGCCACGAGCAGGAATATCAACAAACGCCATTATGACCTGACCCCCCCAATGGTACATGTCCCTCCCCTAGCCATCTCCCCACTCATCCTCCTCACCCCCACCCAACCTTCCCCATCCCTCCTCTCTCCTCCCAGACGCTTCCCCATTCTCTCCCCCACCTAGCCACCCACTCCCACCCATTCACCTCCCCCAGCACCGTGCCATTAATGCCACAACATATATGCCCCAGGAGGTCATGACCCACCGTCAGGCACTTTCTGGGAAACCGCCTGGGAAGGAATTACCCAGGCCCGTTCCTGAGCTGTGGGAATGGGAATCTGGAATGGCGGTGGGTGGGTGGGAATTGTTGAATGTGGGTGAGGGATGGTGGATGGCTGTAGGAGGGGTGGTGGTGGTGGTGGGGTGGTGGTGGTGTGTGGGTGGGTGGTGGTGTGGGTGGGTAGGGTGTGGTGGATAGTGTGGTATGGGTGATGGTGTTGTGTGGTTGGTGGGTGGTGGTGTGGGTGAAGCTTTGGGTTGAAATGGTTGTCCTGGTATAACCCATGGAGGAACAGTGAAGCTATCTATCATCAGCTGAAGTAACCGAAGACAAGAGGATAACAGAGATAACACAAGACAACAACAAGAAGAGAACAAAAGAAGACATCAACAACAAAAGTAGCATCAACAACAAGCAGGACAGAACAACAAGAAGTAGCATCAACAAGAAGTATCAACAACAAGCAGGAGGTAACAACAAGAAGTAGCATCAACAACAAGAAGTAGCATCAACAAGCAGGAGCAGTAACAACAAGAAGTAGCATCAACAACAAGAAGTAGCATCAACAACAAGCAGGAGCAGTAACAACAAGAAGTAGCATCAACAACAAGAAGTAGCATCAACAACAAGAAGTAGCATCAACAACAAGCAGGAGCATCAACAAGAAGTAGCATCAACAACAAGAAGTAGCATCAACAACAAGAAGTAGCATCAACAACAAGAAGTAGCATCAACAACAAGAAGTAGCATCAACAACAAGAAGTAGCATCAACAACAAGAAGTAGCATCAACAACAAGAAGTAGAGTAACAGTAGCCCACGGAGTCAGCCAGCCAGGGTTCACTACTGTCAACCATTTTTGGCTAATAGGAGCAACAGCACCACAATAGGCGCAGTAACACCACAATAGTCGCAGTAACACCACAATAGGCGCAGTAACATCACCTATAAGTGGCGCAGTAACACGACCCACAAGAGGTAACCTGTCACCCAAGGACTGTATCAACCAAAGAAAAAAAAAAGTTGTTTCTATATATTTATTTAGTTAATGTCGAGTGTATAACTTAACCTAACCTGTCTGCCCCCTTAAAGACGTCACTTGTTGGAGCCACAGAGGGACAGTTCACCAGCATGGATGACCACAGTAGTAAACATCGTCAGTACCAGTAACGCCACCTATGGACGCCATCCAGGGCTTGGGAGCTGGAGAGGCAGACGACCTCTTTCCGTGGCTGGACTGATAATGGAGGTGATAGTAGCTGGCGGTCCTGTAGGCAGCTTCCGGAGCCACCAGCCAGACAGACCAGGACCTACATCTGTACTGTCTAGCAACAACAACAGCAGCAGCGACAAAGACAACAGAAATAACAGCAGCAACAACAATAACAGCAACAAAAATAACAGCAGCAGCAAATAACAACAATAATAAAGCAGAAGCAAATAAATCAACAGTAGCAGCAACAACAACAGCAGCAGCAACAATAAAACAACAACAGCAGCAGATAACAACACAACAGCAGCAGCAAATAAAACAATAATGAACAGCAACGACAAAGACAACAGAAATAACAGTAGCAACAAACAATAACAGCAGCAGCAAAACAACAACAATAACAGAACACCAATAACAACAACAACAATAACAGCACCAATAACAACAACACAACAGCAGCAACAAATAACAATACAACAGCAACAACAATAACAGCAGCAGCAACAACAACAACAACAACAATAACAGCACCAATAACAACAACAATAACAGCAACAATAACAGCAGCAACAACAATAACAGCAGCAGCAGCAACAACAACAGCCTCCAGACCCAACCAGACTGCCAGACGGGATTCTTTGTTTAACATATTGTGGCAATGGTGCGTGGTATTATTTTAGATCTAGTCACCCACACTGCCAGCCAGCGTCCATCATCACTACCACCACAACAACAACGAGCACTACCACCATCACCAACAACAACCTCCATCATCACTACCACCACAACAACAACGACAACTACCACCATCACCAACCTCCATCATCACTACCACCACTAACGCAACAACACCAGCACTACCACCATCACCAACAACAACAACCCTCCATCATCACTACCACCACTAACGCAACAACAACCAGCACTACCACACCATCACCAACAACAACAACAACCTCCATCATCACTACCACCATCAACAACAACAACAACCTCCATCATCACTACCACCACTAACGCCAACAACAACCAGCACTTACCACCATCACCAACAACAAAACAACAACCTCCATCATCACTACCACCAATACGCAACAACAACCACACTACCACCATCACCAACAACAACAACAACCCATCATCACTACCACCATTAACGCAACAACCACCAGCACTACCACCATCACCAACAACAACCACCAACGACCTCCATCACTACCACCATCAACAACAACAACCACAAAACAACAACAACCACCCCCCACCAAATCCACACAAACAACAATAAAACAACCACCACTACTACTCCCACCACCACCATCCACAAACAACAACAACCACTATTCCCACCACCACCATCAACAAACAACAACAATAACAACCACTACTCCCCCACCACCATCCAAACAACAACAACAACAACCACTACTACTCCCCACCACCATCCACAAACAACAACAACAACAACAACCACTACTCCCCACCACCATCCACAAACAACAATAACAACAACAACCACTCCCCCCACCACCATCCACAAACAACAACAACAACAACCACTAATCTCCACCACCATCCACAAACAACAACAACAACAACAACCACCCCCCACCACCATCCACAAACAACAACAATAACAACAACAACCACTCCCCACCACCATCCACAAACAACAATAACAACAACAACCACTCCACCACCATCCACAAACAACAATAACAACAACCACTACTTCCCCCACCACCATCCACAAACAACAATAACAACAACCACTACTACTCCCCCACCACCATCCACAAACAACAACAACAACAACCACTACTCCCCACCATAGATTCTCGGACAATAAGCGCCGTAAAAACATGTGACTGTCGAGGGCCGCGTAGCCTAAGGGTCACGATAAGCTGACCTCTATGAATATATTTGGCGGGAACCCGTTGGCATGGAATAAAATGCGCGTTTCTATGCAGTTTTCCCTCCCTCGGTCTCCTCCACTGACTACAGCCTTACGGTCTAACGCTAAGTGGCTTACGGGCTTCTGGCTTTGTGGCGTGGGAGGTTGTCTCTTGTGGCTGGTAGTTGTGGAGGTGGGGTGGGAGGTTTGTGGTGAGAGGGAGTGGGGTGGTGGTGGAGGGAGGTTGTGGTGGTAGAGGAGTGGGAGGGTTGTGGTGGTAGAGGTTCTGTCTTATGGGGTGAGAGAGAGAGAGAGAGAGAGAGTACATGCAGAAAGAAATCAATTTTTATATATCTGTAGAGTGTAAGTATTGACGCCTGACTGACTCACTGACTGACTCATTCTGGCAACTGATTGGCTGGCTGGGTAGTCACCTATTCTGACTCACCCGATTGGTTGAAGTGGGTCAGCTGTATGTTTACTCTCGATAATACAACCTGAAAGAGCTTTTTATTATATCCAGGTTCCTAAAAATGAACCATTGCACCACCATTTATTATGATGAAGCACAGTGAGTCATTGTGTGTAATCTATGAGAACTATTCAATTTTTTTACTCCATATTGAATTCTTATGATTAATACATTAGTAAATATTCACCTCTTGTCCACGATACTGATGAGGAAGCAATATAGGTGGTAATACTTCACCTTGTGGTATTCCCTTCAGGTAAAATATAAATAAAAAATAATCATAAAGAAATAATAACGTTGGAATGAAGTATTACAACACAAATGTCTTTATTATGAGTTGAGAGAGTTTTATTGTACGAGTCATGAGGATAGTGGGGATTATGTCAGGGGGGCTGTACAGTACATCACCTGCTGGTCGATGCTGCACAAAAGACACACTCAGCTGGACTGGAATTTATTGTTATGCTGTGTAAAATTACCTACCGTGTGTGTGTGTGTGTGTGTGTCTGTGTGTGTCTCTGTCTGTCGTCTGTGTCTGTCTGTCTGTCTGTCTGTCTGTCTTCAATATCACACTACTTGAGCTCTTGAGGTTAGGTTAGGTCAGAGGTGGATCAGGTAAGGTTAGGTTAGGTTAGGTTAGGGTGTTTAATCATCAGGTGAAACAAGCTAGGGTGACTAATCTTCACGTGATGAGAAGTATCCACACACACACACACCAGTGATAGAAGTCATTAAGGGTGTTGAGGCACAGGTGAGTCTCATTAACACAGGTAAAGGAAGACATTACACAGTATACAAAGGAACGGAATATCTTGGAACGGGACGAAAAAAAACAAAAAACTATATTTTCTTTTTCATTTCACGATTTTTCCCTTATTTTCTTGTTTGTTTGTGTATGTTTTTTAATTTTCCTTCTCGTGTCCCCCTCTCTTTCCCATATTGTCCTCTTCTCCTTCCTCTTCCCCTTTCTTCATCCCTCCTCCCCTTTGTTTCCTCTCTCTACCCCTCTCCTTCCCTTCCTCTCCTCCTCTTTCCTTCCTCCTTCCCTCTTCCTCCTGTTTCCCCTCCCTTCCCTTCCCTCTCCTCCTTTCCCCTTCCCTTCTTCCCCCTCATCCTCTCCTCATCCTCCCCCTTTCTTCCCTCCCTCATTCCTCATCCTCCCCTTTTCCTTCCCCTCCCTCTCCATTCCCCTCTCACCCCTATATGGTAAGGTTCTGATGAGAGGGCAAATCAATGAGACTTTTAAAATTATTCACAAGTTTTTCACTGGATCTGAAAATTTAAATATTCATTGTGATGTAAATGATGAGTCACCTGGGGCAATTAGTCATTAGTGTATGTTATTGTTTTTATTGTTTATTGTAGTTGTTATTATTGTATTTTATTATTATTGTTGCTGTTGTAGTTATTATTTTTGTTGTTGTTTTTATTATTATTATTGTTTATTTTTTATTATTGTTTATTATTTATATTATAATGATTACTATTACAACTACTGCTACTACTGTTGTTGTTGTATTTCATCCTATTTAATAAGATTCTCTCCTAGATTATTCAGTTCAAAGTGACAACGGAAGACAGAGAATAAGAAGAGGAAGTGCAAAGGAAGGAGGAGAGTGCAAGGAGGAAGGAGGAGGAGAGAGTGCAAAGGGGGAAGAGGAGGATGAGGAGGAAAGTGCAGAGGACGAGGAGGAGGAAGGTGCAAAGGAGGATGAGGAGGAGGGAAGGTGCAAGGAGGGAAGGGAGGATGAGGAGGAGGGTGAGGAGGAGGAAGGGTGCAAAGGAGGGAGAGGAGAGGAAGTGTCAGGGTGATTGACAGACCAATACCTGTGTGGTGCTCTCCGTCCAGCTCTATCCGTTAGTCTATCTGTCTATCCATCTGTGTCTATCTATCTCTATCACAGAGATCAACAATCCTAAGCTTCTTTCTTACTAAACCTCGGACTAATGAACGTTATAGGGACAACACCACCAGTCTATTGATGTGACCAAATATATGTCTGTCTGTCTATCTGTCTGTATGTCTGTCTGTCTATCTATCTATCTATCTATCTATCTATCTATCTATCTATCTGCCTGTGCATGTGTGTGTGTGTGTGTGTCTGTCTGTCTGTCTGTCTGTCTGTCTGTCTATCTATCTATCTATCTATCTATCTATCTATCTATCTATCTATCTATCTATCTATCTATCTATCTATCTATCTATCTATCTATCTATCTATCTATCTATCTATCTATCTATCTATCTATCTATCTGCATGTGTGTGTGTGTGTGTGTGTCTGTCTGTGTCTGTCTGTCTGTCTATCTATCTATCTATCTATCTATCTGCCTGTGTGTGTGTGTGTCTGTCTGTCTGTCTGTCTGTCTGTCTGTCTTGTCATAATACAGACCCCCTAATACAGCAACACTATAAGGTACAAAATACACGAACATACACTAAACCTCACGAAAATATACAAAAAAACTCACTAAAACATACACTTTATCACAATACAATAATACAATAATTCCCTTCTGTATACAGCTTGGTACACCACTTTAATACACTATAAGTTACACAGAAACGCGAAAATACAATAAACCTCACAATAAAAAAAACTCACTAAAAATACACTTTTATCACAATACAATAAAATACAATAATTCCCTTGTATATACAGCGTGGTACGTCACTTTAATACACTATAAGGTAAAGAAAAAAAACTAAAACAAAAGCAGATCGGTGAAGCAGAGAGAAAACTTCGTAAGATTTATAGTATTGGTGTAAGTATAACGCTTCTCCTTCTTGTTAATCGCTTCCAATGACTTATTTTACGGCTGTTTTGCGATGGTGTTTTTATCGATGGAAAGACGAAGGAGGAAGGAGAGAAGGGGTAGAGGAGGAAGGGAAGATGAGGATGAAGGTGGGGGTAGAGAAGGAGAGAAGAGTGTGAAGGAGAGAGCAGTAGATGAGGAGGGTGGTGGGAAATATATATATATATAGAGAGAGAGAGAGAGAGAGAGAGAGAGAGAGAGTTAAAAGACAGACAGACGGACGAAAAAAGTTGTGTCACCGTTCTTAAGAGGATAAAATAAGAGCTTAAATAAACAAAGTTTGAGAATAACAGGAACATGATATACCCAGATACGACTAGCACCAGGCTTCACCTTTAATAGCCTCGTTGGGTCGTTAATGAGGTCGTCTTGAGAGTCGTGGGTTAAGGCAACAGTGTGTTTTGACCAGGTGATGATGGGTTGTGATATGGGTCAGTAGTGGGTGGTATGGGTCAGTAGTGGGTGTGGTATGGGTCAGTAGTGGGTGTGGTATGGGTCAGTAGTGGGTGTGGTTTTGTAGTGATCGGCTGGGATGTGATGGTCCAGGCATCAGTGACCAGCCGTGACCAGCCGTGGTTCACTGATGATGTTTACATGTAAGTGATCGAACTTACGTGAGAGAGAGAGAGGAGAGAGAGAGACGGTGTCTAATCTCCTCAATGTTTATCTCCAACACCAGCCTGTAACAACGTCCTGTGGTGGAGGGAGAGGAAGAAGAGGGAGATGGAGAGGAAGGAAGGGGAGAGAGAGGGAAGGGGGAGTAGAGAGGATTGGGTTAAAGATATGTTTACAGACTACTGCCAATGGGGTGTTAGGGGATGGTGGTGGTGACCTGGGTAGTGGGGGGTGATCTAGGGTCGAAGGGGGGTGACCTGGGTGGAGCTGGGGATCTAGGTCGAAGGGGTGACCTGGGTGGAGCGAGGTGATCTAGGTCGAAGTGAGTGACCTGGGTGGAGCTGGGGTGATCTAGGTCGTACTGGGGCCTGTGGAGCTGGGGTGATCTAGGTCGTACTGGGGGTGACCTGGGTGGAGTTGGGAGGTCTAGGTCGGAGCTAGGGGTGACCTGCACACACAGGAATGCACTACTGTACCTCAGCGATGTACACTATTCCAACAACTTGTATTTCTTTTACGTATCAACATTTTTTTTTATATAGTTTCTCCCTCAGTTGTTGTGAGGGAAGACGTACTGGCATTACTGAGTCTTGTTAGTTAGATTAGTTTAGGGTTAGGTTAGGCTAGGGTTGGTTAGGTAATATAGGTTAGGTTAGGTTAGGTAGAAGTAGTTAAGTAGGTTAGGGTTAGGTTAGTTAGGGTAGGTAGAGAGTAGAGTAGAGTAGAGGTAGGTTAGGTTAGGGTTAGTTACGCTAGGTTAGGTTAGTAGGGTGGGGTAGGGAGGAGGTTAGTTAGGTTAGGGTAGGGGTTACGCAAGGGTAGGGTAGGTTCGTTTCGTTACGTTAGGGTGATTAATGTTGAGGTGATCCGAGAAAGCTGACTGGGTGTTAGAGATCCTTACACTGGCCAGGGTGAGTGTGTGGTGCGGGCCTCAGTGTCAGGGAAGTGCAGTACAGTACAGGTGAAGGTACTGATGGAGCCAGGTGTAGGTGGCTTGTTTTATCGTGGCAGCTGGCCAGGTACTGTAGGTAACCTCACACAAACACCCACACGGTGCTTTCAACCCTTCTTCTTTCTTCTTCTTCGTCTTCCTCTTCCTTCTTATTCTTCTTTCTCACAATCTATTCCTGCGTCCTATCTCCCTCCACCATCTTCCTCTCATGTGACTTGTGGTCTGGTCCCGCCATCTTGCATCTCTCACCACTCTTTCTCACCTTTGAATGCGCTTTCCTGCTGGCCCTGACATTCTCCTCAGCTTTCAGTCCTCTATCCATACCTTTCCCAATCTCTCCTCCCACCTCTTGTCCACACCTTTTCCTTCACCTCCTGTCCTCCTTCCCTGGCCATACCTTCCTCTGCCCCCTCTTCACCATACCTCCTTTTCTGTCCACTCTTCCTCTCACCCTCACTTACACCCTCCCCCATAAGCCAGGGTAATGGCTGGGGTACGGTCTTCGATTTGTGTGACAAAGTCTTATTGACCTTAAGAAGGTTCTGTCATCTGTGTGTGTGTGTGTGTGTGTGTGTGTGCCGAGTGCGTGAGGTAATTTAATGCGTGACAAAACTTACAAAACACACTAACCATAACCTCACCTGTCCAGACACCTGCTAGAAAACTAATTAAGGAAATTACCTGTTTTGGGGCAGATCGTCTACCAAGAAGTTATAAATCAAATACCTCAACAAACTTTATAACGTAAAATAAAATCCTTTTACCCAATCACCTGTGCAATTAAGATCAATATTACCTGTGCAGAAAGCATTGCGTCATGTGTTACCGCTCGTTTCACTGTGATAATAAATTCAATATTAATTCTGTTTATTACATGATTTGAAAAAGTCAACAAAATATTACTCAAGTTATTAAATTTTATGTCAATAATTTCGTCTGTGTTGACGTCATGACTCAGGACAGGTTGTTCGTTATGTGTTGATGGTGATGGTTTATTGTGTGTATAGTGAAGGTAAAGACCAAGTTTCCTTGTTTCATATTGATTAATGGTGGTCATAAAGCCTATTTTAGGTGGGTTTTGACACACACACACACACACACACACACACACACACACACACACACATACACACTGTTTTGATATTAAGTCATTCAACACATGGTGGGGAAGGAGGAGAGGAGTCTGAGGTTTTATTGATTGTAAATTTAGGGTCAGGTGTAGTGTAGTATTATGTATGTATGTGTGTATGTATGTATGTATGTGTTGTATGTATATGTATGTGTGGGTTTAAATCTTAACCCTTACCTGTAAATAACCGCCAGGTGGCTTAGTCTTGACACAGGGGCTACTCTCTGCATATTGATATTTCCTGGCGTTGGGGGAGGTGATGGAGAGGTGGGGGTGGGGGGAAGGGTGAGGTGAGAGGTTGAGGAGTGAGGTGATGGGGGAAGGGGGTGAGGTGAGGAGGTGGTGAGGTGAGGTGATGGGGGAAGGAAGGTGAGGTGAGGTGATGGGAAGGGGTGGTGAGAGGGTGGTGAGGGTGAGTGATGGAAGGAAGGTGGGGTGAGGTGATGGGGGAAGGAAGGGGTGAGGTGAGAGGGGTGGTGAGGTGATGGGAAGGGGGTGGGTGATGGGGGAAGGAGGGGGGGGGGAAGGGGGTGAGGGTGAGAGAGGGGTGAGGAGATGGGGAAGGAAGGGGCTGAGGTGAGGGGGAAGTGGTGGGAGTACTTTTCAACTCCCAAGTACCTCTCTGACTTCAACACTTTTGCCAACTTTCGATGGTATTGAAAAGTCCAGGAACTTGTTGGCATTAAGGGGAGGGTGGAGAGGAGGGTTGAGGGTGAGGTGAAGGGATGTAGAAGGGAGGAGTTTTAGAGTGTTAGGGATTTTTGGAGTGAATCTCTCTCTCTCTCTCTCCTCTCTCTCTCTCTCTCTCTCTCTCTGATTTAAATATTAGAGGTTTATTATGATCGTCTTTTATCTGTCTGTATGCTTGCTTGCTTTCTGTCTGTCTGTCTGTCCGTCTGTCTGTCTGTCTGTCTGTCTGTCTGTCTTGTGCAAGTCTTATCTACCTTCCTTCACCACCCCACCACAACTACCACCACCACTACTACCACCACTACTACCATACCACCCTATCATAACCCCTACCAGGTCACATCACTACCCTACCAGGTTCACATCACCGCCCTACCAGGTTCATCACCGCCCCTACCAGGTTCACATCACCGCCCCTACCAGGTTCACATCACCGCCCCTACCAGGTCACATCACTACCCCTACCAGGTCACATCAGTACCCCTACCAGGTCACATCACTACCACTACCAGGTCACATCACTACCCCTACCAGGTCACATCACTACCACTACAGGTCACATCACTACAGAGACAAAACCATTGCAAAGTGTTCCTCCACGTCAAGGCTCCAGACAACACCGCCTTTACTACCTCTCACCATAAGTCATGACGGACGAGGCAGCGGGAGGGGGCGAGGGGGAAGAAGGGGGTGGCGAGGGGAGGGGAAGAGGGGTGGCGAGGGAGGGGGGAAGAAGAGGAAGACCTGTGATATATTATATTTTTTCCTCCTCTGTCCAGTCCTATACATTGGACCCTTGAAACACCTCCTTAAATCATAAAAGGGGAGGGAGGGAGTGGGCTGGATGAGGGTAAAAGGGGTTAGGAAGAGGGAGGGGGCAGGATGAGGGTAAGAGGGGTTAGGAAGAGGATAGAGGAGGGGAGCTGAGGGAAGAGGAGAGTTGGATGGAAGGTAAAAGGGGACTTGAGGAGGATTAGGAAGAGGGAAGAAGGGAGAGCTGAGGGTGAGAGAGAGGGGAGGTGGGGAACAGACATAAGGAAGAACACACACACACACACACACACACACACACACGACACACACACACACACACACACACACACACACACACACATAACAAAAGTGTGTGAGGTGGCAAGTAGAAAGCGTTAAGTTTCGTGAGATGGAAGGTGAAATGTCTATGTCTCTCCAGCGCTGAGACACAAGCAGGTGGCTGAGAGGTGTGTGTGCCTCTGTGACGTTTACAATTGAGGTTTTGTTTCATGGCTTCTGGGTTTTATGGATCTTGGGTTTTATTGGTCCTGGGGTTTTGTTGGTCCTGGTTTTGTGGCTCCTTGAGTTTTATGGCTCCTGGGTTTTTCTTTTTTTTTCTTTTGGGTCAGCTTAGTTCACGGAAGGAGCTCCAGTAACGATACGGGGGAGGGGTTAGGTTAGGTTAGGGATTGGTTGGGTTAGGTTAGGTTAGGCTAGGCTGGGTTAGGTTAGGGATTGGTTAGGTTTGGTTAAGTTAGGTAAGCTTAGATTGGGTTGGGACAAGTTAAGTTCAGATTAGTTGGGTTAGATTAGGTTAAGTTAGGTGAGGTTGGGTTATTGTAATTTAAGTTAGGATAGTGTAATTTCGGTTAGGTTAGGATTAAATTATGTTAGGTTAGTGTAATTTAGGGTGAGGTCAATCTTCAGGTGATCTAATAATAGTAAAGATTATCAACAGTGATCTGAGGTGCCAGTGTTGTGTGGTGACGTCACAACACAACAGCTTTGATCTAATCTATATACAGTGTGTTGGCTACACCTCTCCTGGCCTGTGTCAAGGTGGGCCGCCCTCATCCACTCTCACCTCCTCTCCTCCCTCACCTCTCCTTCACTCCTCCTCACCTCTCCCTTACTCCTCCTTCACCTCTCCCTCCTTCTCTCCCTCACTCCTCCCACAGCCTCCCTCACCAACCCTCACCCTCCCTCACTTTTTCCTCACTTCTCCCTTCTTCTCCCCAGCCTCCCTCACCTCTCCCCTCACCCATCCTCCCCCCCCCACCACCATCTCATCCTCTTCTCCCCTACGTAATCCTTTCTTCCCCCACCACCTCCCCACTCTCACCCCACCCCCTTCTCCCCACCCTCACCCCTTCCTTCTCCTCTCCCCCACCCCTTCCTTCTCCTCCTTCCCTCCCCTCCCCCCTCCCCCACGCCCTCCTTCTCCCCTCCACCCTCCCCTCCCCCTTCCCCCCACCCCTCCCTCCCTAGTTATTCCCCACTATCAGATACAGTTCAGTGCCTCGCCTCATGGGACACCCCGGTCCCATACCATGACTCTCAGGAGGGTGGATGACCTAAAATCCATTCCTCGCTGGGTCAATGGTAGGATAAACCCCCGGACAGGTTAATGCAAAGAGAAAGCCGTAGACGATTTAACACAGGTGATGATAACGCCTGGATTATATGAACGCATTTACGCATAATACTCAACGCCGGGTGCATTAACGCATTTATTTACGCACTCTAGGAATTAGGTTAGGTTACGTTAGGATTAAATCAAGGCCTTAACGCTCAGTAAGAACATAAGAATGGTGGAAACTGCAGTGGGCCTATTGGTCGATAATAATTAAAATAACAATAATTATAGTGAGTCGTGTAGAGTGGTGGTGGTGAGCGAGCTTTGTAGTTGTTGTGGGGTCTCTCTCTCTCTCTCTCTCTCTCTCTCTCTCTCTCTCTCTCTCTCACACACAGCTACTCTGTCTATGTTAGGAAGGAAGGTGCATAATCTGTCTGTGTTCAGGACGGGAAGGATACAGACTGTAGGTGGTCCACAGACTTGTCGGGGTGAGGAGGGAGGTTGAGGTGAGGAGGGTTGAGGGGTGAGGAGGGGGTTGAGGTGAGGAGGGTTGAGGTGAGGAGGGTTGAGGGGTAGTGAGGGTGAGGAGGGTTGAGGGGTGGGGTGGGGTCTAAAAGAATCGTAAGTTATTTTAAATTTGATTTAATTTAATCTAATTTACAGTAATCTAGCAACCTAACCTACCCTCTAGGAAACGTTAGGGTGTTTAATCTTCATGGGAAATAAGCTGGGAGGGCTGATCTTCAGGTGAAATAAGCTGGGAGGCTGATCTTCAGGTGAAATAAGCTGGGAGGCTAATCTTCAGGTGAAATAAGCTGGGAGGCTAATCTTCAGGTGAAATAAGCTGGGAGGGGCTAATCATCAGATAATCTCACTTAACACAGCTCCAAGATGTTAGCAATGTCTTAAAACATCTCACTGACGGGACTGAGAGAGACTTATCAGACCAGAGAGATATAGTGAGGTGAATCTCCGGCTGTTGACAGACTTGTGGGACGGGTCATGAAGACGGTAGACGGATATATATTAGACGGGTAATGGTGAGGAAAATGTACGCTGTTAGCACCATCTGTCCGTCTCATTATTCTCTGTCAACGTGTCTGACTTTCTGATGAATGTATGTATGTATGTATGTATGTATGTATGTTGGGTGTGAGGTGGGGGGGGTGTGAGGGAGGATTTAGCTAAGTACTGGAAGGAAAGGGGAATATTTTAAGTGAGGGTAGGAGGGAGGTGAGGTGAGGGGGGGACGGTGGGGGAGAAAGGGAGGGGAGGTGAGGGTAGGGAAGCGGCTGGTCATTCGTTCAGAGTTCTTTGGAAGTTAGGTTGTGTGGAAACAGGTTTTGCTTCTGTCCGGTTCTTTGTGGGAGAGTGATGGTGGCGATGATGGAGGGAGGGAGGGAGAGAGGGAGAGAGGAGGTGGAATGGGGAGAGGGAGAGAGGAGGTGGAATGGGGTGGAAGAAGAGGGAGTGATGATGGGATTGGGTGGAGAATTTTGGAAGGAAAAGGGAAAGAGTGATGGTGATGATGAGGAAGAGTTAGAAGGAAGGGAACAAAAGAGGAAGGGAGGGTGGGTAGGAGGGAGATGGAGGAGATAAAAGAGGGAAGGAGGAGGTGGATGATGGCAGAGGAATGACATGGAGTGGAAAGCAGTAAGAGAGAAAGACAGACTTGTGGTGATTTGAGGGGCGGAGGGAGGAAGGGGTGGAAAGGAAACATAGGATGGGAGTTAATGGAAGGGGAAAGATGGGACAGGGTTATGGAAGGGTAGAGATGGGACAGGGTTATGGAAGGGGAGAGACAATGGTTATGGAAGGGGCAGAGATGGGAGAGAGATAGGATGGGGTAATGGAAGGGACAGATGGTGTGGGAAGGAACAGAAAACGTTGTGATGGGTTATTAATTAGCGTTTATCAGGTGTCAAGTAAGGTGTAATTAATACCTGGATTGCAGCTGTACGCAAATGTTACTGTTATTATTATTATTATTATTATTATTATTATTATTATTATTATTATTATTATTATTGTTGTTGTTGTTGTATTGTTGTTATAATTTTTATTTGTTAATTTTACGTGTTACGAATATTTTTGGGGTAATGACACACACCCACACACACACACACACACACACAAATTGAAGACTCAGTAAAATTCAGGTAAAAAGCGTCAGTGCGGATCGCCTGTGTACTGAATGGTAACATCTGTCTTGTGGGATGAGATAAGTATGCTTTCGTGGATCTGGGGGGTGGGGGAACGTGACCTTGGGGAGGGGGCAGGGAGGGCAGAGTGACCTGGGAGGGGTGAGAGGAAGACGAGACCTGGGGAGGGTAGGGAGAGACGTGACCTGGGGAGAAGGGGGGGCAGGGAGACGAGACATGGGGAAGAGGGGGGCAGGGAGACGTGACCTGGGGAAGGGGGGGGGCAGGAAGACGTGACCTGGCCATACTGAGGGAGAGGTGATTGCTGTCGTCCTGGGGAAAAATACAAAGAGGTAGTTTAGTTTGTTTACTTGTAGTTGTGATCGTCCTGGGAAGAAAAATTATGTTCTGATATAGTTGTGATCGTCCTGGGAAAAAGATATAGGGGTTTTTTAGTCCATTTGTCATCATCCTAGGAAAAGATGACGTGGGTGTGGTCATCCTAGGAGAAGTAATGTGGCGTGTGTGTCAGATGAGGTGGTTGGTGATGGTGGTTGTGGTAGTAGCAGTAAGAGGTAGTGGAGGCGTCGGTGGTGGTAGTAGTAATAGTAGTGGTGGTAGCGGTGTGGTCAATTAGTGTGGCAGGCAGCAGGGGTCCTCGCTACCATAACCCAGTCCTACTTCCTCCTCCTCCTCCTCCTCCTCCTCCTCCTCCTCCTCCTCCCCTCCTCCCCCCTCCCCTCCCCTCCCCTGGTGAGAAACACGACAATGTTATCGACAAATATGTTATCTGAGGCACCGTTTAACACAGGCACGAGTGGCTGGTCTCTCTCTCTCTCTCTCTCTCTCTCTCTCTCTCTCTCTCTCTCTCTCTCATAAACGCCATTCACGACTCGCTTGCCCCCTATAAGTGCGACCTGTCAGACGAACAGAACAATGTTTTGACCCCTAAGTGATCCTTTTGACCCCTAAGTGATCAGTTTGACCCTAAGTGACCCAGTTTGGCCCTAAGTGACCAGTTTACCATTGACCCAGTTTGACCCCTAAAGTGATTTGACCCCTAAAGTGACCCAGTTTGACTAAATTGACCCAGTTTGACCTAAGTGACCAGTTTTGACTAAGTTACCGATTTTGACCCTAAAGTGACCCAGTTTGACCCCTAAGTGACCCAGTTTTGACCCTAAGACACGATTTTGACCCCTAAGTGATCCAGTTTTGACCTAAGTGACAGTTTTATAAAGTGGTCAGTTTGACCCCTAAAGTGGCCAGTTTTGCCCCTAAGTGATCCAGTTTACTTCGTGACCCAGTTTGACCCTAAGTATTCAGTTTGACTAAGTGATCCGTTGATGGAGATAAACTTTAATAAACATCGTAAATATAAATTTCGTTATAATATAAAAATTAATTGAGTTTTCGTTATAATATTTCGGTGTAAAGTTGTTCATTGGTCAGTACGATATGATGAATGGTTGAGTGGGTTGTTTTTATTATGTCACAACCACTAACGATCACAACCACCAACTACCACAATCACCAATTGCCACAATCCAACATCGACAATTATTACAACCACCATCCAACTATTAATCATCAACCACCAACTATCTGCCTCCCCACACCACCCAACTACCACCAACCATCACAACTACACACCAACCACCATCATAGCCACCACAACTACCCACCAACCACCATCATACCAACACCACTACTACTACCACCAACCCCATCATAGCCACCACCACAACTACCACCAACCCACCACCACCACAAACCACCACAACCACCACCATTGCACAAGAAAATAAGATGGCATACATTACACTCATCAAATTGCACGTCCGTTTAAAGCGAGCAACAGTGTGTGTGTGTGTGCGTGTGTGCGTGTGCGTGTGTGTGTGTGTGTGTGTGCGTGCGTGCGTGTGTGTGCAACGATGTTTATGGTCATATTTTACCTCAGTTCCCCTCCTCCCCGTGTGAACTAACCCCCGTGTTACGCTAGGCTGGGCTGGATTAAGTTGGGATAGGTTAGGTTAAGTTAGGTTAATATTGATGCTATAAATATAATCTATAATTATTTATCAATATAATCGTCTCCATAAACAAACAAATGAACAAAATAATAATAATAATAATAGAAAAATAAATAAAATGAATAAATAACAGTAAATCCCCTCTTCCTCCTTCTCCTTCTCTCTTCCCCTTCGCATCCTTTCCTCCTCTCCTCCTCCCATTCCCTTCCTACCCTCTTCTCTCTCTCCCTTCCTTCCCTCTCTCCTCTCCCCCTCTCCCTCCAAACAAACAAACAAACAAAGGAATAAAAAAACCAGAAAAAAGTAAAACTTTTGTCCTTTTTAGAGAGTTGAAGACTAAATGTTAGGACACCCCCTCCTTCCTCTCCCCCTCCCTCCCCTCCTCCGCCCTCCCTCCCCCTCCCTCCGCCCCCCTCTCCGCCCACCTCTCCTTCCCTCCCCCACCTCCCCCCTCCCAGAGGCTTCAGTCCTGGGCCGATTTAAAGACCACCGTCACCGATAATATCTCTCATCTATTCTCTCCTCCTGCCTCTAACTCTCTTCTTCATCGTTACTATCTCTTATCTCTCTCTCTCTCCTCTCTCTCTCTCTCTCTCAGAAGGGAAGAGTAGGAGAAGAGTTAGAAAAGAATGGAACGAATGGTAAGTTATGTGAAGAGAAGGAAGAAGGATGATGAAAGAGGATGATAATAATAATAATAATAATATAAAAGAAGGAGTAATAGGAAGAAGAGAAGGAAGGAAGGAAGGAAGGAAGAATCAGACATCTTCTCATTAGTAAGTCAGAAAGTCAAACAATTCCTCTCACAAAGATATTTTTTATTTATTTATTTTTCTTAAAGACTAATTTTCCAAGTTGAGGAATATTTCTGACCTTATGTAAAAAAAAAAAATCCTGATAGCTTGTGTAGTAGTGTGTCAGTGTCTGCCATTACTGACCTGACGGTGTTGTTTAGCGTGTGAGGGAGACTTATAGCAACAGGTGGTTCAGTGCTGCTAGTGGTCTAGTTTTGGTTATTCTCCTTACTTGTAGGTTGGGTGAGGTGAGGTTAGGTTAGGTTAGGTTAGGTTAGGTTAGGTTAGGATAGGATAATGTTGGTTTGTTAGGTTAGGTTAGGTTAAGGTATGATGGGTTAGGGTTGGTTTGTTAGGTAGGGTAAATTGTTAGGTTTGAGTAGGTTAGGATAGGTTACGTTAGGTTAGGTTAGGTTGCTAGAAGAATGAGTCCAGCTAACTTGATATTGGTCCTTTGCCCTCCCTCCTCCATATCCCTCCTTCTTACCCCTCCTCCCTACCTCTTCCCATACCCCACTCCTCCTCCCTACCCCCCCTCCTCCCTACCCTCCCCCACTGTCTTATTATTGGAGTATAGATAACGTCAGACCTTTGTTCTCTACTACTCTCTCTCACCTCCTTCCTTGTGACCAATTTATTATCGTTTAATTTTTTGTGCCGTAACTTTTGACAATTTTCCTCTGATCGGACGACAAACAAAACATGTGTTAAGTCTTGTGTTTTTGTTAGATACATTTGTTTAATTGTTTTGTTCTTGTTGTGTATGTTTGTGGATGTGTGACCCTCACTCACTCTGGCCATATCACTCAACCTGGCCCTCTCACTCACCCTGGCCCTCTCACTCACCCCTGCTCTCCTGCCTGCTCTGGGTTTATCACCACTCTGGCCCCTCTCACTCACTCTGGCCCTCTCACCAGCCTGGCCTTCTCATTCACCCTGGCCCTCTCACTCACCCCTGGCTCTCCCACTCACCCTGGCCCCTCTCGCTCCCCACCGCCTCACACCTGGCCCTCCCACTCACCCTGGCCTCTCCACTCACCCTGGCCCTCTCACTCACCCCTGGCCCCTCTCCACCTACTCTGGCCCCCCACCACTCTGGTCACCCACCGCCTCTCACCACCTCGGCCCTCTCACTCAGTCTGGCCCTCACCAGTCTGCCCCTTCCCACCAGCCTGGGCCCTCCTCACCTCAGCCTGGCTCCCCACGCCTGGCTCTCCCACTCAGTCTGCCCTCTCACCTCTGGCCCCTCACTCCAGCCGGCCTCTCACTCAGTCTGCCCCCTCACTCAGCCTCCCTTTCACCAGCCTGGCCCTTCACCCAGTCTGGCCCACGGTAATTATGTACCTTGCACCGAGGCCATTATCACTATAATCCACTGGGAACCAGGCTAGGGTGTGGTGGGCCAGAACCCGTAGTGTGTGGTGGTGGGCCAGGTAGTGTGGTGGTGACGAGTGTGGTGGTGGTGGGCCAGGTAGTGTGGTGGTGGGCCAGTGTGGTGGTGGTGGTAGTGTGGTGGTGGTGGGCCAGGTAGGTGGTGGTGGGCCAGGTAGTGTGTGGTGGTGGGCCAGGTAGTGTGGTGGTGGTGGGGCTGGGGTGTGGTGGTGGTGGGGCTGTGTGGTGGTGGGCCAGGTAGTGTGGTGGTGGGCCAGGTGTGGTGGTGGTGGCCAGGTAGTGGTGGCCAGGTAGTGGTGGTGGGTGTAGTGTGGTGGTGGTGGGTGTGGTAGTGGTGGTGGTAGGCCATAACAATGCTAATTTATGAGCTCCTTATCACCACCCAGTATCATCACAACCACCACCACCACTACCACCATTCATCACCACAACTACCAACATCACCAGTCATCACCACTACTAGCATCACCACAACTACTAACATCATCATTCATCACCACTACAGACTAGCAATACCATTTCTCACCAACACCAGTCATTGCCTTCACCACTACTACTTGGGAATCATCACTAGTTAGCACACACACACACACACACACACACACACACACACAGCACCACCCCCCCCACACATAGTATATATACACACACACTATACACACATAAACATACTTGGCATTCTTTTCCACATACAGTACAGTTTTCGTCCGTCAGTCATCCTAGCTAAAATGGTCTGGAGATCTTAGCTCTGTCTGTTTACATTCTGAAGGAGAGAGACAGACAGACAGACAGAGAGAGAGAGAGAGACAGACAGACAGACAGACAAACAGAGACAAACAGACATACAAACAAACAGAGAGATAGACAGGCAAACAAACAGACAGACAGACAAACAGAGAGGCAAACAGGCAGGCAGACAGAGAGAGAGAGACAGACAGACAGACAGACAAGCAGAGAGAGAGACAAACAGACAGACACAGACGAACAGAGAGACAGACAGACAAACAGACAGATAGACAGGCAAACAGAGAGAGACAGACAGACAGACAGACAGACAGACAAGAGAGACAGAGAGACAGACAGACAGACACCCTAACTTAACCTACTGTAATCTAACCTGACCTAATCTAACCTAACCCATCAGTCAGTATCAGTGTGTGTGTGTGTGTGTACTAACAGAGACAGTAGTAGTCGTAGTAGTAGTAGTAGTAGTAGTAGTAGTAGTAGTAGTCATTAGTACAATAATACAAACCTTCACTCTGACTTTAATGACTCATAAACGCTGCCACAAGAACAAAACACCATCACCATCCGCTCAAGTGTTTATTAATATTACTCTTATGGCCGGTGGTGTAGGGACCTCCTTGTTCTTATACCACAGCGACAACATCCCCAGCAGTAGTTTAATCACTGGTATAATCCCTCAGTTGCCTCTTGTTATTGTGGTATATTTTTCTAAGTGATATTCTCTTGTCCGCATTAACATTGTCTTTGAGAGAGGGGGGTGGAGGGAGGCTGGGGGAGGGGGAGGGGGGGGAGAGGAGCGTTTTACTGCCACTAAGATACACTTAAGTACCGCATTGCCGCCCATAACTACCGGAACGACGCCTTTATGGTGTTTCTTCACTGGTGTGGCGCCTTGGCTTACCCATACTGTTGTCGTCATCGTCTCCGTTAGCCAGGTTTCTTATTAGTGCTCTTGTACTTCTTGATGAGGACTCCTTCAGGCAGGTCTTGAGTCCACTGTGCTTATTGGGGACTGTTTCAGGCAGGTCTTGAGCCCACTTGTTGAGGACTCCTTCGGGCACGTCTTGAGTCCACTTGGTGAGGACTCCTTCGGGCACGTCTTGAGTCCACTGTACTTGTTGACGAGGACTCCTTCAGGCAGGTCTTGAGTCCACTTGTTGAGGACTCCTTCAGGCAGGTCTTGAGTCCACTTGTTGAGGGACTCCTTCAGGCAGGTCTTGAGTCCCTTGGGGCGCTCCTTCGAGCGGAGTCTTGAGTCACTCTGCTTGGTGAGGACACCAGCCAGGCAGGTCTTGAGTCCATAGTGAGACTCCTTCAGGCAGGTCTTGAGTCACTTGTTGAGGACTCCTTCAGGCAGGTCTTGAGTCCACTGTACTTGTTGATGAGGACTCCTTCAGGCAGGTCTTGAGTCCACTCTACTTGTTAAGGACTCTAAAACACTGTAATAAAACAATACAAGACACAGGTAAAGGTATAAATTTGACTTATATTTGGTTTACGTTAAGACATAGAGGGGAGGTGTACACTGAACCTACGAGTGTGTACGTACGGGTGTGTGTTGGTCGTGATCAAAGAGGATGGATGGCACACACACACACACACACACACACACACACACCTTTCTGCTCCTCTGCACTAGCCCAGGCCCAGAGCACTTTCAAGAATGCCTAACCATGTCTCTCTCTCTCTCTCTCTCTCTCTCTCTCTCTCTCTCTCTCTCTCTCTCTCTCTCTCTCTCTCTCTCTCTCTCTCTCTCTCTCTCTAAGGTGTGCCAAATTTAACCTTCCCTCTCCCTTATATTAACAGCTCACAGACACCGCCCTCCATTGTTCCCATACCCCAGCTGTCGACCTGGGATAGAGGGAGGGAGGAAAGGAGGGAATGAAGGAGGAAGGGGTGGATGGATGGAGGAAGGAAGGGAGGGAGGGAATGAGAAATATACAGGAGAGGAGAGAAGGCCGGGTCGGAAGGGAGTATAACGAGAGAGGAGGAAGGGAACAGTGAAAATGAGAGGGGGTAGGTATGAAGGAGTGAAAGAGGGAGGTAGTGGTATTTTTCTTGCTTGGTAACACTGTACGTCTCACTGTTATTTGTGGCCGTTTAGACAAGAATAACTAGACTGGCTTTGTCTTGAGCAAGTTACCTTTACAATAATGAAGGTGGTGGTGGGGAAGGTGTGGTGGGGGAGGTGTGGTGGGGAAGGTGTTGGAGAGGGTGTGGTGGTGTTGGGGAGGGTAAGGTAAGGTTTTGGGTAAATTGGAGGTGATAACTTTCATTGTTAGAGAGAGAGAGAGAGAGAGCTATCTCACACACACACACACACACACAAATGCCATCCCTCAGTGACCTCCGCCACCAAGCACTGGAAAGGTTTGGCAGTGGACTACTGCACCACCCTCGTCATCGCCACCGGCAGCCCCCCACCCACCTCGCGCAGTCCGCCACTACAACAAAATTCAGCCCATAAGAGCCCGCACCGATAGATATAAGAACAGCACCATCCCATCTATTGTTAAAATAATAAACAACTCCTGATTTATGTACTGTACAGCCCTGTAAATGTATTCAATGCATATTATATCATTATGTTTAAATCAAATGTAAGTGTAAATTTTCAGCCACCGGCTATTAATAAACCGTTTATTATTATTAGTTATTATTATTACACAGCATGACAGCATCATACAAAAGAGTTGTAGAGTGAAAACAACGGTGTGTGAGCAGCAGCCGTCAGCATCGTCGCCGTTGCAGTAAGAACAATGGGTAATGCGGACAGTCGCCACAGCTAACCCGTTAACAGCAACACAGCTTAAAAATTAACAGCGTTAGTGGCAGCAAGAAAAACAACAGCCCCGCAGCTAAACATAACATCAACAACAGCTTCGAGAGGAACACGGCTAAAATTAACAGCCTTATTAGTTATGGCCCAAGTGGTAACAACAACAACAACAACAACTACAGGTGTCGTAGGTAACACGTCTCTCTCTCTCTCTCTCTCTCTCTCTCTCTCTCTCTCTCTCTCTCGTGACTTTAACCCACTATCGCCCTCCTTCCTTGCCTCCCTTCCCTTCCTCTTTCTTCTCCCTCTCCCTCCTTCTCCCTCTTCCTTCCTCCTCCTCCTCCTTCCTGGACACCCCTTTACCCTCTGGCTATGCCCTCGCTGATAAGACAATAGGGGTGAGGGAGGAGTGAGGGAGAGAGAGAGGGAGGTGAGGGGGTTGGCTCAGCACAATCTGGTAGGAGTTTGGTCAAGATAAAGCTGTAAAAAGCCTTCAGTTTGAGGGTTTAAATGGATGGATGGATGACGGGCTAGATGGATAGATGGTTGGGTAGAGGTGTTGGGGGGGAGGGGGGTTAAAGTCACGAGAGAGAGAGAGAGAGAGAGATTTACATACACGGACGTATTCTAAGGTATAGGGTTAGCGGTAAAGCCACAGCCATTGTTTGCAGTCTGTCCTCCACGTGGTGTGCGTGCCAGGGAGGGGTGGTGGGGGTTGGGGGTTCCTGCATTACCTGTTAATGTTGTCACTCTCTCTTGCATGTGTCTGCTGGCCTCTCCCTCCCTATCTTTCTCCCTTTCTTCTTCTTCCTCCCTTCCTTCGTAAACACAGCACCACCTCTCTCTCCTTCTCGTCTTTCTTCCAGTCCTAAACTCAGCTTCCCCCCCTCCTGCTCCCCCTGGCCAGACCTCAACACCACCTCCTCCTCCTCCTCCTCTTGGCCAGACCACAACACCACCACCTCCTCCTCTTGGCCAAACCTCAACACCTCCACCTCCTCCTCCTCCTGGCCAGACCTCAACACCTCCTCAAGAAAT
>NW_024748109.1:1133939-1188939 GCF_018991925.1 Homarus americanus
TCTCTCTCTCCTCCCTCCCCTCTCTCTCTCTCTCTCTCTCTCTCTCTCTCTCTCTCTCTCTCTCCCCCATTCTTCCTTCCTGTCTTCCCTTTCTTCTCTTCTCAAATTAACTATTTATCTTCTCTTCCTCCCCCTCCCTCCCTCCCTCCCCTCCCTCCCTCAGTCCGGACACCAACACCGCCGCAGTGCAGAGCCAGAAGGGCCGTCACCTCCCCAAGGTACACCTCAGCGGTACACCTTAATCACCTTTTCCCTCAAACCTGTGCGGGGAGGGAGGGATCGGTGCAATCATTTGGACAGTATTCGACCGGACAAAACTTTCTACATTCAGCCACCGGACAGAATCACAGTGGGTCCTTTTTTCATCGGACCTAAATTCTCTCCTATTCTTCCTCTTCTCCCTTTCTACCTCACTGTTCTCCTCCTCCTCCTCCTCCTCCTCCTCACCTACAGGGAGGCACAAGGCAAGAACTCTCATAGTTGTTTTTACAGTTTATTGGATTCAATTTGTTGTGGAGACTGTATCTGTTATATTGATCCTGTGTGTGTGTGTGTGTGTGTGTGTGTGTGAGAGTGATTGTGAGAGAAAGAGAGAGAGAGAGAGAGTACTTGTGTGTGTGTGTAATGATAATAATAATAATAATAATAAACGGTTTATTGAAAGAGCATGGCAGCCGGAAGGCTGAAAATATACAGTTACATAATTGGGCAACGGGTCTCTTGATTTACAAATAATACACAAGTCACATAATTGATACAAATATGATATATATTATATAATAACTAGGTGGGGAGAAGCTCAAACTACAGGGCATTTCAACATAGTGACAGTGCAAAAAGTAAGATTGACTGGGAGTGAATACACTGGTTGATTACAAGTTATTGATAATTTTTACAATGGTTGGGACTGGACTGTTCTTATAGCGACCAGTTCGTGCTCGCATGGGCTGGATGCGGTTGTGGTATCGAACAGCAATTCTCGGGCGAGAGATCTCTGGTGGTAGTAGGAGCCGGTGTCGAGGATGGTGCAGAAGCTTCTCACCAAATTTGCAGATGAGGTCGTGGTGATGGTCAGTGAGAGCCGAGAGGGTTAGTGTGTTGAGCGCTTCTTGATATGTGAAGTAGGAAGGGGAGAGAATAATCTTGCCTGCCCTCTTTTGCACTTTTTCTAAGTGTTTACGTTGTGTGGCAATTAGAGAGGAAGACCAGGTAGGGGATTCATAGGTGAGCTTGGGAAGCATGAATGTTGAGTAAACACTGAGGAGCTTGGGTGCAAGAACTCCGAGGGACTTGAGTCGGAATAGGAGGTGGAGATGGAAACTGGAGGATTTGACAACTTCACTGACGTGTGTTTTCCAATATAGTTTGTTTTCTATGGTGACGCTGAGGAGCTTAGTGGAGTCTACAACCTGGAGTGTGTTGGGACCTAAAGTAATGGAAGGGGGTGGGACAACGTCGGATGTGCATAACCATGGTCTTGGTATGGTTGGTGGTGACGTGGTTGTTGGTGGCTCAGTTTTGGAGACTGTTCAATAAATCTTGAAGGGCGGAATAGTCGGGAGCAGAATTGTTAACACTGATCCCAATGGTGGAGTCGGCGACATATTTCCAGCGAGCAGGGGTTTCTCTTAGGGCATCATTGATAAGCATAAGGAAGCAGAGCGGTCCCATCTTGGTGCCTTGTGGGACGCCACAGGTGAGTGACTGAAAGGTGGAGACAGCCCCTCGGAAGCGTACAGCTTGGCGTCGGTTACTGAGGAAGTCTGTAAGCCATGGTATAAGACTTCTTCGAAACCCGAGGTTGATAGCTTTGTTGATGATTAAATTGTGGTCGACTAGGTCGAATGCCTTAGTGAAGTCAATGAAGGCGACAGGTACAGACGTTTTTCGTTTCTCCAGATGGCGGTATATGTAGTCGAGAAAGCTGACAAGACAGTGAGTGGTGGAGGAAGTTTTCATATTACCAAATTGCTGAGGATCTACGGCTCCTGCAATATCAGCATAAGCCCAGTCGAACAAAAAACTTTCACAGATTAAGCTGGGTATTGGGGTGATTGCAATGGGTCGTAGCTGATATAAGGATTGTGGGCTGGTTGACTTGGGTACTGGTGACACATAAGAGGTCTTCCAGTCAGCTGGGCATCTGGCTTGACTGAGAGAAGCATTGATGATGGAACAGAGGGGTTTAGCTAGTTCCGGGGAGAACTCCTTGAAGAGTTTCATTGGTAAGTCAATGGGGGTGGAGGAGCGTTTTAACTTTAGTTTGTCCAGACGTTTTGCTACTTCAAATTCTTCTACTAAGTCAGTGGGAAGGGGGGCTGGTAGGTAAGCAGGGAGATTGATTGTGTCAAGACGGGGGAGCGTCTGGCATATAGTAGCGAAATGGTTATTTTATTGCTCAGCTGGGTCAACATTAGTGAGATGGCTAAGGAAGGGGAGGGGGTGTGTCATATTGTTTAGTCCACAGAGTTCTTTAACCTTACCATACCATTGACTAATGTTGGTCTGCTTCAGGTGTTGTAATTTGGTTGGGTAGTGGGACTTCTTTGCAGTGCGTATTTCGCGGATGATTCGGTTGCGAAGGGACCTGTAGTGGTTGTGGTCATTGAGATAAAAGGCTCTGTCTCTCTGTTGCATAAGTCTTTTGATCCGAGGTGTGATCCAAGGCAAATCAGCTGGGTGAGATCTGACGGACTTCTCGGGGAAGAAGTGGAGAGAGAGAGAGAGTACTCTGTGTGTGTGTGAGAGAGTGAGTACTTGTGTGTGTGTGAGAGAGAGAGAGAGAGAGAGAGAGAGAGAGAGAGAGAGCACGCTGTGTGTGTGTGCGAGAGAGAGAGTACTTTGTGTGTGTGTGTGGAGAGAGAGAGCGTACTTGTGTGTGTGTGTATGTGTGTGAGAGAGAGAGAGAGTGTACTTGTGTGTGTGTGTCAATAATCGTATAGGTGTTAATCCGATATATTGTGTCATCAAATTTAAATGATAATTAGTTTTTAAGTCTTGACAAAATATTTTAAGCCACCTACGTCTTTATTTACCTACATTACCCTCACGTGCACACCTACATGACTCTCACGTGGACACCTACATGACCCTCACGTGCACACCTACATGACCCTCACGTGCACACCTACATGACCCTCACGTGCACACCTACATGACCCTCACGTGCACACCTACATGACCCTCACGTGCACACCTACATGACCCTCACGTGCACACCTACATGACCCTCACGTAGAAGCCAGATGTAGCCACAGGTTTCCAGAGAGTTTGGGTCGCAGGTGTACATTTTGAATTTGTTTAGTTTTGGGGGATTTTTACTAATCACTTTTTCTCTTTCTTCCCAACAGGTGAGATGATGTCCTCACACCTGTGGTACTGTGGTGACCTAAGTGCCAGGCTGTGTGAGTACTTGGTGTGTGTGTTAATGTATACTGTGTGTGTGTTAATGTGCACCTTGTGTGTGTGCGCGCGCGCTCTTAAAGGACCATCACAGGGTCGTAATATCGGATTTTCATCATCAAGTATTTAAAAGAAATTCCGGTTATGAGTCTGTGCAGGTGACGGTCTATTGAACCATGGTGATTGAACAAGCTGGAGGGAGCAGTTTACCAGCTGATGATTGAACAAGCTGGAGAGAGCAATTTACCAGCTGGTGATTGAACAAGCTGGAGAGAGCAATTTACCAGCTGATGATTGAACAAGCTGGATGGTGATTGAACAAGCTGGAGGGAGCAATTTACCAGCTGGTGATTGAACAAGCTGGAGGGAGCAGTTTACCAGCTGGTGATTGAACAAGCTGGGGGAGCAATTTACCAGCTGGTGATTGAACAAGCTGGAGAGAGCAATTTACCAGCTGGTGATTGAACAAGCTGGAGGGAGCAATTTACCAACTGGTGATTGAACAAGCTGGAGAGAGCAATTTACCAGCTGGTGATTGAACAAGCTGGAGGGAGCAATTTACCAGCTGGTGATTGAACAAGCTGGGGGAGCAATTTACCAGCTGGTGCCTTGGAATACTGAACCACCTACTGTGTGAATGTTAGAGTGAGGGCAGGTGGTCGATACCTTACCTTCATGGCTGTCTGGAAGGTGTTGGTGGACATTTTATACATGAATGTTTGGGTTGAATGTCGATACCAAGTGTTTGCATTGTTGAAACATGGCGAATGTGTTGCTTCTGGTCACATCACTGCCTTCCTCTCCCTCCTCCTCCTCCTTCTCTTTCTTCTTTTTCTTATTCTTATTCTCCTCCTCCTCCTTCTTCTTCTTCTTCTTTCCTCCTCTTCCTTCTTTTTTTCTTCGTATTTTTCTTTCTTCTTTTTTCCTCCTTCTTCTTTCCTCTTATTCTCCTCCTCCTTCTTTCCTCTTATTATTCTCCTCCTCCATTCCTCCTCTTCCTCCTCTTTCTTCTTCATCTTCTTTTTCTCCTCCACCTCCTTTCCTCTTCTCCCTTCTTCTTCTTTCCTCCTCTTTCTTCTTCTTCTTCATCTCTTCTTCTCCGCCACCTCCCTTCCTCTTCTTTTTCTCCTCCTCCTTTTCCCTTTTCTTCCTTTCCTATTTTTCGCTTAATTCTTTCTTTCTCTCCACCTCCTTTCCTTCTTCTTCTAACTATGTCAATAAAGAGGGTCAGTAAACAGTGAAGGGGAGGGGGCGGTGGTAGGCAGTGTGTGTGTACGGTCGGTTGTCGGTTGGCTTCGTTCATTCGCACTCGGGGAAGGCATCGTACTGTAGTATTTGGACGCCCACTAACTGCCCTGAGTGGTGAAGAACTGTTGTGAACGCTTATTAATTGTAGTGAACGCTTATTATTTGTTGTGAACGCTTATTATTTGTTGTGAACGCTTATTATTTGCTGTGAACGCTTATTAATTAATTGTTGTGAACGCTTATTATTTGTTGTGAACGCTTATTAATTGTTGTGAACGCTTATTAATTGTTGTGAACGCTTATTAATTGTTGTGAACGCTTATTAATTGTTGTGAACGCTTATTATTTGTTGTGAACGCTTATTAATTGTTGTGAACGCTTATTAATTGTAGTGAACGCTTATTATTTGTTGTGAACGCTTATTAATTGTTGTGAACGCTTATTAATTGTTGTGAACGCTTATTATTTGTTGTGAACGCTTATTAATTGTTGTGAACGCTTATTAATTGTAGTGAACGCTTATTATTTGTTGTGAACGCTTATTAATTGTTGCGAACGCTTATTAATTGTAGTGAACGCTTACCCTGATTGTGTTGTGCCCAAACTCGCTGCCAGACAAACAGAATCAAAAGACTTGTTAATTGAATCGTTTGTCAATCATTTTATCCACTGGGTGAGTGTGAGCCAACCCTATCCTCACCAGTCTAACCGATACTCTACACCGTCAAGCTTTGTTTACAAATATAAATCAGCTGACCGTAACAACTCTCTATTTACAAACACAGATTAAGCTGACCAAAATAACTGTTTATAAATACATAAATCAGGTGATGGGAATGACAGAGGGTTTTAGCCGGGCCGATGCTTCACCTTGTTGATAAGACAGTTAGACAAAGTAATAAGTAAACCTTAATATGAGGGAGTGTTTGTATAACTAATGAGGGATAACCTAAGTGTTATGGTCATGGCTCGTTATGACGATATATTGGCTGCTGGTACACACACACACACACACACACACACCTGAATTTCAGCAACACACAAATACAGGAATATATTCATGGGTTACCAATATCATCCCTCCTGTCAACCCACCCCATCCCCCACTCCATCCCACCCATCCCCCATCCTACCCACCCATCCCCCCCAACTTGGAGCCCTGGACAGTGTTATTAAATCAGAGCCTCGTGTTGTTCTATTAATACCTGGCCATTAGCACACAGCGTCACTACAGGCAGATGGTTGGGGGGTGTTGGGTCAGGCGTATAGTTTGTGGGAGTTGGTCACATGGGGTAGAGGTGAACGCCAAGCAGTGTCGATCGCTCTTGCTGGCGTTTGGTTTTGTTTATATATTGTTAAGGGGCTTTATGTGTTATGTTATTGTGGAGGAGGATGTAGGAGGGTGGAGGAGGAAGGAAGGGAGGGTGGAGGAGGAAGGATGGATGTAGGAGGGTGGAGGAGGAAGGAAGGGGAGGGTGAGGAGGAAGGATGTAGGGAGGTGGAGGAGGCTGAGGGAGGGTGGAGGAGGCTCAGGAAGCTACCTTGTTAAGACACAGTTTTCTGGGATTAGAATTTTAGGAAAAGTTTAAAGACTTATTGACTTGTTTGTGTCCTCTCTCTCTCTCTCTCTCTCTCTCTCTCTCTCTCTCTCTCTCTCTCTCTCTCTCTCTCATATCGTGGGAATATGAAAGCAACACGAAGGAAAAAAAAATATTAATTCATAATAAATCTTTCACCGCCTCACCTGATCATTAATTACCACACACACACACACACACACACACACACACATATATATATTTCTAACCCCATTTACTTCCAATTTTTTTTAATTCATCTGAAAATAAACAAAAAACTTGAGAATTATATAAACTTTATTTAATGATATTTGTTAAAACTCATGTAAATTTTTCTTGCTAATTAGGGATCGCTTACCGTGTTGTTTATTGGTGGAGGTCTGTGGTAGTTTAGTGTTTGTGGGTGAAATTTGGTTTACCTGTTTTATAAGGGAAATGATTATTTAACTGTGGTTTAGAAATTTGGTGTTTGGTTAATTGATCTGTTTGTCTATCTATCTATCTGTGTCTGTCTGTGTGTGTGTGTGTGTGTGTGTGTGTGTGTGTTTATTCATCTATCTATCTATCCATCTGTCTATCTTTCTGTCTGTATCTGTCTATCATGAATCTCTGTCTGTCTGTCTGTCTACTTTGATATAAATTCACCTGAGCTCTCCCCCCCTCCCCTTTCCATCCCCTTGCTCCCCCCACCCCTCCTCCTCACCTCCTCCTCACCCCTCCTCCTCCCTCACCCTCCTCCCTCCCTCCTCCTCCCTCCCTCCTCCCTCCCTCCCTCCCTCACCCTCCTCCTCCCCCTCACCCCTCCCTCCTCCCTCACCCTCCCTCAACCTCTTTTCTCCTCATCTGACTCTCTACTTCTCACCTCATTCCTCCCTCCCACTCCTCTCACCCCCCCTCCCCCCTCACACCATCACGTGTCGGTAATGGCTGCCAGTTAAGGTAGTTCTCTTGGGACCGATAGGTGGGTGATTTGCTGATGGTGGTTCAATTCGCGTGTTACTGCCCGCCTTCCTCTGTTCCCCCCCCCTCCCCTCTGCCTCCCCTCTGCCCTCCTCTCCCTCCGCCCCCTTCCCCCTCAGAGGCCACGCATACCTCTCCTGCCCCTCAATGTATTTTTAGGGTTATTTTAAAGGTTCCCTAAATTTTGTAACTCTAAAAGGTCCTTAAATTTTTTGGTATAGTGAAGGTGTATAAGGTTATTGGTATATTAAAGGTTGTTGTTTTTATTATTATTATTATTGTTATTTTTTTATTGTTGTTATTGATAATGTTATTGTTGATGATGTTATTGTTATTTTTGTGGTTGATATTTTTTGTTTTGTTTTAATTTTTATTGTTTCCTGTACCTTTTCCCTCCCATCCTCCATCCTCCTCTTACCCACTACCAACCCCCCACGTCCGTCCTCTGTTCTTCCTCTCCCTTCCTCCCTTCACCCTCCTTCCTCCCCATCCCCACACCTAACCTGCCCCCACCCTTTCCTGTCCTCTCCCCCACCCCTCTAATAGTGTCTCCGAGCGGGTTTACTCTCATTAATCAACTTTTTCAATGGGTTTCGTCTCCTGTTGTATGTCCGCCATCCACTGAGACGAAACTAAAAAAGTCCGATTTATGAGAGAAATAAAACGATGTGAGTCGATTAAAGTGTGTAGCATCTGGCCACGCGTATAGGGGGGGTTAAGTTCTGATGAATGAATTGAATATGGGTTGTGGGGGAGGAGTGATGGGTGTGGAGAGGGTGGGGAGGTGTTGATGGGGTGATGGATTGTGGGGGAGTAGAGAAAGGATTGAGGAAGAGTGTTGAACATATGAATGGAGGAAACTGCAGCGGGCCTATTGGCCCATACTGGGCAGTCCCGTTTACACCCAACCCCTATCGCTCATATATCCATTCAACCTACTGTATGTTTGAACCTATCCAGCGTACTCGAGTTAATGATGATGTTTGGTAACTTGTTCCCATCATCCACTACTCTGTTTCCAAACCAATGTTAACATATTTCGCCTATATCTAAATTTGTCTTATTTAAAATCATTGTTACGAGTTCGCTCTCGGTTGGATAGTTTGAGTACCATTGTAATGTCCCCTTTGTTTAGCCCTAACTTCCATTTATACACCTCTATCATATCGTCCCTCACTCTACGTCTCTCGAGGGAGTGCAAATTAAGATGCTTTAACCTGTCTCTGTACTCAAGGTTCCTAATGCCTGGGATTAGTCTTGTCATTCTCCTCTGAATTCTTTCTAGATTCTATACCCATTCTGTAATACGGTGACCAGTGTTGAACTGCGCTCAGTGGTCTCACAACCGCAAGATATAGTTTTAGGATGACCTCGCTAGTCTTGTTCTAACACTCCTTTGTATGAACCCAAGTACTTTATTAGCCTTGTTTCGCGCAAATACACATTGTTTAGCAGCATTATTCCTACTTATCATTACGCCTAAATATTTCTCTCATTCGGATTTCTCAATAACATAGTTGTTCATCTGGTATCTGGTTTCTCTGTTTACATATCCTAGACTAAGTACTTTACATTTGTCCACATTGAATTTCATCTGCCATTTTTCAGACCAAACGAAAAGTTTTAGATCTTCCTGTAGTTTTGCGGAGTCCTCGTCAGATTTAATTACACGCCTTATTTTATTGTCATCAGCAGATTTACTTAAGTTGCTGTCTACGCCGATATCAATGTAGGTTATATATATATAACAAATAATAATGGTCCAAGTACTGAGTGTTGGGGTACTCCACTAGTGACGTTGCTCCAATCGGATTTAGTGCCGTTAAGGATTTAGTGCCGTTAAGGCTCACTCACTGTTTCCTGTTCTGTAATAACGCCGTAATCCATTTTAGAATATCCCCTCCATTGCCACAAGCCTCCACTTTTCTTGTTAGTCTTTCGTGGGGGACTCTGTCGAAGGCTTTGCTTAAGCCAAGATATACCACATCATATAATTGTGCCCTTCGTCCACTGATTCGAAAACAGTTGAAAAGAATGTTAATAGATTAGTTAGACAACGCCCGCTTGTAAAGCCATGTTGGGAATCATTGATCAACTTGTGCTTCTCCAGGTGATTTCGAATAGAGTTTGAAATTATTGCTTTCAGTAATTCGCCTACAATTGATGTTAAACTGATAGGACGGTAGTTAGAGGATAGTGATCTATCTCCATTCTTGAAAATCGGTATTACATTCGCTATCCTCCAGGATTCTGGTACTACACCCGTTTTTAAGGACATGTTAAACAAATTTGCTAAGGGCATACTAAGCTCTTCCTTACATTCCTTTAATACTCTGGCAAATATCTCATCGGGACCAGGTGACTTATTAGGCTGGTTGTCTATTTGTTTACTAACATCGTTACTAGTCACTACTATCTCGCTTAATCTATTTTCTTCACTATCTCTGTATATAGTCGGTGCCTGTTGAAAAATATTTATTCAGAGTATTGCTCATTTCTTCTTCGTTATCAGTTAGCTCGCCGGTATCTGACTGTATTGGTCCAATCTTTTCCCATGTTTAAGTTTGATACATTTGATAGAATCCCTTGGGGTTTGACTTCGCCTCCCTTGCTACCTTCAGTTCATTATTCCTCTTTGCTTTCCTTATCTCGGTCTTAACCCTACTGGCCAATACCTTATAATAATCCCGAGTAAACTTCACCACGATTTATTCTCCCACCTATAGCCTTCCTTTGTCCAATAATATTCTTAAAATAATTATTTATCCATTTAGGTGTTGAAGGGGTGATGAATTGAGGGAGGAAAGGGAAGGATGAGGAGGAGGGGATTAAGGGAGGGAGGTGTTGAAGGGGTTGTGGATTGAGGGGGAGGTGAGCAAAGGAGTTTATTATTATTATTATTATTATTATTATTATTATTATTATTACCTTTACTATTATTATCCCATTAGCAGGTGGTCGTAAATAAGTCAGTTTAAGAGTTATGGCTGAAGGTTAGCAAAACAATAAACGAATATTAGCAAAATTGATGGTAAAAAAAAATGGTTCCCCTTGTCACCATAAATCACCGAACTGGCAACAGCGCGGGTGGCTTCATGACGTCATTCATGAGTCACTGGAGAACCCTTGGTGATTGATTATATAAAGACGTAATGATTGTTAGAGATACGTGTTGACATACGGTGAGAGTGATAGACAGAGCGAGAGAGAGAGAGAGAGAGAACCAGATAAAGAAAGATACACATAGATAGATAGATAGATAAAGAGATAGATAGATAGATAAAAGAGAGTAATTATCTGGCCTGGGGGGTCAAGGGGTAAACAAGTGACAGTGGCTCGATCGTGATGCAGCAGGTTTAGTACAACAGAGGCTCGGGGATTGGGCACGCAAAGGCTGTGATTATCAGAAGGCGACCAACACCCATGTTCACTGCACGAATATAGAGGATTGGACACGTGAGAGGTCGTCGATTATATATATATATATATATATATATATATATATATATATATATATATATATATATATATATATATATATATATATAATAATATATATATATATATATATATATATATATATATATATATATATATATATATATATATATATATATATATTTTTTTTACAACCTCCATGTCTAACATAACGCAGACATAGGTATATACTGTACAGTATATATATATATATATATATATATATATATATATATATATATATATATATATATATATATATATATATATAATTTTTTTTTAATATAAGATGGAACATCTCTCTCTCCTCTCTCTCTCTCTCTCTCTCTCTCTCTCTCTCTCTCTCTCTCCTCTCTCTCTCTCTCTCTCTCTCTCTCTCTCTCTCTCTCTCTCTCCCTCTCCCCTCCCCACCTACCTCCTCCTCCCCACGTTCTCGACACAGACCAACAGACATACAGATGAAGGATCAGAGGACTATCGAGAAATATATCGGCAGGCATCGAGGCGGAACTTCATCCTTAGGTAATTAAGAGGTGTTGAGGATGAACTTCCTTCACCACCACCACCCTCCTCATCACCACCCTCCACCATCCCAACCTTCACCACCACCACCCTTCACCATCCCCCTTCACCATCCCACCCACCACCCTTCACCACCACCACCCTTCACCACCACCACCCTTCACCCACCACCCTTCACCACCACCACCCTCCACCACCTCAACCCTTCACCATCACCACCCCTTCACCACCACCACCCTTCACCACCACCTTCACCACCACCACCCTTCACCACCCACACACCTTTACACACCTTCACCACCACCACCTTCACCACCACCACCCTTCACCACCACCCTTCACACCACCTCCCCCCATCCCCCCCCCTCCACCACCCCCCCACCACCCCACCCTTCCACCCCACCTTCACCACCACCACCCTTCCACCACCACCTTCTACCACCTTCACCATCACCCTTCACCACCACACCCTTCACCACCACCCTCACCACCACCACCCTTCACCATCACCACCCTTCACCACCACCCTTCCACCACCACCCTTCACCATCACCACCCTTCACCACCACCACTCTTCACCACCACCCTTCACCACCACCACCCTCCACCATCCACCACCCTCCCACCATCACCACCCTTCACCATCACACCCTTCACCACCACCCTCACCACCTCCACCACCACCACCCTCCACCACCACCCTCCACCACCACCCCTCCACCACCACCACCCACTACCTCCACCTTCACCACCACCACTCTTCACCATCACCACGCCACCATCCACCACTCCACCACCACCACTCTTCACCACCACCCTTCACCATCACCACATCCACCACCCTTCACCACCACCCCATCATAAAGAAACTTTATAACCCTCTGGCCGCTACATCACAAATTTACTCGCTGGGCTGCTGGATAAATTCACTAGATATCACGGGAAAATACTTAGAATGGCAACACTGTTTATACCGCTCTTCGACAACTAAGGTGTTTAAGCGCGTAACAAGGCTGGTAATTACACTATTACATCAACGATTAATAATTATGAAATAAAACTGTGGAGGTCAGGCAGTGTGAGTTACAGAGGCCGTGTATTAATCACGTTCTGTTACACTGCAGCTGCTGAGATCCCTCCTAAACTGTTGCATTAACCCACAGGTTCCCAATTACAGGTAAATTATCCCCACGGGAGTAACTTGACATTTTCCAGGTTGATGATGGTCATTTAGGTGCACTTATGATCCTATAGGTGCACTTATGGTCCTATAGGTGCACTTATTGTCCTATAGGTGCACTTATGGTCATATAGGTGCACTTATGGTCCTATAGGTGCACTTATTGTCCTATAGGTGCACTTATGGTCATATAGGTGCACTTATGGTCCTATAAGTACGCATATTGTCCTACAGGTGCACTTATGGTCATATAGGTGCACTTATGGTCCTATAGATGCACTTATGGTCCTATAGGTGCATATTGTCCTACAGGTGCACTTATGGTCATATAGGTGCACTTATGGTCCTATAGATGCACTTATGGTCCTATAGGTGCACTTATGGTCATATAGGTGCACTTATGGTCCTATAGATGCACTTATGGTCTATAGGTGCACTTATGGTCATATAGGTGCACTTATTGTCCTGGGTGCACTTATGGTCATATAGGTGCACTTATGGTCCTATAGATTACTTATGGTCCTAGGTGCACTTATGGTCATATAGGTGCACCTGATCTGACACTGTACTCCTACAGGTGCACTTATGGTCATATAGGTGCACTTATGGTCCTATAGATGCTATGGTCCTATAGGTGCACTTATGGTCCCTATAGGTGCACTTATGGTCCTATAGGTGCACTTATGGTCTATAGGTGCACTTATGGTCCTATAGGTGCACTTATGGTCCTATAGGTGCACTTATGGTCATATAGGTGCACTTATGGTCCCATAGGTGCACTTATGGTCCTATAAGGTGCACTTATGGTCATATAGGTGCACTTATGGTCATATAGGTGCACTTATGGTCATATAGGTGCACTTATGGTCCTATAAAGTGCACTTATGGTCATATGGGTGCACTTATGGTCATATAGGTGCATATGGTCATATAGGTGCACTTATGGTCCTATAGGCACATTTATGGTCACTGTATAAAGTCATGCAAAGGTTGGCGATGAACACAGTGACCCGGACCAAATATTGTGAAAAAATACAATTTGAAGTTTATGTTGGGGTAATGCATAAAGCCACCATTTTCATCTCCACACCTGATCTCCCACACTCGTCCTCCAACACCTCATCCTCCAACACCTCATCCTCCAGGGGTCTCCAAGGGCTCCTCCGTTAGAATCAATGTCCTTGGAGTTAAATACATCTGAATGTCTTATTAACGAGACACGATTACCTTATAGGCAGTTGACAGAAAAAAGAGAGAGAGACTTGTATCTGAGAAGGTGTATCCTGTGATGCAATTTTGGACATGTGATAGTGTTTATGTCCTTGTAACTTACTGATGTTATCAATTGAAGAGAAGAAAGAGAAGAGAGAGAGAGAGAGAGAAGCCCCATAATCTTAAAGATGGCGAATGTCCTGTTGTAAGTATAGAAGGCCGTGTGTGTGTGTGTGTGTGTGTGTGTGTGTGTGTGTGTGTGTGTGTGTGTGTAAGTGAGGTAAGAAGAGGTCGGCGCGGCGGTGTTTCTTTAAGCTGACACGATCCGCGGTAAATCCCTGCAGCGGCCCCAGACTTGTTCAGATCATTAAGGAAGTGGCTCGCTGATGGAGTTGTGTCGGATTTAGGTGAGGGTGACCGAGCTGGCGGGGATTACAAGGAGTGTTCACGGGGGATTTACTGCGGAGTGTTGGTTCCTTGGTGAGTGTCGGTTCCTTGGTGAGTGTCGGTTCCTTGGTGAGTGTCGGTTCCTTGGTGAGTGTCGGTTCCTTGGTGAGTGTCGGTTCCTTGGTGAGTGTTGGTTCCTTGGTGAGTGTCGGTTCCTTGGTGAGTGTCGGTTCCTTGGTGAGTGTCTTCACTCTTCCTCATTCTTCCTCACTCTTCCTCATTCTCCCACACTCTCCTTCACTCTCCCACACTCTCCCTCACTCTCACTCTCTCTGCTGCATGACCTGTGAGAGTTGACCTGCCTTCACTCTCTCCGGTGCATGACCTGTGAGAGTTGACCTGCCTTCACTCTCTCCGGTGCATGACCTCTAAGAGTGGGGGTGGGGTGGGGTGGGGTGGGGCTCACTCTCTGAATACTCTCACTTGTGTGGAGAGCTGCCTACTTATGTTTAATTAGTGGGTGAGAGTAACGTAAAAAATATGAATAAAATGCTAATATTGGATTAACGAGCTGGGTGGATAGTGTGGCTGTGTGCGGATAGTGTGTGTGTGGTTAGGGTGGATAGTGTCCGTGTGGTTAGGGTGGGTGGATAGGCTGTGGTTGGGTGTGGGTGGATAGTGTGGTCGTGTGTGGTTGGGTGGATAGTGTGGCCGTGTGTGGTTAGGTGTATAGTGTGGCTATGTGTGTGTGTGTGTGTGTGGATGGATGAGGTGGAGGAGGTGAACGATGGACAGATTTTGAGGAAGGAATAGTGTTCGGTGGTGGTGTGTAAGAGATGAAGAGACAAGTACACGAGTGACGAGACAAGATTAAGAGACCAGTGTTGAAAGGATGAGAGACTGGGTACTGTTGAGAGAGAGGAGGGAGGGGGAGAGAGGGAGGGAGAGAGAGAGGGAGGAGAGGGGAAAGAGATTGATGTAAAGCAATGTAGAGCCGCGAGACAGATAGCGGTGGAGGTTTTACAGGTCGGCGAGATTGATATAGGTAATTTTGAGCGTTGGAGAGAGAGAGAGAGTGAGAGAGAGAGAGAGAGATAGTGGTGGTGGTAGTGACAAGCAGCTGAGAGATAAGTGTGGCTGGTATGGAGTGAGAGACAGACAGAGATTAAGAAGAGTGTTTTGTTTTTAAGCTTTGGACAGACTTGAGATGTGACGCTATGTACTGGAGACAGGTCACACACACACACACACACCTGTTGTTAGCGTGTGAACAGCTGACTGCCTGGGACCTGTGTTTTGGGGGAGTAGACTGAGTGTTTATAAAGTCCCTTGATGTTTGTGTTTACAGTGTCCCGTGAGAGGATTACACAAACAATACTTCATTAATAACACAGACGGTCGTACGGGCTGTTAACTATTCTAAACAGTCTTGAGTTACAGCGAACACATCAGAGGTTACAGTATGTGTAGCTAATGAAGGAGTACAAAATGTTATCTGCCTGTAATTTGTGCTACTGAAAACACAAACATCAAGGGACTTTATAAACACCCTGTACATATTGTCGACTTGTCATAATCCAGATGTGTGTTAATTAGATCTATGACATAATTAATGTTTATAATTAATTGGACCCGTAACTATATGGCGAGCTCTGGACCCTGGTTAGAAGTGTGCATAGCTCTTAGGGCAGTGCGGATATAGTACACTGTATACTAAACCATGGACACACAAGGAGGCATGGGTCAGTGTCATCAAGTATAATTGGTGGTTGTGGTGGTAGTAGTGGTGGTGGTGGTTGTGGTGGTGGTGGTAGTAGTGGTGTTGGATGTGGTGGTAGTAGTGGGGGTGGTTGTGGTGGTGGTAGTAGTGGTGTTGGTCGTGGTGGTAGTAGTGGGGAGTTGGTTGTGGTGGTGGTAGTAGTGGTGTTGGTCGTGGTAGTGGTAGTGTTGGTCGTGGTAGTGGTAGTAGTGGTGGTGGTCAGTTCCCTCTCCTCACTTAATCTCCGTCACTGGACACAGCTACACCCTCCTCCTTCCCCTCTTCCACTCTTCCACTTTATCAACCTTTATCACTGTATCAACTCCCTGGTAGTCCCATATTTCCTCCCGTATCCACCATCCCTCACACACACACACACACACACACACAGTCATTCGTCATGAGGACCATTGCCTCTCTCTAATGATTTACAAATAACTTACAAACATTTTACATATTTACGCTTCCCATTGTGTTTGTCCCGCCTGGCTACAGTGACGGGGTGGGGTAGAGGTTAGCCAGGGTGTGCTTACGTCTGTGTGTGGGTGTGTGGGTGGCTTCCTCCCGTCACGAAGACACTTTTCGGTCGTAATCAACAAAACGTATTTATGGATCGTGGTCAAAACTGAGGCAGAGGAAGATTAATCACCTCTAACCTAATCTTAATCTGACCTGACCTAACCTAACCCTGACTTAACCTAATCCTGACCTGACCTAACCCTGACTTAACCTTATCCTGACCTGACTTAACCAAATCCTGACCTACTGCCAACCCCCCTATTTCCTTCTCCTTCCCCCTCCATCCTCTCCACCTCCTCTCCCACACACATCGGCAAGCAGGCGGGGGCGAGGGAGCAAGAGGAGGCTGGAGAGGGAGCAGGGGAGGAGAGCTGTTGGAGAAGGAGAGGGAGCAGAAGGAGGGAGAAGGAGGAGGCTAGAGAGGGATGGAGGGAGGGAGAGGGGGGAGGGAATCAGGTCAGCCATTGTTCCCGGGTTAACAAGACTCTTTCATCTGGTGACATATTTATTGGTGCAGGGAACCGAGTTGCCGTCATTCCACACATATCAGGAGACAAGACAAATATACTAACACAGTTGGTTTTCTGGAGAACCTAACGCCTCGTGGGTAACAGGGGAGAGGTCAGAAGTATTAGTTCTTTCAGCTCAGTAAACTAACGGAGGTGGGGTGGGGGGTGGTGACGAGGTGGGGGTGGTGGTAGTGGTGTTGGTAAGGATGGTGGTGGGAGTGGTTGTAGTGGTGATGGTTAGGTTAGATTGGGTTGAGTTAGAGCTAAGGTTGGGTTAAGTTACCTGTGGGTGGAGGTGAGGAGGAGGCAATCTTCAGGTGAAATAAAATGGTGAGGGCAGAAGAAGCTGATAATCCAAACTCTCAAATACACAGTTGAGGTTTTAAAAGAAGAAAGAAGGAGGAAGTGAAGGGGGAGGAGGAGGTGAAGGAGAGAGGAGGAGGTGGAAGGGGAGGAGAGGGAGGAGGTGATATAAGCCTTTTAGAAACTCTCCTCCACCACATTGTTTCATGATAGCTTGTCCTTTATGATTAAAACAAAAGGCGACCCTGGGTATTTATACGTCAGGAAGCGCCCCTTCCCTTAACACACTGGGCAATCAGGAGAAAGTAGTTCCTTCTGATTGGTTTATCAGCGTTTAGCGTCACATTGCTCCGCCCCCTCCTTCATTCAGCCAATAGGGAGTGACTTCCGGATGTGTGTACTTGTGAAGATTGTCCATATAATTTTTTTTGGTCTGTGTTGTTGCCATGGTTACTGGTGTTTTGTTTGTAGGGGATAGATTGATAGTACCGTACTGTTTAGTGAAGGTTAGGAATAGGGGGGGGGGAATTAGATACTGTTTTAGAGAGTATTGAGAGACCTCCACCACCAAGCACAGGAAAGGTTTGGCAGTGGACTACTGCACCACCCTCGTCATCGCCACCTGCCACCGGCCCTCCCCACCCACCTCGCGCAGTCTGCCACTACAATAAAATTCAGCCCATAAGAGCCCGCACCGATAGATATAAGAACAGCACCATCCCATCTATTGTTAAAATAATACACAACTCCTGAGTTATGTACTGTACAGCCCTGTAAATGTGTTCAATGCATATTATATCATTATGTTTAAATCAAATGTAACTCTGTAAATTTTCAGCCACCGGCTGCAACTCTATTAATAAACCGTTTATTATTATTATTACATCCATACATACATACATACATACATACATACATACATACATACATACATACATAAAGAGACAGACAAATACAGGGAGAGAAACAGGCAGACAGACAGACAGACTGACAAAAATAAACAGAGACAGACAGACAGACAGACAAGTGAGAGTATATACATATCACCCTCATACATACAGTATACATAATATATCCCACATGAGTTACGGCGTTAATTCAATTTCACTGTTAAATTGTTAATAGAGGTACTAATTGGGGTCATTAGTGGCGGCGTCTCCCTCAAACACTCACTAATGACAACAAAACCCACACTATCAAGGCCTAATAATGATCTATTTACATATGTCTATTGTACAAATATTTAGCCCCTCCCAACCCTAAAATACTAATACTAATTATAATAATAATAGTAATAATAATATATAGTAATGTATTTATATAATAATAATGTATTGTGTGTATGTAGTAGTAGTGCAGATAATAATAATTATAGTAACAACAATATATATAAATAATAACAATATAATCATAAGTGTAAATAGAATAATAATATGAATAAATGAATAATAATAATATTAAAATTAGTATAATAATATATGTATATATATAAATATATATATATATATGTGTGTGTGTGTGTGTGTGTGAGTAGAGGTAAATGTGTGTGACCTACAAGTGGGTTACATGGTCATTACTACATAAGACGTTACAGGATTTAGACGGTGAATACATACAAGTTGCTGTATTTAGGGAGGAGTGAAGGCTGGTATGTATGTACTGTATGTGTGTATGTACTGTATGTACTGTATATATGTATGTATGTATGTTTCCACTTCAGTCTCTCTCTCTCTCTCTCTCTCTCTCTCTCTCTCTCTCTCTCTCTCTCCACCCGAAGAGTGACAGCTGCTACGCGACACAGGAGAAAATCAATTATATTCTCACCCTTATAGATGATGTGGGTTAGCACTTTCTTATTGCACAGCTGTTTGTCTTGTGGAGAGAGGATCCAGTCACCCTCTTCCAGGTATTCTGAGTATTAGCTGATTGGGAGGGCTATAAGTCACGTTCTGATTGGTAGACATCCTGATTAATATCTAATTGACATCTAAGATAACAACAGATTGGTGATATGAATGGGTAGCCTTGTTTGACGTTCTGATTGTTAAATTGAGTAATATTCTGATTGGTAACCCGATTTCCCAACTTGCAGATGAACACCTGAATCGTCTCTTATCTGATTGGTGATCTGACGGGTGATATCGACGTCTCTTCTGATGGGCGACGCCGTTCACCGATGTGTTTCGTCAAGAAGGCTTCTGATTGGAATTTATGTGTGGTGGGGATGGTGGAGGAGGAGGGTGAAGGGGGTGGTGGGTGAGGGAGGAGAGGAGGGTAAGGGTGGTGGAGGTGGGTGAGGAGGAGAAAGAGGTATGGAGGTGGGTGAGGAAGGAGGGTAGGGTAATGGAGGTGGGTGAGGGGGGAAGGGGTGTAAGAGTTGGGTGAGGGAGGAATAGTGATGGGCAGTGAGATGACTAGGTAGGGAGAGTGATGACTAGGTAGGGAGAGTGATGACTATGTAGGGAGAGTGTTGACTAGGTAGGGAGAGTGATGACTAGGTGGGGAGAGTGATGACTAGGTAGGGAGGTGATGACTAGGTAGGGAGGTGGAGTGACTGGGTGGGAGGTGATGACTGGGTGAGTAATGACTAGGTAGGGAGAGAATGACTAGGTGGGAGGTGATGGGTGGGAGTGTGACTAGGTGGGGGTGATGACTGGTGGGGAGGTGATGACTAGGTAGGGAGTGATGACTAGTTAGGGGAGGTGATGACTAGGTAGGGAGTGATGACTAGGTGGGGTGTGGGTGGGGGTGATGACTAGGTAGGAGAGTAATGACTAGGTAGGGAGGTGTTGACTACGTGGAGAGTAATGACTAGGTGGAGGTGGTGTGGGCAGGGAGAGAACAGGCGATAAGTGTTGAAATATTCACAGTGACGATAGAGAGTGGACCCCAGATGAGCCTGAGCCAGCCAGTGATAGATGAAACCATTGATGACATTGCAGGTGCTGACGGCGAACTTGCTGACTTAGGTGACACTTGACGATGCTGACGAAAACACACGTAGCAAAAGACCAACCCCTCCTCCTCCCCTCCCCTCCTCCTCCCCCCTCCTCCTCCTCCTCCCTCCTCCTCCCCCTCCCATTCCACCCTCCCTACCCCCTACCCTGTGTGCTGGTATATGCAACAAATGACACGAAACAGCTGGGCACACCAAGAGTCTTCGTCAACAAATATCACGTGTCGAGGAGGTACAGCGTCACGTCTCCATGGTAACGAACACTCGACGCCATCTTGGGTATAAACACTGCAGGCGGCACTCCAAGCGTGTTTTGATTTTTATGGTTGTGTTTTATTTTGTTTTGTTTCTTCCTCACCTGCAAGACGTTAGTGAAGGTTTAAAGGTATAATTATGTGGTTTAGTGACGTCAAGGAAGTTCTGGAAACCATTAGACATGAGAGAGGTGACGATATTAAGAAAGTTGATCTTCATTGACAGTTTTGGTGGACTTAACCACAACGAGTCTGTGTGTGTGTGTGTGTGTGTGTACAACAGCTTGTGTATACACAGTAAACAGCTCTGTGTGTACACGGGGCGTCAACGTTCTGGATACAGTACACTGCAAATACATCCACGCTGCTGTTCGTAAATCTGCTGTATAACCCAACACCAACCCAACCTCACCTCAACCCAACCTCACCTCAACCTCACCTCATGTTGAACTTTGGCCTAAAAAAATAATATATAGTTTTTTAGTATTTTTTTTTGTTATTATATCTGGCTTGTTGTTTTGTTTGTTTTTCATAATAAATGTTTACAATTGTGAAGAATTATTAGTAAACAATCGCGCTATATTTTAACACTTATACAACACGTTAATATATCATTTTTAACTCGTATATATTTAACACACATCTTGACTATGGACCTTAGCACATTAACACCAATGTAACACAGACAGTTAACCTTAACACACTAATACTGTATATATATCCTGGATCCTGGAACACGCATCAGGTAGGATCCAGATTCCAGATGTTGTTGTTTCCAGATCCTTGTAAGTTGCAGGTCGGGTCAGGCGTCTCTCTCACCTCCACTTTAAGCAACAAAGTTAACCTCAGATTAACCTACAAGTTAACCTCACATTAACCTACACTTCGGGGTCAAGTTAGTGTTAATTTGGGAGGGAATAATGTACTAGGTGTGTGTGTGTGTGTGTGTGTAGTCTCTCTCTCTCTCTCTCTCTCTCTCTCTCTCTCTCTCTCTCTCTCTCTCTCTCTCTCTCTCTCTCTCTCTCTCTCTCTCTCTCTCTCTCTCTCATTACCTGTAGTTCTGCCAGAAAGTCGTGTTTTAATAATTGAATTCCGGAAGTCTTGACGCAACAGCCAGCCAGCCTACAGGGGGTAACGTGCGTTTGTGAGGAGGATAGAGGGGAGGGATGGGGGGGTTAGGGGATGGAGGTTAGATGGGAGACGTAGAGGGACTGGGGTACATCATTAAAAAGAGTTAAATATCTTACATGGGTGTTAGGGAGGTGCTGGTCGTGGCTCCACCATTAACATTGATCACAACATAACTAGTGGTTTCCTCTTGGACATAATACTGTACAGGTGTTTGGGGTCAGTCAGGCCTTCCAACTGCGCATTACTCGTGGTGAGTCATTTGGGGAGGGGGGGGGAGGGTAAGATGTCTTGTGTAACCATGTGCGGACACTCACTCTTGCTGCGCAGTTGTGTGTAATTTTTTGATCAAGATAATAAGCCTCACACCCGCTATTTGTATAATATACCCATATTACCTCCTCTACCTCCTCTCCCTCTCTTCCCATTTCTTCTTCCTCCTCCTCCTATTCTTCCTTCTCACTTCCTTCTCCCCCCTCCTCCTATTCTTCCTTCTCACTTCCCTCTCCTCCTATTCTTCCTTCTTACCCTCTCACTCCCTCCTCTGTCTCTTCCTTCTCACTTCCCTCCCTCCCCTCCTCCTATTCTTCCTTCTCACTTCCTTCTCCTCCCCTCCTATTCTTCCTTCTTACTACCCTCTCCTCCCCTCCTCCTATTCTTCCTTCTCACTTCCTTCTCCTCCCCCATTAAGGCAAGGTTAGGTAGGCTGGCCTGTGATATAATCCGCTTATAGTAATCAATATTATTACCTTTGATAGACCGGGAGACGATGGGCGGGCTGACTGGTACACTAACTGCCACAAAGAGAGACTTAACTGGCACTGAGGGTGACTGGTATCTTGGGAAACTGGCTGGCAGAGAGCGAGAGAGTGTAACAGACTAACTGACAGAGAAGGGAAACTAACTGACTAACTGGCAGAGAGAGAGACTGACTCGCCTCATTAACCCTAACTCACCATCCTCTATAATCGAGAGGCTCATCCCTGACCTTTCGTGACCTTATTATGACCTTTGTGACGTCATCAGAACACTGGAAAGGTCAGACACATGAACTTTTTTGTTTGTTTGTTTTTTTCTTTGGTTAGTCTGTAGTTTGTTTTTTATTGAGTACAGGAGGATTTTTGTATGTACTCGGGCTACAAGGGAGTACAGAAGTTAAGGGTGGTAGAGTGTTGCGGTGTAGTGGGTTAGATACCTGGCACTCAGAGGTGATTTTATTTACATATGATTTATAAGGTTGAGATATTATTATAATTATTGTTATTATTGTTGTTATTTTTTGCTATTATTATTATTATTATTGTATTTTTTACGGGGATTAACCCACCCGGGTTAATAGTAAAATGAAATAATAATGGTAACAATAATAATAACAAAACTGTAATAATAATAATAATAATAATAATAATAATAATAATAATAATAATAAAGAAATACAAAAAAATACAAAAATGAAAAAAAATCAATAGTGAGAACCCTGAAGATGTGAATTACACGAAAGCGCTTGGGAACTTCGTGTTTTCGTCTTTCCTTGTGGTTATCAGCATATACCTAGATCACGCGCACCTACAGTGATTTACTTGCATATATGTATGTGTATATATATATATATATATATATATATATATATATATATATATATATATATATATATATATATATATATATATATATATATATGTTGTGTTGTCAAAGTAAGAGAAACAATTGAGACCCTGCAATTGTGTGTAAAGAGGCAGAAAGTCAGATCAGCAACCTGGGACTTGGTCACATATGGCAGCAGGGTCCACCATTAGACAACACATTATGCTTCCAATATCTTCCCAGGCGGTAGTACCTCCCTGTTTGGTAGCCATTATTATTATTATTATCATCATCATCATCATCATCATTATCGAAGGTAAATATATGTTTAATGATGCCTATGTCCGTCTATCTCTACTGACACCCTTGACCAATCAGCACACACACACACATCCAGGGAACCAACCAATCAGAACATCCTCTTGTTATCCTCAATGAATCAGCCAGCCAATTAGAGCGGGTCTTGGTAGCTCGGCCAATAAGGAGAGCCGATCTTAAATTTACAGTCAATAAATTCGCCAATGAAAACACAGCTTGGTTTAGAACGGCCAATTAAAACCCAACACTATGATTTCATCCAGCCAATGAAAACTCAGCAAGTAATCAATCAAAATCAATATCCAAGTGGAATAGTGAATTGACCAATGAGAACTCGAATTTCCACTCCGAGGTCTATGAGCCAGCCAATCAGAGGAAGAATTAGTTATGACGCGACGATCTAACCAATGAGAATAAAGAGTCGGATGACGGAGTATCCAATCACAGTTGTTCTAATTAATGATGATTATTTTTTTATTATTGGAACGTAGCGGACACTGTTTGTTTGTTTGTTTGTTGTGTGTGTTTGTTTGTTTATTTGTTGTGCGTGTTTATTTGTTTGTTGTGCGTGTTTGTTGTGTTTGTTTATTTTTGTTTTGTCTCATTTGCGTGTATGTACGACTGTATGTACGTCTATTTTATATGTATGTATGTACAGTATGTATGTATGTATTTGTGTTTGTCTTGTGTATGAGTGCGGATGTTGGGGTTATCATTAGAGAGAGAGCTTGTGTTCTAAAATAAACCAAGTCACTTTTATCAATATTGACTCGGCTGAGATGACATGCAAGTCCCTCTCATCACTGATCTTGAGTCCCTCTCATGATTAGTGGAGTGGGGAGAATCAAGTTTGGTTGAGATGGAGGTTAAGTTTGGTGGCGTGGGGAGGTTAGAAGTTTGGTGGAGTGGGGGTTATGTTTGGTGGAGTGGGGAGGTTATGTTTGGTGGAGTGGGAGGTTGAGTTTTGGTGGAGTGGGAGGTTAAGTTTGGCAGAGTGGAGAAGGTCAAGTTTGATGCAGTGGAGGTCAAGTTTGATTGCAGTGGGGAGATTAAAGTTTGGTTGAGTGGGGCGGTTAGGTTTGGTTGAGTGGGAGGTCAGGGTGGTTGAGTGGGGGAGGTCCAAGTTTGGTTGAGTGGGAGGTCAAGTTTGGTTGAGTGGGGAGGTCAAGTTTGATTTGAAAATTGGGAGGTCAAGTTTGGTTGAGTGGGGAGGTCCAAGTTTGGTGAGTGGAGGTCAAGTTTGACGCAGTGGAGAGGTCAGTTTGGTGCAGTGGGGAGAGTTAGGATTTGGTGGAGTGGGAAGATTTAGGATTTGGTGGAGTGGGGGTCAAGTTTGGTGGAGTGGGGAGTTTAAGTTTGGTGGAGTGGGGGAGGGTTTAAGTTTGAGTGGGGAGGTCAAGTTTGGTTGAGTGGGGAGGTCAAGTTTGGTTGAGTGGGGAGGTCAAGTTTGGTTGAGTGGGAAGGTCAAGTTTGGATGAGTGGGAAGGTCAAGTTTGGTGGAGTGGGGAGGTCAAGTTTGGTTGAGTGGGAAGGTCAAGTTTGGTGGAGTGGGGAGTCCAAGTTTGGTTGGTGGGGAGGTCAAGTTTGGTGCAGTGGGGAGGTCCAAGTTTGGTTGAGTGGGGAGGTTTAAGTTTTGCGAGGTGGGAGGATAAGTTTGGTTGGCGGTGGGAGGGTTTAAGTTTGGAGGAGTGTGGGTCCAAGTTTGGTTGAGTGGGGAAGGTTTAAGTTTGGTTGAGTGGGGAGGTCAAGTTTGGTTGAGTGGGGAGGTCAAGTTTGGTTGAGTGGGGAGGTCAAGTTTGGTTGAGTGGGAAGGTCAAGTTTGGATGAGTGGGAAGGTCAAGTTTGGTGGAGTGGGGAGGTCAAGTTTGGTTGAGTGGGAAGGTCAAGTTTGGTGGAGTGGGGAAGCCAAGTTTGGTTGAGTAGGGAGGTTAAAATTGATTGAGTGGAGGAAGATACTGTTAGCTCTCAACCTACCTCCTTGCCCACACCCACTCATCCCCCTCTCACTCCATACTTCCCTCTTCCCACCCCCTCCCTACCCGCTTTCACCTCTCCTCACCCCTCTCACTTTCCTTAATCCTCCACTTCGGTTGGAATTCAGGGGGAGAGGGAGGGAGGTGGGGGGGGAAGGAAGGGGAAGAGAGGGGAAGAGTGGGGGAGGGGGGCAGTGGTGAGTGATGGTTGTTTGCTCAGTGTATTTGGAGTGACAGGAGGGAGGGAGTGAAGGAGGGAGGGAGTGAAGGAGGGAGGTGGGATGGAGGAAGAGAAAGGTAGGAGTTGGTAAGGAGGGAAGGAAGGGTGAGAGAGGGGGGGTAGGAGTTGGTAAGGAGGGAAGGAAGGATGAGGGAGAGAGAAAGAGGTTGGAGGAAGGAAAGGGATGGAGGTAAGGAGGAGGGATGTGGTAAGGAGGAAAATAGAGAAGAAAGGGAGGGAGGGAGGGAGGGAGTCCGGTTGCCTGTTGACACCTGTTTGCTCCTCCCTGTCGTACCCGTTATTCCTCTGTTATTCCGTTTTTTTCTCTCTCTCTCTCTCTCTCTCTCTCTCTCTCTCTCTCTCTCTCTCTCTCTCTCTCTCTCTCTCTCTCTCCTCTCTCTCTCTCTCTCTCTCTCTCTCTCTCTCTCTCTCTCCTCCACCGTTCATTCACCCTTCCTTTTTTTGACATTATTTGTATCTTCCATATTTGGTGTGTGTGTGTGTGTGTGCGTGTGCGTGTGTGTGTGTGTGTGTGTGTGTGTGTGTGTTTAGCCTTCTGCCTTTATATATATATATATCAGAACCTACCCTACCCTAACCTAACCTAACCTAACCTAACCCCTGCCCTGCCCTACCCTAACCTAACCTAACCTAACCTAACTTAACCTACCCTACCCCTAACCTACACCCCACCTGGTGTCACGTTACTCCAGGATGTGACTCAGAGACATAGAGGTAGAATTATATTTATTAGTCTAGTACTGTGAGGCAGCCTCTCTCTCCTCTCTCTCTCTCTCTCTCTCTCTCTCTCTCTCTCTCTCTCATTGCCTTCATCATTAGCTGGTTGTCAGTGAATATGGAATATGTGGATGTGGATGAGGTTTGTGTGTGGGGCTGGATGAGGGGAGGAGGGTGGATGAGGAGGTTGGTGGCTAATGAGGGGAAAGAGGTGGATAGGGAGGTTGGTGTGTGAGGAAGAAGGTGGATAGGGAGGTTGGTGTGTGTGAGGAAAGAGGTGGATGAGGAGGTTTCTGTGTGTGAGGGTGGATGGGGAGGTTGGTGTGTGAGGGCTGGATGAGGGGGAAAGGGAGGTGGATGGGGAGGGTTTGTCTGTGTGAGGGGTGGATGGGGGGGAAGGGTGGATGAGGGGTTGGTGTGTGAGGGCTGGATGGGGGAAGAGGTGGATGAGGAGGGTTGAGGTGTGTGAGGAACCGGATGGGGGGGAAAGGGTGGATGAGGGGTTGGTGTGTGAGGGCTGGATGGGGCAGAAGAATTGGATGAGGAGGTTAGTGTGAGGGTCTGGATGAGGGGAAGAGGTGGATGAGGAGGTTAGTGTGTGAGGGTCTGGATGAGGGGAAGAGGTGGATGAGGAGGTTAGTGTGTGAGGGTCTGGATGAGGGGAAGAGGTGGATGAGGAGGTTAGTGTGTGAGGGTCTGGATGAGGGGAAGAGGTGGATGAGGCAGGAGAATACAATAAACTTGATAACAAAAGGCCAGACCACAAGACCTTAATGACTTAAACAATTAATAAAAAATAATTAGATAAAACAGAAGAAAGTTATGACAGGTGTGAAGAATGAAGAGAAGAAAACCGATAGAAATGAATGAAGGAGAAAAAGAAATTGTGAAAGAAAGAAAGAGAGAAAGTGAAAGAGAAAATATATATTAACGTTGTAAAGTTGGTGGTGGACAAGATCTCTCTCTCTCTCTCTCTCTCTCTCTCTCTCTCGGTGGGTGGTTGGGGGAGAAGGGAGAGAGAGTTAGCTAACACCGTCATCAACCCGTGTTAACAGTTAGGTAACACCGTCATCAACCCGTGTTAACAGTTAGGTAACACAGTCATCAACCCGTGTTAACACAACTATCAGTAGGTTAACATGACCAACACTGGTGGCCGACAGGTAAACACAAGTGGTGATTAAAGTGTTATCACAGGTGAAACTTGGCCGCTGTCAACACTGATTGTGGTGGAGGTGGTGGTAGTGGGGATGGTGGTGGTGGTGGCGGGGGTGGTGGTGGTGGTGATGATGATGGGGTGGTGGTAGTGGGGGTGGTGGTGGTGGTGATGATAGGGGTGGTGGTAGTGGGGGTGATGGTAGTGGTGTTGGTGATGACGTTGTAGGTGGTGGTGGTACGGGTGGTGGTGGTGATGATGATAGAGGTGGTGGTGGTGGTACGGGTTGGTGGTGGTGATGGTGATAGTGGTGGTATTGGTGGTGAGGGAGGAGAGAAACGTGTGTTCTACATAAGGGTCAGTGCCCAGACATTGCCTCACCTCTCCCCTTCTCATCACCTCCTTTACCTCACCCCTCCCCACCCTTCCCCCTTTCTTCACTCCCCTTTACCTTTCACTTCACCCCTACCCCCTCCCCTCACCTCCCCCTCACCTCCCCTCCCCTCACACCCTCCCCTCCCCCCCTCTGTAACACTTGTGAGATCCTAATACATACTCAAATATTGCCACTCTCAAGTACTCACCTCTCCCCACCCCCCCACCACCTCCCCACCCTCTTCCCCCACCCCCTCCCCTCCCCTACACCCCTCCCCCTCTCTCTCTCCCACCCACCACCACCACTCTCTCCCTTCACCTGTGTGTAATGTACAGCAGTGAAAAACAAAATACTAACTTTCCTCTCTCGTCTGTTAGTTTGTCTTGGTCAGAAACAGCAGAAGGAAACACACGAACATGATGAAATAACACGAAACTATACATGTGTGTGTGTGTGTGTGTGTGTGTGTGTGTGTGTGTGTGTGTGTGTGTGTGTGTGTCGGGTGGGGGGGGGGGTGAGGCAGATTGACGTTGGGTAAATTAGTTTTTAGATAGAGGCAGCCATTGAGTGACGTGTTTTAATATTATATGTTTGAATGATTTAAAGATTACGTTCTGTATGTATTTCCGTAGTGTGTTTCTTTATATCCGTATTGTGTTGCTGTTTTCTTATTTACGTATTTTTGCGTGTGTGGATTGAGTGTGTTAAAAGTACATGGATGATTGTTGAGTGCTTGAGTGGGATTTTTTTTTTCATAAGAGGAAAGAGTTCGTGTGTGTGTGTGTGTGTGTGTGTGTGTGGGTGGGAGAATGCATGCACATGGAAGCTCACACGTGCACTGAAATACATATACACACGGAAATGGAACACACACAAATACGCACACAGATTTTTTATTTATATTATTTTTTTTAGGAATACATTCGGTGAATCACAATGACTTAAAAACGGTGATTTATTTTATAACTTAAAGAAAATAATTTATTCATAGAAGTCACCAAACTGTGATTTAATTCCTGACGTAAAACAAGACAAAAACTGTAAATTAATTCAGGTTTAAAACAAAAAAACACCACCAAACAGTGTTTTAATTCCTGTGTGTGTGGTAAAAAAGTTGCTGTGAGCTTAATGACTTGACATGACCAACTGTTTGTTTGTTTGCGTGATACATTATATACTCTCTCTCTCTCTCTCTCTCTCTCTCTCTCTCTCTCTCTCATATATATACTGTACTGTATGTAATATGTATGTGTGTGTGTGTGTGTGTGTGTGTGTGTGTGTGTGTGTGTGTGTGTGTGTGTATGGAGGTGTGTACATGTGGTGTTTGTGGTGTGGTGTGGTGGTGGTGGTGGTGGTGACCGGTACAGGGAAGCACGACCACCGCCAGGATGTAAGTAGATGAGTCACCACTTTTGTATGAACCTGCCGGCGTGACCACCTGTCGGTGTGTGGGCTGCCAGGAGATGGAGGGGGATGAGGGATGGGGTTGGAGGGGATGAGCGATGAGTTAAAGGATGAAAGAGAATGAGTTGGGGATGAGGGATGGGGTTGGAGGATGAGGGATGATTTAGGGGGGATGATGAGGGGATGAGTTAGAAGGATGAAGAGAATGAGTTTGGGGATGAGGGATGAGTTAGGAGGATGAAGAATGAGTTGGGGATGAGGGATGGGGTTGGAGGATGAGCGATAGGTTTGGGGGATGGGGTGAAGGATGGGGGATGGAGTTGTAGAGGGGTTGGATGATGAGGGATCAGTTGGGAGGATGAGGGTTATTCTCCAGTCTGTTTGAAGTATATTTTAATATATTATGGATGACGTGAAGGCTTATTACATCTGATGGGGGTTAGGTTAGGTTAAGTTAGGTTGGGTTAGGTTAGGTTTATTTTTGTTAGATTAGGTTAAGTTAGGTTAGGTTAGGTTAGGTTGGGTTAGGTTGGGTTAGGTTAGGTTGGGTTAGGTTGGGTTAGGTTAGGTTAGGTTAGGTTAGGTTAGGTTAGGTTAGGTTGGGATTTGGGTTAGGTTTTATTTTGTTAGATTAGGTTAGGTTAAGTTAGGTTAGGTTAGGTTAGGTTTTATTTTGTTAGATTAGGTTAGGTTAAGTTAGGTTAGGTTAGGTTAGGTTTTATTTTGTTAGATTAGGTTAAGTTAGGTTAGGTTAGACTAGGTTAGTTTTGCCTTTATGTTAAATTACGTAAGAATTTATGTTAGGTTAAGTTAAATTAGGTTTAGTTAAGTTTGATCAGGTTAGCATTTAGGGGCAAATAACCTAGGGTGTCTAAAGTTCACGTGATCCTTTAGATAATCATTCAATAATTTCGCGTGATGGAGAGTTGGCCAGATTTATTCCCTCCTCGCTGCCTGGGTAATTATAAACTCATCGGGTTTATGTCAGCTTCTGGGAGTTGCCGGATATTTCGCCTCGTTAAAAACTTACTTAGAGAGATTCGACGGATCCAGCAGAGTAGCGGATCCAGTTGGTGAATTAAAGGGTCAGATATGAGTCAAAGTTGGCATGAGGCTGTGTGTGTGTGTGTGGGTGGGGGGTAGTGCAGTGTGAGAGTAGTGTAGTGTGGAGTAGTGTGTGTGTGGGGGGGGTGAGGGGTTGGGGAATTGTTGTGTGTGTGTGTGTGTGTGTGTGTGTGTGTGTGTGTGTGTGTGTGTGTGTGTGTGTGCCTTCGCTAACCAGACTCGCCTGCGTTGTCTCGCTCCTCAGGTAGGGGGTAAATAAAACAACACATGAGCCATTTGAGAAACTAGTGCTGGACTTTCCGGACAACTTGCATGTATTTCACGTTTGATTGGAAGCCTCTCACCCTCGCTTCCCCCAACCCCACACTCTCAGACCCCCACTCCCTCACTCCCCAACCCTCTCTCAGCCCCTCATCCCCAACCCTCTCTCCAGCCCCCACTCCCTCACTCACCCAACCCTCTCTCCAGCCCCTCATCCCCAACCCTCTCTCTCAGCCCCCCATTCCCTCCTCTAGCCCTCTCTCTCAACCCCTCACTCCCCAACCCTCTCTCTCCAGCCCCCACTCCCCTCACTCCCCCAACCCTCTCTCTCTCAGCCCTGCTCCCCAACCCTCTCTCCTCAGCCCCTCCCCTCCCACTCCCCAACCCTCTCCTCCTCAGCCCCTCATCCCCAACCCTCCACCAACCCCCACTCCCTCCCACTACCCCTCTCTCTAACTTCCACTTTCTCTTAATTACCCCCCCGCCCCATGGTGAGCCCCCCGTGTTCCGGGGTACCTTGATCTCGGCTCATCCCGTCAAGTCAGATGTTGTAAATCACTAAGCGTTTCCTATATATTTACATTCCTGAGCGTCAGGAGCGATTTACACTCATATTTACACTGTAGTCTTCCCGGAGTCTTAATAGACGGGAGAGAGAGAGGATACTGGTGTGTGACGTCGTGTTGTCCAATGATGTTTACGTCACTGGTCAACGTCATCAAGAGGAGAGACTAATGTATTCTTGTGTATAAAGCCTCATTAAGAGTTCTGTCTGGTGTTTACCTGTTGTTTTGGTGTGAGAGAGAGAGGATTTTACTGAGAAATTTGTTTTATTGGGTTATTTTAGGTTGGAGTTGGAGTTAGTTTAAGTTAGGTTAGGTTAGGTTTGGTTTGGTTTGGTTTGGTTTGGTTAGGTTAGGTTAGGTTAGGTTAGGTTAGGTTTGGTTAGGTTAGGTTAGGTTTGGTTTGGTTAGGTTATGTTAGGTTAGGTTATCTCTGTCTCTCACCATGAACAATTCACTGGTAGAAACTTTTACCTCTTGTTCGTGTTCCACATTAAACGCTAGAAAAAACTTGTCTGATAACTTTTGGAGGGAGCTGTTTAACTTGGTAATACTGCAGGCGACGCTGGGGGAAATTCCTCAGAAATCTCGGTATTTCGTGGAATTTATTCTTTTATAGATGGGCGCCTGTGTGTACCGTACCTCGTAATAGGTCACCTGGAGGTCAGTGGTAGTTTGTGGAGTATGAGCTGTAATTAGCGTATCTCAGGTAATATTTGTGTGTGTGTGTGTTAGTGGGGAATGGGTGTTGTGTGGTTGTGTTGGTGGGAAGTGGGTGTTATGTGGTTGTGTTGGTGGTGGCAGTGTGGTAAGAGGTGGTAGCATGGGGGGGGGGTGCACGACAAACAACTCTCCACATCAAAGCGTGACCAGACCTCCAACACCGCCTGTGGCCTCACTACTGTCTCCATACACACACACACACACACGGGTATACACACGGGGATATACTGTACATACACAAACATTTTACAAACATCTATTCACACTGGCACACATACAACCAATATTTTTTTTCTCTCAATCTTAAATAATTTCATAAGATTAACAGTTTTATTTTTTAGCTCACGGACTCTCTTAGTCTTCCCACCAAGTAAATATATATATATATATATATATATATATATATATATATATATATATATATATATATATATATATATATATATAATATATATATATATATATATATATATATATATATTTTTATCTTTGAAGTAAATTTTCCTTTGTAGCTTTGAAAGAAGAGAAACTTTTATACGTGTGTGTGTGTGTGAGTTCAAGAAGACGAAGGCATCCTTCAGCGCTAGAAAGAGCACTCCATTCATTGCTCAACCGAAACATCGATGAGGATGTCCTGACTACCCAGCAGGTCCCTCAGCATCCAGAGCTGACCCACCTCAGCTATTCTTCATCCCTGGATGAGGTAGCTACTGCCATCAAACAGATGAAAAATAACAAAGCCTCGGGGCCTGATCGAATCCCAGCCGAGGTGTATAAAGCAGGAGGAACTCTGCTTACCAGCCGTCTCCACTCTCTCCTGGAGAATATATGGGAAGAGGAGGAAATCCCCCAAGCTCTTAAAGACGCCTCCATCGTCAATATTTGTAAGAACAAGGGAGACCTGTCAGACTGTGGCAACTACCGTAGGATCTCGCTGCTCTCTGTAGCTGGCAAGATTATCGCCCGAGTCCTCCTAAAGACTTCTTCCTGAAGCGGAAAACTTAATCCCAGAATCTCAGTGTGGTTTTAGACCATCACGTGGCACCACTGACATGATCTTTGCTGCCCGCCAGATACAGGAAAAGTGCAGAGAACAGCGTCTTGACCTGGACATGGCTTTCATCGACTTAACCAAGGCCTTCGACTCGGTCAATAGGGAAGCCCTCTGGTGGACCCTCAGTCATTTTGGCTGCCCACCAAAATTCATCGCCATTGTGAGGCAACTCCACGATGGCATGAACGGCAGTGTCCTGCACAACGGCACCCAGTCATAGTTCTTCCCCATCCAAAAGGGGGTTAAACAAGGGTGTGTACTGGCACCAACTCTCTTTTCCATCTTCTTGGTTGCCTTCCTTACTCGTGCCAGTGGCAATTTAGCCAGCGGGGTGAACATCGAGTACCGGATGAAGGGTCTTTTCAACATAAGACGACTCCAGGCAAGAACAAAGGTGTCGGCAGCTTCCATTACTGAACTTCAGTATGCAGACGACCTCACCCTTGTTGCTTACACGGAACACGACCTACAGCAGATCCTTAACACCTACGTAGACGTGTATGCAAACTTCGGCTTTAACGGTACTACCTTCTCTAATGTTGGCCACTTTCGGTATCTCGGCTCCCACCTGTACACCACCGCAGACATCGATGAAGAGATTCAGCATCGGATCATATGTGCATCTCAAAGCTTTGGCAGACTCCGAAATCGTGTCTTCAGCTGTAGGGAGCTGAAATTATCTGCAAAGCTGCACATATATCGAGTAGTGGTCCTCCCCACCCTGCTATATGGCAGTGAGACATGGGTCACATACAGGAGGCACCTCAAGGCACTTGAAAACTTTTACCAACGTAGTCTACGTTCCATCCTCCGAGTTCGCTGGGAAGACAAGAGAACAAATGCCAGCATTCTTGCTGACACCAACTGTAGGAGCATCGAAGCTACCATTATCCATGAACAACTACGCCGGACTGGGCATGTTACCCGCATGGACGACAGTAGACTGCCAAAGCAGCTACTTTTCAGTCACCTAACGAATAGTAAACGTAACGCTGGCGGGCAATTGAAAAGGTATAAGGATAGTCTTAAGACAAACCTGAAAAAATGCCAAATCGACCCCCTCACCTGTGAGGCGATTACTCCACATCGTAACGCTTGGAGGAGTACCTCACGAGTTAGCCCGACTGCAAACCGAGGCAGACAAGCGCCAACGCCGGAAAGACGCTACCACCGCCCCTATCGCACTATATGTAGCCCTCCACATGTGCAACGAATGTGAATGGCTCTGCGGGTCACCAACCTAAGTGACATCCCTAATAACTCATATCATTGTATCACAGCTGGATGATCGTCATACTCGATTCCGAGTGACAGCAAAGTAGTAGTAGTAGTAGTAGTAGTAGTAGTAGTAGTAGTAGTATGTGTGTGTGTGTGTGTGTGTGTGTGTTGGATTTTTGTTGGGTTAATTTATGCAAAGGTGAGGGAGGAGGTGAAGTAAGTTGTGCATCTTGAGGTTTAGAGTAAGGTCAGGTTAGGTTAGGTTAGGTTAGGTTAGGTTAGGTTAGGTTAAGCTAGGATAGGTTATATTATACTGCGTGTGTATGTTAAGTATGTTAGAATGATATAATGTGTGTATGATAGTGTTAGAATGTGTGTGTATGTTAGTATGTTATGATGGTATACTGTGTTACGTTAAGAACTCATGAGGACAACATATCCAACATACCAACAGCTGGTCTGCATGTTGTTGATATATGTGGCCAAAACAACATTAATAATAATATTTTAACGTTAAACTTTTACTGAATTAAATCTCTGTATTTTTTCTTAGCTCGGAGGAATAAATTGTCTCTGAGGAAATAATAAATTTTTTTTTATTATATTTAATATTTATTGTGTGTAGGAGAAAGATATTTGTTTAATTGTATTTTCTCTTTATTTCTCTATTTCTCTTATCTCTCGTTTTCTCCTTTTCTCTTTCTTTATCACTCTATCCCCGTTTAATTTAAATTCTCTCTCTCTCTCTCTCTCTCTCTCTCTCTCTCTCTCTCTCTCTCTCTCTCTCTCTCTCTCTCTCTCTCTCTCTCTCTCTCTCTCTCCTTGTTTATATATGTTTGTAATTATTGTTCTCTCTCTCTCTCACAGCTTCAGGGTAATCTGGACACGGAGATCTCGCCCTGCCTAGACTTCTGGAGCTATTCTTGTGGGGGCTGGCTGGAGGACAACCCTATCCCCGTTACCAGGTCCAAGTGGTCCATCAAGGAGAAGCTCAGGCACCAAGGTCAGTGTCAGGAGGGGTCAGTGTCAGGAGGGGTCAGTGTCAGGAGGGTCCAGTGTCCAGGAGGTCCCAGTGTCAGGAGGGGTCAGTGTCAGGAGGGTCAGTGTCAGGAGGGGTCAGTGTCAGGAGGGGTCAGTGTCAGGAGGGTGTGTCAACTTGTCCTCCTCCTCATGTTTACGTGTGTCAAGTGTCGTTCTTTTGTCATTCGGCACGTGAGGGTGTCAAAAGGTTACTTGGTTACGTCTCGGGGTTGTATGATTGATTACTTCTGAAGGTCATTTGATTAATTTTGAAGAGGCTGCGGGATTAGAGGATGAAGAGATTGAGGGAGAGGATGAGGTTGAGGATGAAGAGATTGAGGAGAGGATGAGGAGAGGGGGTGAGGAGAGGATGAGGGGGTGAGGAGTGGGGGTGAGGAGAGGATGGTGAGGATGGGGTGGGGAGAGTGGGGTGGTGGGGGTGAGGGGAGTGTATGAGGTGAGGTGGGGGGTGATGAGGGTGAGGAAGTGGGGGTGTGGAGGATGGGGAGGGTCGTGGCCGTCTTAGAAAAGTTCGCTCGGCTAACTTCTTTTATGGCACTTTATTATTTCTTCTCAGTGACCCACCCAAAAATCTCTGCTGGTGGCTCTTGTTGGTGATCTGACAGCAGCTGTACTTATCACTTTCACTACTATCATCATCATCACTATCGTCACCATCATCATGCTACTATCTATCATCATCACTACTATCACATCATCACTATCATCATAGTAGTATCATCCTTCACTATCATCATCACTATCATCACCATCATCCACTATATCATCGCCATCTACCACCTTATCGCTACTATCATCATCGCCACTATTATCATCATCCTCATCTTATCGTCACCATCACTACCAAAATCAATGTACTACTATCCATCATCATCACTGCTATCAATACCATCCTGCCATATTCATCATCACTACTATCATCATCACTACTATCATCATCATCACTACTATCATCACCATCACTACCACCATCATCACTACTATCATCATCATCACTACTATCATCACCATCACTACCACCATCATCACTACTATCATCATCATCACTACTATCATCATCATCATCACCATCACTACCACCATCATCATCACTATCATCATCACTACTATCATCATCATCATCACTATCATCACCATCATCATTACTACTATCATCATCACTACTATCATCATCATCATCACTATCATCACCACCATCATCATCACTACTATCATCATCATCACTACTATCATCATCATCATCATCACTATCATCACCATCATCACTATCATCACCATCACTACCACGATCATCATCACTACTATCATCATCATCATCACTATCATCATCATCACTATCATTATCAAAATCATCTTCATTATCGTTATTAATATGCACTAGCACACAGCAGTAACAGCATTACCAACACAGCACCAGTACCAAGATAGCACCAGTACCAAGACAGCACCAGTACCAAGACAGCACCAGTAAGAGACGAACGTAATAGCCTTGGCCAAGTAATGGTGTGTGGTGGGTACCGTGGTTATCGTCATCTCTCTCGGCCATAAAATTAGCACTTCATCTCCTTATTATCACTTGGCAAAGCCGGACACACCCAGCAGGATCCCTTCCCCTAAGCCTGCCACACTCCGCCCGCCAACCAGCCGAGGCCACACACACAGCTCAGCCGACTACCGTATTTTTAACAGCTCGTCACACACAGACACACACATGGACTAAGAGGATCCTGCCTCAAGAATTCTCAAACCTCCCGTGTGATTTTTTTTTGTTCTTTATTTCGCTGTGGATAAGACTTAGGACTTAGCTACAGTAAAGCCTCTCTAGTGTATTTTTTGACGCCATTAGACCCACCATCTTTTATCCCATTGGTTAAGTGGGTCAGTTAGATGCATTCCTCTCGGTCTCGTATTTAATGTTAAGAGGGAAAATTGATCCGTTGGAATAATGGTTAGTCTGAAGGTTGAGCCCAGGAGGAGTGTTCTTCTTCCTCCTCCTCCTCCTCCTTCCTTCCTCTTTCCTCTTTCTCCTACTCTTCCCTCCTCTTCTTCCTCCCTTAGGTTAGGTTAGCGTGAGGTCAGACTATGTTCGCGTGTTTAATTATCAGGTTAATAAATAAGCTGGGGAGCCTAATCTTCAGGTGATCCTTCTCTTCAACCTCCTCAAAGCCTCATCATCCTGGAGTCTCACACACGAAAGACTCTCAAAGAACAGTCTCCAGTCTTTAAGTCCCTCACAGATAGTTTCCAGAAACTTACAAACTAGTCAAGTATTTCCTCAACAACAATCACGATGGTAAGAATTATGTCATGGAGGAGGAGAAGAAGAGGAGGAGGAAGAAAGAGAAGGAGGAGGAGGAGGAAGAATTAGAAGGAGGAGGAGGAGGAAGAAAGAGAAGAAGGGGGAGGAAGAAAGAGAAGAATAAGGAGGAGGAAGAAAGAAGGAGGAGGAAGAAAAAGAAGAAGGAGGAGGACGAGGAGGAAACAGAAGGAGGAGAAGGAAGGAAGGAATACGTAATGCAAAGTAAGGGCTTGAGCGTACAGCCCAGTAGGAATCTAAAGTGTGTGTGTTCAGGCCCTAAGCTCTCACAGGACAAGCCCTCTCTCTCTCTGGCGGGTCTCAAGGAACATGATTTAGTTGCTAGACGTGAAGACTAAACCCATACTCTTATACAGTGATACCTCTATTTAACGCACTAGTCCGTTATATCGAAGTCCGTTAGATGTGACGTCCCCATTTAACGGTTAGGTTAAGTTAGATTAGGTTAAGTGACCCGCTATAATGGCACTCGGTATAGATGACAACATACCGGTACACTAACAGCATCTTAAGGTTGTATTATTGACTGTCCTGTATCGTCTATATGTGATCAAAAGTGCCTCTTGTTGGTACACTGGTTACGGATTGGCACTTAGGCATTGGCACCCCCTTTAGGATAGATACTCACTCAGGGATCAGCATTCCCCCTACAGAATGGCACCCACGCATTGGCACTCACATTAGGATTGGTAGTTACAGATTGGCACACCCACTTAAGGCTCGGCACTCACATTACTTCCTTCGTGTTCATCATTTACTACAGGCTCTAGCAACTGCCGCCTCAGAGTAACAGTGTGTCAGAGTAGCTATTTTATGCCTGGGTAAATCATTTGGTGTAGAGTGTTATTGGTAGTTGATGGTGCTGGTGGGGTGTTGAACTGGTTGACTGGCTGAACATATGAATGATGAAGGAAATGAAGTAAGTAGGGTATTGGTGATATCAATATGAAAGAAGGCAAAGGAATGAAGCAAACAGAGTAAATATCAGTACATGGATCATTCACGCAGACTGAAAGCAGTAAGGGAAGGAGGAAGGCAAGCAAAAAAGGGGTACATAGACATGCAAGCACACGGGCAGGCAGGGTGGTATGACACGAAGTCAAACACAGCGACAGTGGGCAAGCACTGGGGCAGACAGGGCAGGGAGGGAGAGGGGCAAGCACACAGCTGCAGGCACACAACACAGGGAGAGTCATGCCTGCAAGCAACCCCAAACTTGTGTACACACACACACACACACGGACATTCCTCTGCGTGTACGTGACAGAGAGGCTCACCTACATCAGAAGACAATGCTCTCTCTCTCTCTCTCTCTCTCTCTCTCTCTCTCTCTCTCTCTCTCTCTCTCTCTATAAATATAATAAATAAAACTTATATTTCCTATCATATCAATCATACCTACTTTGATACACACACACACACTTAACGGCAGGTAAGGTTCAGGACATCTGTAATCACATTTACATGCCATGTGAAACCTTCGACCAGTCAACTCCGGGCAAACAACACTAAGGTTCACTGCTTCAGACTTTGGAGCAATTAAGATCGGTCTATTTCTGTCGACTCCGGAGCAATCAATCACCACAATCTACCACCATCATCCCACCTTGGACCAATCAATCACCACAATCTACCACCATCATCCTACCTTGGACCAGTCAACACCACAATCTACCACCATCATCGTACCTTGGACCAGTTAATCACCACAATCTACCACCATCATCCCATCTTGGACCAATCAATCACCACAATCCACCCCCCCCCCTGGGAGTAGTCAATCACCACAATCAACCACCACCATTCCACTAAAACCTAACCTAACCTCAGTAGTACCGTTCATTCAATATATTTTTGTTTAATCTTCCTTCACTCAATCTTTCTTTCTTTCATTCTTTCCTTCACTCAATCTTATCTTCATTCATTCAATCTCTTTACATCGAAACATTTTCCACAAGATTTTTTTTTTTTTCCCCAGACGAAAATCTCAAAACTCGAGGAATTTAGTGAAGGAAGGTCTTAGAGCTAGAGATTACCACTGATAATACTGGCAATCCCTTCCCCGAGCATCTTTCACACATTTCTCCCAATTTCTTAAGTTTGAATGGCACCACGAGCGACGACAACTCCGCTGGCACCTAGAACCTTGCCTTGGGGTATGCCTGCCTGCTTGCTTGCTTGCTTGCCTGCCTGCCTGCTTGCTTGCTTGCTTCCCTGCCTTCTTCACTGCGTCTCTGCCTCGCTGTCTCGCCTGCCTGCCTCCCTACCTGCCTTGCCTCTCTGTCGTTATCTCCCTGCTTCTCTGGGTACAGGGTGGGGAAGGATTTTTTTTTTAGGGGAATTAAATTATCATATGTTTGTTATTATTAGTCTTATTGTTGTTTTATTATTGATTTCGTTATTATTATTATTATTTACTTGATTATATTTATTTTAATTACAATTATCATCATCATTGGCATCATCTACCTGGGATGGTAAATAATAATAAATAATAAAGACGCATCCTGTAACTTCTCAAGATCAACATCGACATATTGATTCTTGTGAGGCACTGAGATGCGTTCACCACCACCCCCACACCCCACCGTGCACCCCCAACCCCCACTTACCCCGTTTTATACCAGGAAAAAAATCTACCTTACTATCTTTTTGAGAATCCGGACCCACAATTTCTGGTCTTAGGAGGTCGAGGGGAAAAATGTAAAGAAGATGATGATTTGGGGTGAGACCGTCACTCCCGGACGCCTCGGCAGTCAAGCAAACTTTCGCCTTAAAATATTGTGTAAAAGTCGTTTGAATGGCCCGCTCATTTTATCATGGCGGAGGGAGGACCTTGGTAAAAAGACCAGCTGGATGAAAAGCTGTGTTTTTGCTGTATGCCAAGGAGGGTCGTGAGGGAGAAAGACGGGGTAGGAGAGAGAGAAAGGGAGGGGGGTGAGAGATGCACAGTCTCTAAGTAATACAGTATATACTTTTGTCTCTCTCTCTCTCTCTCTCTCTCTCCCCAGAGTTTTTGCCTGTTTACACAACCTCACTTATTATGGCTTTCTTGTTCTCTTTATTTCTCTTGACTTTACTTAACCTTCTCGATGAGTTACCAGGTTGGAATCCCCCTCAGAGGGTCGTCCACTTCTCGGGCCGTAGACACTCTTAAAGGGACTTATGTTAGTCTAGCTTGGACATTAAAACTCCCGAGTTCACTTCTGGCGCTGAAATAACATCCATTTTTTTTTTTACTTCATAACCCACAGTTCAAACAAGCTCTCTCTGGTGGCTCACTGGGTGTGATAATTCGTCTCCTCATCCAAGTGTCGGAGGTTCGAGTTAAATGATTAGGTTGGGCGCCTTCAGTCGACCCATCTGGGAATGGGATCCTAACCTAACCTAAAGGTTGAGATGTGGAGTAAGGTTATGTATAAACGAGCCACCCAGCTGTTACAATAACTGAGAGAAACTATTACAATAACTGTTACAATAAGTGACAGCCAGCGGGCAACCAGCCAACTAATTCCACCGTAGAGCCTGGGTGACGTCACAAACTTCAATAAACGTCAATATTGAAGTCTGTCGTTTGGCTGGACAACACCCATTGTGTATATCGGGCGTCTTGATCCTTATTTGGCCTCGATTACAAGTGTCTGGCTACTGTTGGGGAGGGAAGTAGGGGGAGGTGGGGAGTTGAGGAGGAGGTGTTAGGTAGGGAGAGGTTAGGGAGGGGAGGGGAGGTGTTCGGTCGGGAGCGGAGGGGAGGTGTTCAAATAGCCTTACACACTCTGAAACACACACTCTGAAACTCAGACTCAAGTAGAGTACAATTATACAAGACTATCAATCCAAATTTTGATGTTCATGTAATCTATAATACAAAGATAAAGGTGAATGAGCTAGAACGAGTATCGCGGACACGAATGAGAGTGAGTGGCCATTCCCTCGCTGTAGAGGAGGGGCGCTGGAACAGACGAGGCAGGGGCCCATTGAAGAGAGATCGTGTTCATGTGGTGTTATTCAGTCTGAATGGCATGTTGTTGAAGAGTGCCCCGAACAATAGGTATACGCCATCAATATAGTATTTCAACTTTTGTAAATTTGCTTTATGAAAGAACGGATTATGAAACTGTTTGTCGTGCAGGTCATCGAATACTTCATGTACAGTATATAGTTACACGTCACAGGGACACACCATTACCCACAACTATTTTATATGTTGTAGTTTATTTTACTTGTAGTTATTTTTTTTACTTTATTTACTTGTGGTTTCCCTCTGGGTTTTTTTGTGTTACTGGATGAATCCGTGAACTTTTATGAATGTTTGGTGTTTTAAGGCATTTGCATTTGGATCATTTTATGTGAAATTTTAGTGTAAACTGTATTCATAATTTGTGGTCAATAAAATATCTATCTATCTATCTAGGGAGAGGTCGGGAGGGGGAGGTGTTAGGTAGGGAGAGGCCGGAAGGGGGAGGTGCTTGGTATAAAATGACTTCGATATACTGTAACACAACCTCGATATACTGTAACACGACCTCGATATACTGTAACACGACCTCGATATACTGTAACACGGCCTCGATAAAACACATGTCAAGAGAACGTTCTTACCAAACACTAAGAGATTGCTTGAAGTGGGTGAGAAAGTTTTTAAGTGTGAACGTTTGACACCAACAAACACTCAGTATGGAGTTGAGGTGTGTGTGTGTGTGTGTGTGTGTGTGTGTGTGTGTGTGTGTGTGTGTGTAAAACATCCTGGCCACCCACCTGCATTGTTGTTTTAAGTGTATAATGATATCTCTCTCTCTCTCTCTCTCTCTCTCTCTCTCTCTCTCCAGATGTCGATATGTGCGAGAGGTGGTAAAAAGTGTTGGTAGTGTCTCCATTGATGACCGTGTTGTGTCCGCCACTACATGTCCTCTCTCTCCCCCTTTACCCTCACCGCCGTATCTTGGCTAACATATTGACCACTCGTGTCTGGCGCCTCACCAGGTCACGCTCTCCTAACCCCCGATCCTAAAAGATCCTTACGTAAATTTTAATCCTCTTGACTTTAGGTTTTAAGAGAACGGATCCAGTTACGGGATGAGTCTTAGTTGACTTTTGACGCCATTTTGGTTCCTGTCTTGGTCATAGATGGAATAAACATGTTTTTTTCGTGTGTTTTTTTTTCGTGTTTAAAGTCTTACACCAACAGAATCTGGGGACTGGATATCGATTTAATCAAGGTAGAGCATCATTGCACTTTTGACGTTACTTTTTGGGGGCCTCTCTCGGTGTCTCGGTAGAGGAGAAGCATTCAGGAGTGTTCGTGTTTTTAGTTCAGGTGATGTAGGAACCTTTTGAGAAGTGTGTGTGTGTGTGTGTGTGTGTGTGTGTGTGTGTGTGTGTGTGTGTGTGTGTGTGTGTGTGTGTGTGTGTGTGTGTGTGTGTGTGTGTGTGTGTGTGTGTGTGTGTGTGTGTGAGATTGATGATGATGACTTTAACCAGTCACTGTAACTGCCACCATCATAATCATACTAAAGAGGCAATCTTGATTGACCACTGACAACAGTCATCATCACCACCATTACTATTACACACTACTATCATTACTACTACTACTACCACAACAAATAACAAATAACATCAATAACAATAATGTTAAATCACTACTACTACTATCACTACACACATTTCACATTCACTACATATACTCACCACTACACATTTCACTACTGGTTACTACAATTACCATTCACACTACTACTACATTCACATCACTCACACATTATCACTAGCAATAACACTATTACACCACCACTATCATTCACCACTACACACACATTTCACTACCACACACACCACACTACTCACACTACTACCACACTACTACCACACCACAATTATTACTACCACCACAACCAACAGAACAAACTGGACACAAAACTTACACCATCTTTCACCTGTTCTTGGACCAAACGTTCATTGATCCATCCTCGCTGTTGACTTTTTCCTCTCTCAAGATGATGGTGGTATACGTCCTTAGTGAGGTGCTCTGAGGGTCATGTTTGTGGTGTTTGTGGCACTGTTTGTGGTGGTGTTTGTGGTACTGTTTGTGGTGTTTGTGGTACTGTTTGTGGTGTTTGTGGTACTGTTTGTGGTGTTGTGGTACTGTTTGTGGTGTTTGTGGTACTGTTTGTGGTGTTGTGGTACTGTTTGTGGTGTTTGTGGTACTGTTTGTGGTGTGGCACTGTTTGTACTGTCTGTACTGTTTGTGGTGTTGTATTGTTTGTGGTACTGTTTGTGGTGTTTGTGGTGCTGTTTCTGTGGTGTTGTGGCACTGTTTAGGTAATTGTTTGTGGTGTTGTATTGTTTGTGGTGGTGTTTCTTGTGGTACTGTTTGTGGTGTTGTGGCACTGTTTGTGGTGTTGTATTGTTTGTGGTGTGTTGCTGGACTGTTTGTGGTGGGTGTTTTGTGGTGTTGTTGTACTGTTTGTGGTGTTGTTGACTGCTTCAGGTGGTGTGGTCATGTTTGTGGTGTTGTGGTACTGTTTGTGGTGTTGTGGTACTGTTTGTGGTGTTGTGGCACTGTTGGACTGTTTGTGGTGGTGTAATAAGTGTTTCAGGTGTTGTGGCACTGTTTGTGGTGTTGTACTGTTTCAGGTGTTGTGGTACTGTTTGTGGTGTTGTATTGTTTGTGGTGTTGTTGGACTGCCTAGGTGGTGTTTGTGGTGTTGTTACTCGTTTGTGGTGTTGTTGGACTGTTTATCAAGTGTTTGTGGTGTTGTGGTACTGTTTGCAGTGTTGTGGTACTGTTTGTGGTGTTGTGGTACTGTTTTGTGGTGGTGTGGTCATGTTTGTGTGTTGTGGTACTGTTTCTTGTGGTGTTGTGGGTACTGCTTTGTGTTGTTGGACTGTTTGTGGTGTGGTACTGTTTGTGGTGTTGTGGTACTGTTTGTGGTGTTGTGGTACTGTTTGTGGTGTTGTGGTACTGTTTGTGGTGGTGTTTGTGGTAATAATTGTGGCGTTGTTTGTGGTACTATGTAATACAGGAAGTTACCTCTGTCGTTTTCAAGATTTGTATCACAACTTAAGACTTAGTGGAATGGTAAAGGGGAGGGAAGGGGTGTAGGGGAGGGGGAAGGGAGGGGGAGGGAAGGAAAAAGAATGAAGGGGTGACGAAGGGGGAGGAAAGGGAAAAGAATGAAGGGGTGACGAGGGGGGGGGGAGAAAAACAACCTTGTTCTTAGGTTCTCAATGATCTATCCTTCATTTCCTCCCCACTAGCATCTGTCCTCCTCCCCTCTGTCACCTTCTCATAATATTAACTCCACTCTCCCCTTTTCCATCCCTATCCATTCCTTCTCCCCATTTCCCCTTCCCTGTTCCCCTCTCCTCCATTTCCCTACCATCTCCCTCCTCCCTTCCTCTCCCTTCTTTTCCTCCTCCCTTCCTTCTTTCATTTCCCCCTGCTCCCTGACTCAAGAGCCACTAGATATGAGTTGTCATATGTGGCGTCTTGGGGTGGGTAGGGGGGGATGGGGAGCTAAGGGTGAATGGGAGAAAATGGGGTGCTGGAGGGGGGTGAGTGGGGAAAGGTTATCGAGCTGTTGATAATCCATAAACAATTTGGTGATTGCTGGGCGCCTGACACAGTCGTTAGGCCGGAAGAACCTGAGGAGCCAACCAGTGCCCCATTTTCTGTGGACTTGTTGTTTTCTTCACTGGCATGGTGTGATGGGTCGTTTTCTTTTAACTAGTGTGGGAGTCGTTTTCTTTAAATCATGTGGGGGGGGGGCCATTTTCTTTTGGGTGGGATCCCATTTTCTTTAATGGTGTGGCTCCATTTTCTTTTATTGTAGCCGCCAGCATTTTAAGGACACACTCAGTTATTTTGAATGAATTATTTAGCTATGTTATTTTTCTTACACTAGTTATTATTAATCTCTTAACAGACAGATAGAGATAAATAAGCAGACTCATATTTAGATATACCTAACACACACACACACACACACACACACACACACACGGGCCACAAAACAAGAAGAAATATCATGATTATGTAAAGTGGAGTTTTGAGACAGAGGCTGATGTAGGAATAACAACGGTGCCATTAGGGATAACTGGTGTGGTCCTGGGGAGGGGGGAAGAAAGGGAGGAGGAAGAAAGGGAAGAGGAAGGTGAAGATTGAGGGAGAGGAGGAGAAGGGATGATGAAAACGAAGAGGAGAAGGCAGAAGACGGGGGAGGAGGAAGAGGACAGAGAAAGGAGGAGAGCTGGAGGAAGAAGAATGGGAGGAGGAGGAAGAATGGAAGCGGGAGGTGGGGGGAGGGTGAGGGAGGGAGAAGAGGAGTGTCAAATTTATATCATGGTGGTGGTGGAGATTAACGGGTGTGTTGGTGCTAGTGGTGGAGATTATCTGGTGTGGTGTTGGTGGAGATTAACGGGTGTGTTGGTGCTAGTGATGGAGATTAACGGGTGTGTTGGTGCTGGTGGAGGTGATGGTGTGTGGTGGAGATGGAGGTGAGGGTGTGTGGTGGAGGTACAGGTAATGGTGGAGATGCTGTTGATGGAGGTGGTGGAGATGGTACATAAGAAGAATTAATGTGAATAACAGTAATAATGAGAGAGAGAGAGAGAGAGAGAGGAAAATAAATGTAGACAGAAAGAATAAAGATCATAAAGCTAGAAGATTAAATAGAAAAAAATAACAAGAAAATAAGAGACGTAGATACAGAGAAGAAAAGAAAAAAGTAAATTGAAAGAAAAAATTAGAAAGGTGGATATAAAGAAGAAAAAAACATAATAGTGAATTGAAAGAAAGAAGAGATGAAGGAAGGTGGACACAAAGAAGAAGACTGAGAGAGAGGCAGAAACATAGGATATATAAAGTAAAAGTGGAAGAAGGAGAAGAAAAAGTAGTGGATATTACGGTGTAAACTTTTGGGGATTTGATAAAAGTTTACCTTAAAAACGATGAAAACGAGCAGGAATTAATCACCAGGCGTGTTGGAGGGGGTCTTGGTGGGGGTGGAGGGGTTGGTGGTGGTGTGGGGGCTGGGTGGGGGATGTGGGGGGCTTGGTGGGGTGTGGAGGGGGTTGGTGGGGGGTGTGGGCTTGGTAGGGGGGGTGTGGAGGCTTGGTGCGGAGTGTGGAGGGCTGGTGGGGGGTGTGGGGGGCTTAATGGGGGGTGTGGAGGGGTTGGTGGAAGCTTGGTGGAGTTAGGACTTTTTATCATCATAGGACACACACGTGACAGCAGGAGGTTACGGTTTTGTGTTGACGATCTGCTTACCCCCCCTTAGCACGTCCCGTCCGTCCTTGCCCGTACACGCCCAACCCGTCCCAGCCCAGCTCGTCCCCGCCTCGCCCTTTCCCCACCCTTCGCCCCGCCTCGCCCCGTTCCCCACCCTTCGCCCCGCCTCGCCCCGTTCCCGCCAACGACTAAGAACTCGTGGGTGGTAATTTACTTTTTTTGGGCCAACTGTGACAACGCTAAACTTTCAGAAGGAAGTCGGGGGTTAAAAAAGTGAAGCTGGTTAAGGTTGGTACACAGGACACGGCCCATGGAGCTGTCACCTCCCACCTACACCCTCACATGTGACGTCTCCTCCACCATTTCTCTCTCCTCTTATTTTCCTTTATTAATTCATACGTAACTCCTAACACCAGAGGCAAGTGTATTGAAATATAAGATCATCGTCTTGAATTGCTAATGACAGTCGTTTATTTACTAAAGGTCGTTAAACAGCGATAGACGAGCAGCTGATATTCACCACTAACGCCATCTAGTGACTAGGGGGCAATGTGAGGCGTCCTGTGTGTGTGACGTTATGTAGAAATACACCCCAAGTTTTGTCTCTTAGTTTTGTTGACGTTCAGTACAGCGCTGCCCCGAGCCCTCACACATCTGACTCAGTTTTATCTTGTCATCGTCACACCTCCACACCACAGCCATGTCCTGGGTGGTGTAGCGGCCGCTGAGGTTGTCTTGGCTGTAAGAATACTGCCATGCATCTCTGTTTTTCTCCAGGTGAGTTGTTCATCATCACAGGTGGAGGCTGTGTTGAAGTGTCCCGGGTGGAAAACTAAAGCCTTCACCGCGTCCCTCACCGACCAACACTTTTATCCTGGACAATTAAATGCAAGATTCTTCTCCCGTTGTGTTGTGTTGTGTTGAATTATTGTGTTTGGGAGGAATAATATAATGGTTAACCGCTTGTATGTGATGGGGGAGGGAGGAGGAAGAGGAGCAGGAGGAGAGGGAGGTATAAGAAGGAGGAAGGAAGGGGGGGGGAGGTGTGAGGGGACCCCTTCTGTCGTCTCTCACACAATTTAAAGTTTCTTGGATTGAAATCTGGTCGCCGTATTGGTCATGGAAGTAGCGAACATGATGGACACTTACTGACCCGGATAGGGATTATACCGTCAAGGGATAAATTCAACCAGATATATAAACCAAACCATCCCAATTTAACATTAATTACTCGTGCCCAATAAACCATCCCAATTTAACATTAATTACTCGTGCCCAATAAACCATCCCAATTTCTCATTAATGACTCGTGCCCAATAAACCATCCCAATTTAACATTAATTACTCGTGCCCAATAAACCATCCCAATTTCTCATTAATGACTCGTGCCCAATAAACCATCCCAATTTAACATTCATGACTCGTGGCCAAAATATATAAGAACTAACAAACGGACATATATATGCATCCAGCGCCTTAAATTACCCTCAGTGCTCTCCGCCACAAGCCAGGGGAAGGACGCAGGCAATCTCACGCTCTTGGGCAACATTATTACTACATTATTGTAGACGTGAAACTCCTATAGCTAAAAAAAAATTCCTCAAACTCACGTCGACTGCCACACCAGGATGATGATAGAGGATTCATATAGGGAGACAAAATGAATATGTTAAGGAAATGAAATAAACTGAGAAATAATCAACGAAGGATGAGAAATAAACTGAGAAATATATAATCAACGAAGGAAGGGAAATAAATTGAGAAATATTCCAAGTGGGAAATGACAAACAATATAAAAAAAAGTAATTTTGTGAGTTTTGGTTCATTTACATATCAATAGAGAATATAGCTAGAGTGTAGTAGGCAGTGTTGCAGGGAAGCCGAGGCCAGATGACGTGTATTGTGGAGTCCGGGTTACGTATTTTGTTTGGCAACACTGTTCAGAGAGTTGCTGGCGAACGGACGGATGATGGTGTCAGTTTGCCAGCCACTGTTTGGTTGTGTTGTTTAAAGTGCATGGTGGATACAAGGATCACGTGGGGATTAACCTGGCCCACTCCATCTTATTTTATTTCAAGATTAAACAACCTAACCTAACCTAACCTAGCCTTACCTAACCTAGCCTAGCCTAACCTGACCTACTTGGTGTGGGTGACCTGTGACCTGACCTACTTGGTGTGTGTGACCTGTGACCTGACCTACTTGATGTGGGTGACCTCTGTGACCTGACTTACTTGGTGTGGGTGACCTGTGACCTGACCTACTTGATGTAGGTGACCTGTGACCTGACCTACTTGGTGTGGGTGACCTAAGTGACCTGACCTACTTGATGTGGGTGACCTCTGTGACCTGACTTACTTGGTGTGGGTGACCTGTGACCTGACCTACTTGATGTAGGTGACCTGTGACCTGACCTACTTGGTGTGGGTAACCTAAGTGACCTGACCTACTTGGTGTGGGTGACAACGCCAGTCGAAGTGAGGCAGAGTTATAAATGGTGCTGATACGTGTGTGTGTGTGTGTGTGTGTGTGTGTGTCGAGGTTATCCATACGACCTATACACTATACATATACAGTTTATACAATATACATATATTCCTCCCCAAAAAAAAAGTATAAAAAAAATACTAAGTCGAGAAAACAAGAAAGACGGAGAGAAAATGGCTTTGTTTTTCATCGATTCTTTCCACACCCTCCCGTACCCTCCTACCCCTTCCCCCTACCTCCCCTACCCATCACCCCCTCCCTCCCCCAACACAAACCAGAAAAAGATATACCATTAATCTGGAACATGAATGGAGGAGAGGCCGTATAATTCGTGCCAGATATTCCTAGACATATTGTCCTCCGCCACCATTTGCATAAATCACTCCTGAAGGCGAGGACACTTCGTCAAAAGACTATTCAGAAGCGACGCCACACCAAACTGTTTTCTCAATCACAACGGCGGCTCCTGTACCCTACACTGGTGGGCATGAGACCAACAGTGGGGAGAGTGGAATGGGGGAATTTGGGGGAGGGGAATATGGTGAGGATGGACAGAAGGAGGAGGAATAAGGAAGGGGTGGGGGGGAGAGATCGACAGTAAGACAAATAAACAGGGAGAAGAGAGAGGGGGGGTTATACAGGTAGGGAGAGTGATAGAGATCAAGGGAGAGAGGAGTGGGGTGAGGGGGGGGGGAAGCAAACGAGAGTGGGAGGGATAATGAGAGTGAGTGAGAGGAGTGTGAACAAGACTGTGTGTGTGTGTGTGTGTGTGTGTGTCGTCTCCTATATGACTGACCGTGTCTTTGGTGTCTACATCAGGGCCGGATTCAGGATTGGGCAAAGAGGGCAGCTGCCCAGGGGCCTCCACATATTACAATATTTTATTTATTTGTTTATTCATTTGGATTATTGTTATTTTCAGAACCATTATTTGAGTAGAGGTTTATCTGATTAATAATGCAAAGAATCATCTCTCTGTAATAACTAATAATATATTCTTTTCTGTGAAGTCTCTTGAAAATTTTTGACATGTGCGGTAGTAGCTATATCAGGACTGGTCGACTTGAAACCACATGAATAACTCCAGTCATGTCTCACTTTTGTGTGTGTGTTGGGAATTTGTACACTATCAATAAATATACAGTTAATTAAAAATTTCTCAATGTTCTAATTCCTCAATATAACTGCACATGGCTTCAAAATTCTCCAAAGAAGTGTTCAAATTTCAAAATTTTCCCGGGGAGGGCTTACAGCGCCCCCCGGAACTCCCAGATGTTTAGGCTCGCTTCACTCGCCACCCCACCCTCTTGGGTAATTATAATGAGGGGGGCCTCCACAAAGAGGCTGCCCATGGGCCTCCACAGGTCTAAATCCGGCACTTTCTACATTAGGTGACCCTGGAAGTGGTGAGGGTGGGGGGGTGAAGGAAGATGAGCGATGAGGTGAGGGTGTAGAACTGTAGGTCGATATTAGGGTGAGAGGATTAGGGGTGAGGGAGGATTAGGGGTAAGGGAGGATCAGGGGTGAGGGAGGATCAGGGGTGAGGGAGAGTGTAAGGGTGATCAGCTCAGCACACCAAGGTAAGAGGTGTTATGTATACACCTCCTTCAGAACCTGCTGGGTTCCTAATTATTATTATTTCCATACCGGACCTAACCTAACCTCACTTAACCTTAACCTTATCTAACTTACACGACCTAATTAACCTATCTTAATTTAGTCTCCGTTCGAGGTTCCTCTCTTCAACATCTTCCCCTCTCCTCTTCCCCTTCTTCCCTCCCCTCTCTTCTACATCCATCCTCTCCCCCCTCGCTTATCTTTTCCTCTTTCCCTCCCCCTCACGGCACCTAGAGTTAAAGAGACAGGTTTTTATCGTGGAGAGAGAGAGAGAGAGAGAGAGAGAGAGAGAGAGAGAGAGAGAGAGAGAGTTTAAAGAACACGCACACACACACACAGTTTATACTCTGGTCTAAACATAATTCTAGTTTTATCCCAGGATTATCGAATTCACATTTTCCCCTTCGTGTAACTTAGTCGCCCGGGAGAAAAAAAAATATTTACGCTCCAACGAAATCTTGTGTATGAGCTCGAGGCGTGATGGAGCTCTTTAGAGACAGACTTTTAGAGCTCTCGAGGCGTGATGAAACTCTTTGAGACAAACTTTTAGAGCTCTCGAGGCGTGATGAAACTCTTTGAGACAAACTTTTAGAGCTCTCGAGGCGTGATGAAGCTCTTTAAGAGACAAACTTTTAGAGCTCTCGAGGCGTGATGGAGCTCTTTAGAAACAAACTATGAAACTCTTTATAAATAAGCTTAGAGTTTATATATTGACAAGCTGAATTTCTGTATAAGCTGATAGTTCCTTTATAAATAAGCTTAGTTTATAAATAAGCTTAGCGTTCCTGTATGAATAAGCTTGGAAAGTCTTCATTAATACGGTGGAAGAGGTGACGTACAGTATATATAGTACAGTCCACAACAGGTGTGTGTGTCTGTCGTTATGTCTTCCACAGGTGTTGACCAATTAATTAACCAGCACTTACCTGGCCACATCCAAGCTAAAGTTAACTGGTCTTATAGTTAACATATCTTGTAATTAACTCATATAGTTAATTCCTCACATTATAGTTAACTCATTATCTTATAGTTAACTCATCGTACTCACCTGTAATGCATTAACTTTTTCCTGTGACTTAAAACCAGACCAGAATGTACACTCGCCTACACTTATACCTGGTACAGTGGCTGGTGCATTTTGTGAGATGTGGCAGTGCTGTGGAATTCTTATCTAGCATCCTTACTCTGGCTACTATTGCGAGGTTCCTTAGGGCCAATGAGGTAGTTTTAATAATATATAAACAAACCCAGCGTTGCCACATTGCACAATACACATCAGTCACTGCACCAGGTGTAAGTGTTGGCGACTGTACATCATCTGTTTGAAGATTTGTATAAGGATTTTTTTTATGGGGGGGAGGGGGGTTGTGACAGGACTTTCCGGAATGATTCTTGTTATCTCATATAATTGACCTTTTGTGGTACTTGTGGAAATGTGTTCGTATGCTCCCTGTGGTAAACTGTCTCTCCAAACGGCAACGTCGCAGATGTAGTATCACTAATTATGAATTAATGGGTGTTGGTGTGACGACGGACGTGATTGGTGGGTAGCTTTATTATACTGTAGGACTAGGTCATATAGGTTTGGAGACAAGGGTCACCACATGGGGTGTAGGAACACATTTACACAACTGTACCATTCTTTCTTATTCTACTTAAATCAGGTACTTTACTCCCCTTACGTTACTTATAATAATTTTTGTACTACAGTTCTTACTTTTCGTACTTAAAAATCAGCTACCTTACTTCACTTGCTTCACTGATGTAACTTTTGAAGCTAATGTTGTTGTTTGACTCACTTCTATAAGCTGCCTTACATACATTACCCTGTTTACTTTTATAGAGGCAACTTATTCTACTTACACCAGAAAGTCTGTCCCTCCCTCCCTCCCTCCTCTGGCCCTTTACTTGACTCTAAGACAACTCTCTTCTCCTCGCCTGGCCTCACCTCGCTTCTCCTATCCTCGCCTCGCTTCTCCTCGCTTTTCCTCGCCTCGTTTCTCCTCGCCTCGCTTCTCTCGCCTCCATCTTCTCCTTCCACTTTCTTTTAATGATTAACTCAACTTTCTCCGGTTTTCCTCAATGGTCTTCCGTCCCCCGAGGCCACAGCGACCCGGTTCAGTGTGTTAGTGGCCTTGAGGCGCTCAGCTGGGGCCCTGGAAAGTGCTGGTGTGGGGAACTCAGCTGTGGCCCTGGAAAGTGTGTCTAGTCAGAGGCACTCAGCTGGGCCAGGGGCAGCAGTGATGGTCAGGAGGCCTCAGCTGGGCCAGGGAGCAGCTTGGTGATGGTCAGGGAGCTCCAGCTGGGCCCAGGGGGCAACAGTGATGATGGTCAGGGAGGAGCACTCCAGCTGGGCCAGGGTCAGCTTGGTGATGGTCAGGAGGCACTCAGCTGGGCCAGGGTCAGCTTGGTGATGGTCAGGGAGGCACTCAGCTGGGCCAGGGGCAGCTTGGTGATGGTCAGAGCGCCAGCTGGGCCAGGAGCAGCAGTGATGGTCAGGGAGGCACTCAGCTGGGCCAGGTCAGCTCGGTGATGGTCAAGGGAAGCACTCCAGCTGGGCCAGGGGCAGCTCCAGTGGTCAGGAGGCACTCCAGCTGGGCAGGGTCAGCTCGGTGATGGTCAGGGAGGCACTCAGCTGGGCCAGGGTCAGCTTGGTGATGGTCAGGGAGCCTCAGCTGGGCCAGAGCAGCTTGGTGATGGTCAGGGAGGCACTCAGCTGGGCGGGGCGGCTTGGTGATGGTCAGGGAGCTCAGCTGGGCCAGGGGCAACAGTGATGGTCAGGGAGGCACTCAGCTGGGCCAGGGTCAGCAGTGATGGTCAGGGAGGCACTCCAGCTGGGCCAGGGTCAGCTGATGGTCAGAGGCACTCAGCTGGGCCAGGAGTCAGCTGGTGATGGTCAGGGAGGCACTCCCAGCTGGGCCAGGAGTCAGCTTGGTGATGGCTGGTCTTCTACCCTCGGGGCTCGTGATTCAATGACCACACACATGGGAAGGGTCAGTCATGCCTGAAACACTGAAGAGGAGAATGTGGATATGGTCGGAGAGAGCGGTGTGCTGGGTGTGGTTGTATACTTCAAAGGGTGTGGTGTAGAAGATGATGTGGTTGTGCCGAAGACTGTAGTGTGTGGTAGAAGGTGTGGTTATACAACTCGAGGAGGAGTAGTGTGATGACCCATGACTTGACTCGACAGGCAGGATGGATCTCCTATAATATGCTTGTACTATATTATATAACTAGTATGGCTGTCCTCTCTCTCTCTCTCTCTCTCTCTCTCTCTCTCTCTCTCTCTCTCATTAGTTGAAATAATAACGTAAAAATTGCTCATCTCAAATAGATTAAAATTGGAGCTTTTGGAGTGCAGTTACATAGTTCTATTTTTTTTTTGGTGTGCGTATTATTATTGTGTGTGTGTGTGTGTGTGTGTGTGTGTGTGTGTGTGTGTGTGTGTGTGTGTGTGTGTGGCTGTGTGTGTGTGTGTGTGTGTGTGTGTGTGTGTGTGTGTGTGTGTGTGTTTCTTATCGTTTCTATCATTCAGTCATCTCCTCCTCCCCCCTTTTTGCGTTTGTCTCCTATTCCTCCCTTCCGACCGGTGTTTTCCTTTCATAGCCTCATGCCATCCAATCTTCCTCCTCTTCTCCTCTGTCCTCCTGTTGCTTACCATTCATTCTCCTCACTTCTTCCTTTTTCCTTTTCCCTCTTTTTCCTTCCTCCACTTCTTCCTTTTTCTCCTCTCTTCTTCCTCTCCTCCTCTCTTGCTCTTCCTTCTCCTCTTCCCTAATCTATCCATACTTCACCTCCTCTTCTTCATCTTTCCCTCCTCTTCCCTCTCCCATCCAATATTCTCCTCCTCCTCTCCTCTCCCCTCCTCTTCCTCTTCCTCTCCTCTCCCTCTCCCTCTCCCCTCTTCCTCCCCTCTCCTCTCCTCTCCTCCCTCTCCTCTCCTCTCTCCCACTCTCCTCTCCTCTCCCTCTCCTCTCCTGCCCACCTTCCCGGTCCTCTCCTGCCTGATTCTTTGCTCTCACTTTATCCCGAGACTAAGCAATTACAAAAACCCAGTAGCTTTGGAAATCCAGCAGAGCCGAAAGGATTTTTGCTTTTCCTCAACAATCGTGTGTCGTCTCTCTCCCACCTCTCCCAATCTCCACCTCTTTCATCTACCCAATCTTCCTTTCCTCTTCCATCTACCTCCCATTTCTCATCTCTCCCATCCCCCTACCATCCTATCTCCCACCTCTCCCATCCCCCCCTCTCCCATTCCCC
>NW_024748109.1:1193939-1198939 GCF_018991925.1 Homarus americanus
GCTGGTGGTAGTGGTGTTAGTAGTAGTTGTAACTCTGGGTGAGATAAACTGTCTCAACATTCAGGAATTTGTCCCACACCCAGACTTTTCCTCCCCAGGCGTCCCCAGGCGTCCCTCCACCACACAATATAATTTTCCGTGTGTTGTAAAACTTGTGGCTGTGAGGGAACGCCGAGTTGGCCAAAGCCGCCGCCTTGTGTCTATTAACTCATACAGGTAGTTACAGGTACAGGTAGTTACAGGTACAGGTAGATACAGGTACAGGTAGTTACAGGTACAGGTAGTTACAGGTACATGTAGTTATAGGTACAGGTAGTTGCAGAAATATACAGGTAGTTATAGGTAGCAGGTAGTGACAGGACAGGTAGTGACAGGTACAGGTAGTGACAGGTACAGGTTGTTACAGGTACAGGTAGTTACAGGTACAAGTAGTGACAGGAAGGTAGTTACAGGTACAGGTAGTGACAGGTATAGGTAGACAGACAGAGCAGGCAGGTAGAAAAGCAGGTAGTTACAGGTACAGGTGTAGACAGGTAGGGTATGACAGGTACAGGTAGTGACAGGTACAGGTTGTTACAGGTGAGGTAGCAGGTACAGGTGAGGCAAGACAGTAGTGACAGGCAGGTTGTTACAGGTACAGTAGTTACAGGTATAAGTAGTTACAGGTATAGATAGTTATAGGTACAGGTAGTTACAGGCAGGTAGATACAGACAGGTAGGTACAGGTAGATACAGGTAGTTACAGGTACAGGTAGTTACAGTTACAGGTAGATGACAGGTAGATAAAGGTAATTAAAGGTACAGGATTAGGTACAGGTTGATATAGGTACAGGTTGATACAGTTAGTTACAGGTACAGGTAGGTCCAGGTACAGGTAAAGGCAGGTGTTGTAGGATAGTTACAGGTATAGGTAGTTACAGGTACAGGGAGAGGTATACTTACAGGTACATACTTTTAAAAGTTATTACATTGTACAGGTGTACTTTGGTTACAGGTACATTATGACGTCATATATAAGAATTATGAAGACTGTGTGTGTGTGTGTGTGTGTGTGTGTGTGTGTGTGTGTGTGTGTGTGTGTCAGTATAAATGGCACTATATAAATCCTAACGCTGGGATAAATAAGTCGATTTGTATTAATTTGTACAAAACTGCGTGTGTTGGCGACCCACCCGAGTGTGTGTGTGTGTGTGTGTGTGTGTGTGTGTGTGTGTGTGTGAACCTCTACCTCAGTCCCTGGCCTCTGCATCAGTCCCTGGTCTCTACATCACAGTCCCTGGCCATTACCTCACAACCTCTGGCCTCCACAGGGGATAGAGAGGTGTAGGAGGTTTGCAGTTCTGAAATATCATGTTGGAAATACATGGACCAGGGAGGGTTGCCATGGCGGTCTTTGTGGTAGTGGTTGTGCCATAAATTATGACATGGATGGGAGGGAAGTGGCAACGAGTCATGATGAACTTAATTGTCATGAATGGCAGTGTTGGTGTGTGAGGAGGGTATGGCGACATCCTAGAGGTGAAAAATCCCGTCAAAGTTGCCATGGTAAAAGGGGGGGGGGACAGCAACATCTTGGTGGCAACGGGCAGTATGTTAAAGTTGTCATGAATGGCAGTTTATGTTATGGGGTAGAAACGACAGCTCTGCTCTATGGCAACAAGTAACGACAGACCTTGCTCAAGTTGCCATAGACACCCAGATGGCTCATGAGACATCGGATAATAAGCTCCCCATTACCTTGGGCCGCGTTGAAGCTGCCATGAACGACACCATGGCAACGAGAGGAACAGCTAGATAGTTAGAAGTTGCCATAGACGAGGTATGGCAAGTGAGTTGGATTACGTCAGATTTAAGCCAAAAACACACACACACACACACACACCTACCTGAACACACAGACACACAGACACACGCACACACACAGACACACACACACACACACACACACACACACACGATTATAATGTATATATATTTTACATTAATAAGCATAAAAATTCATGACAAATTTACATTACAAATAAAAATAAAAAATAGACAAATACAAAAACCGTCTTAAAAAATATCTTAGGAATTTCTTAAGAGTTATTTCAACGTGAATTTAAACATTAATATGAATAGGCAAATTAAGTACAGAGTTGCCTTAACGTGTGTGTGTGTGTGTGTGTGTGTGTGTGTGTGTGTGTGTGTGTGTGTGGAGGAAGGATGGGGTGTATGTGTAAAGGATGGGGACTGTGCGAGAGAGATGGGATCTGTGTGTGAAGGGAAGGGAAGGGGAGGGAAAGGAGTGGAGTGGGAGTATTAGCCAGACTGGTCGACACCATCACCTCACACTCTGCTACACAAACTGAAGAGACACATTTTTACTCTTAATTCGCGTGTGGTCGTGGGGTGAACCGGGCCTCCACCTCCCCCCCCCTCACCGCCAACCAACCCCCCTTCACCCCCAACCAACCTCCACTACCCACCCCCTCACCCCTACCCACCCCCTCATCCCCACCAACCCCTCTCATCCCCCACCAACCCCCTCACCCCTGCCTGATGACGCTCTGGGTGAGGGAGGAGGAAAAGGTGAGTTCTGATAGATGAATTATTATTGTGCTATTATTGTGTGTGCATTATTATTATTATGTGTGTGTGTGTGTATTTTATTATTATTATTATTATTATTATTATTATTTTTATTATTTTTTTTATTTTATTATTATTATTATTATTATTATTATTATTATTATTATTATTATTATTTTATTATTATTATTATTATTATTAATATTATTATTATTTATTATTATTATTATTATTATTATTATTATTATTATTATTATTATTATCTGCCTCTCCTTCACCCTCCTCCTCCTTCTTTCCCCCTCTCTCCCTCTCCTCCACCCATCTTCCCTCCCTCCTTCCTCTCTTCCCACCTTCGCTCGCTGTTGACTCAGATCACCCTATGGACGTCCCCCCATCACCACCACCACACAACACCTCACCCACCCACCCAGACCCACCCAGACACCGCCCATCTGAAGACCTCCCAGTTAAAGTAAATTATGTTTATCACCTCGCTGGGGAGAAGATGGTTCAGACAGGCAAAGTAATGGAGCCACACCACCCAAAAAAATGGATGATTTACATAATGTGTGAGATGGGTGGCGGCCCAAGGCACTTAAACTCGGATATCGCTGTGGGAAATGTTGGCTCTTTTTTTGTCTGGCTTCTAGGAGTCATCTTATTATGTTAAGTTACGTGTGAGGTGAGGTGTGAGATGATGTGAGAGGGTGAAAGGGATGAGTGTAAGGGGTCTGAAGGGTGAGGGGGGCCAGAATGTCAGGATCGTCTTAATATGGTGAGATTTACATGTGAGGTGAGGGGGTTGGGGGTGTAGTAGTGAGGAGGAGGGGGCTCAGTCGCCATATTTTTATTATTTTTTCCTTTTGTTGTTATGTCATTTTTATTGTTATTTATTTTTTTATATCAATAGATGTTATATTTTCCACCTGTGTGTGTGTGTGTGTGTGTGTGTGTGTGTGTGTGTGTGTGTGTGGGCTAAGAGCTCTCAGCTTACAGGTTAGTTTATTTCATCTGCTGGAGAGAGAGATAGAGAGACCTCTTTTCCTTCATTGCTAAAAGTAACACTGCTGCCTTAGGTCTACTGGCATTCTCCCTCCTCTTCTCTTCTCAGTATAATATAAAGTCTAACTACCGATCAAGACACTTACCATCCGACCATTATTTGTGTCATTCATTACTTGAGAAGATAGTCTCTCTCTCTCTCCTCCATTGCTGTATCAGAGGTAAATATCTGTTTTTTTTTAATACTTGGTCCGCTAGTTTTTGTTTGCTCTGTACAGGGGAGAGGTTGTAAGGACCTCATCTCCCCCTCTTACTAATTCTGGGAAAGGTCGTGCTTGAGAGTTTTATCCTTAACTGGAGTATTACAGAGTTCTTAAAGAGTACATAGGATGACGTAAGAGTACATTGGAGTGTTACTGGAGTACATGGTAGGGTGTAAGGGGGGAACGAGAGAGGTGAATCATCCTTCAATGTGTTTTATATATAATGTGACTCTTGTTGGACACACACACACACACACACACACTACACATTTTTTACATATGCAATCAATCGTATCCACAGTCATATTTCCCACCAGCTCCAAGTGAAGTGGAAATTATGACAATCACGTTCCTCCCCCCCCCCTCCCCTCTCACCCCTCCCCTCTCACCTCCTCCTCCTCCTCCAGTCGCACTAATTGCTGGGCGGCAGGTGGGAGAGGGACTGAAAAATTTTTTTTTTGGGGGTATAATCTTATTACTCAATTTCATGGCCGACAGAGTGTGTTAGGAAAAAAATTCCCTACCAGGTATTTTTTTTTTTGGAAGTAAAATTGTGGGAAATTCGTGTGTGTGTGTGTGTGTGTGTGTGTGTGTGTGTGTGTGTGTGTGTAATTCGGATTGTTATTGTTTATTAGTTGTCGTGGAGATATGGACAATAATACGAATGCACACACGGAGAAGAGAGAGAGAGAGAGAGAGAGACTATATATCCAGTCGACACAGGCACACAAACAACCAACCAAGTAAACAAAGGACAAACACTGAAAAACACACACAAACAATTCGACAGACAGACAAACATTCAAGTATACACAAAGGAAAACAATTAAACCACACACACACACACACACACACACACACACACACACACACACACACACAATCAATATAGAAAGACACACAGGCAGATAGACAATTAGAGAGACACATCATTGTCAAAATAGTTATAGCGGCGACAACAGAGAATTATGGACGCGAATATTAACGATTTTGCATAAGCCAGATGTAAAATGTAAAGTCTTGATTTGAAACTTGATATTTTTTTTTATTATTATTTATTATTTTTTTTTTAGGTATTGGCAGCAGCGTGTATACCTTACCTTACCCATGGCTGGATAATCTGCCACACACACACACACACACCTCTCTCTCTCTGTGTGCTCC
>NW_024748109.1:1203939-1557176 GCF_018991925.1 Homarus americanus
TGGTCACATGCTCGCCTCGTTGGAAAAGGACTGGTTCGATCCCCTGCAGGGTGAACCATAAGTTTTACGCCATTTGCCTCTGTCTACCCAGCAGTAATTGGGACCTGATGTTAATCGATTTGGTGGATCGTCTGGGGTAATGGTTACCAGTGCAGTTAGTTGTTCTGTCTATGGGACTATTCCTGACATGGTCATGCAGCCTGTTAACTCAGGGTGTGGGTGTTGTGTTAAAGGGTGTGTATGTGTTTGTTATAAATGTGTGTGTTTGTTTTATATATGTGTGTGTGTGTGTGTGTGTGTGTGTGTGTGTGTGTGTGTGTGTGTGTGTGTGTGTGTGTGTGTGTGTAAATATAAGTACTTGTGTGTGTTTCTTAGTGTGTGTGTTTCTACGTGTTTTCGTGCTAGAAGTGTGTGTGTGTTTTTTGTTTGTGTGTTTGTTATAAGTGTGTGTAAGGTAAGCTGATAAGCACTGTGATGGTATAGTGCTGTGTGTTATACTCTCATGTTGTATATAAACGAGACGAGAGATTTGATCCGTCTGCATATTGTGCCAATCACTGACGGGTGAGGAATGGCCCTCTCATCTCTCCCTCCACTCATCTCCCTCACCTCTCTCTCTCCCACCTCTCTCTCTCCCTCCTATCTCTCTCTCCCCACTCCCTCCTCCTCCTCTTCTAACCCCATTTTCTTCTTTCTCCTCCTTCTGACCTCATCCTCCTATTTCTCCTACTCTTCTGACCTCCCTCCTAATTCTTCTTCCTTCTCCTCCTCTTGACCTCTTCCTCTCCCCTCTGACCTCCTTCTGTCCCTTTCTTCTTCCTTCTCCTCCTCTTTGACCTCTTCTCTCCTCCTCTGATCCTCTTCTGTCCCCATTTTCTTTCCTTCCTCCTTCCTTGACCTCCTCCTTCTCCTCCTACTACACCCTTCACCTCCCATCCATTCATCAATTAACTTTCTTAAACACACCCCTTCTCTTCACCGACGTCACCCTTTCTTCTTTCTCCCTCTTCCTCCTCCTCAACCTCTCTCTCTCTAATATACTTCCACCCCTCTTCACTCACTTTCCTTCCTCTCCCCACCCCACGCCCTCCCACTCCCCATCTCGCTCTCCCTCCCCACCTCTGGGCTTCAAACACCCTTGTAAAGTTTAAACGTAGTTTTATTTTCCTCCCTCACCAGCCAGGGAAGGAAAATGTCCCGTTATCTGGTTTTGAAAGGAAGATCATTTAGGCTCAAGGAGTCCGTCGGGGGGGGAGAGGAGGAAGAGGGTAGAAGGAGGGGGAAGACGAATGGTAGGAGGAGGGGGAAGAGGGTGGGAGGAGGGGGAAGACGAATGGGTAGAAGGAGGGGGAAGGAACGGTAGTAGGAGGAAGAGGGGGCATCGGATGAAGGACGCTGTTCCGTAGACACATTAGACGAGAAGGAGGAAGAGATGAGGGATGGTGAGAGAGGGAGGAGGAGGGAGAAAAATGATCTTAAAGGAGAGGAAGAGAGAGAAAGAGGAGGAAGAGAATAGATGAGAGGAAAGGAGAAGAGGATGATGAGAGGGAGAGAAGAAAAGAAGAGGAGGATGAGAGGAGAAGAATAGGACGGTAGAGGAGGAAAGGAAGAAAGAGGAGAGAGGAGGAGAAATAAGGATGAAGATAAGAAGGGAGGAGGAGAGGGCGTGGTTCTATGGAGGAGAGGAGGGGAGGAAGGATATTATGGAGGAGGACAGTGAAGAATATCGAAGGGGAGGTGACAGATAGGGAAGAAGAAGGAGAGAGGAAGAGGTCAAGAAGGAGAAGGAAGATCAAGAATGAGGAGAAGAGAAGGAGGCCTGAAGGAGAGGAGGAGAGAGTCCATCACCCATGAGTTCAGTTTAGAGTTCAGTGAGCTTTAAAACAGCTTGTTGAGTCCAGTTTAAGAGTCCATTGATGAAAAATATTTGTGTTCTTGAAGGAGATGGAGGATAGGGTGAGAGAGAGGGAGGGGAGGATAGGTGAGGGAGAGAGGGGAGGGAAGAAGTGAGAGGGAGAGAGAGGGAGGGAAGGATAGGGTGAGAGAGAGGGAGAGAATGAGAAACAGATTAATCAGCGAGGTGGTGCCTAGGATGACGGAGAGAGAGCCAGGCACTGAGAGACGCGTCAGTCCAGTAAGTGCAGGAAGTTGGCACCACCTGCTGATTTATAGCACCCTCCCTCTCCTCCCCTATCCAACTCCTCCCCCTCCTCCAATCCCCCCCCTCCCCCTCTCTCCTCCACTTTCTTCCTCCCTTCCTCCAACCTCTCCTCCTCCCTCCTTCTTCCTCCAATCCCTCCTCTCCTTTCTCCAATCCCCACCTCTTCCCTCCCTCCTTTCCTTCCTCTCCTCTCCCTCTTCCTCTCTCTCCCTCCTCCCCTGCATTATTTATAGAATAATGTTTAACGTTACAATAAATACTTAAAATTTATATAAAGTAACAGAGCTAGACAGACAGACAGACAGACAGACAGGAGAGTTAGTGTCAGCCAACAGTTGAGGGAGGGGACATCACCGCCTCCCTGATCAATGTGGAATCAATGATCTTTTTCGTTGCTGGATTCAATGGCCTGTTGATAAGTTCCTCCCTCTCCTCCTCTCCTTTCCCTCTCACCCCTCTCACACCTTTCCTTCCCCTCTCTTCCTCTCCCATTCTATCCTCTTCCCTTTACCTCATCTACCACTCCACTCCTCCTCTCCATCCCACCACCCACATCTTGACCGTCTCTCTCTCTCTCTCTTCTCCCCGCCGGTCATTCCTCATTTCCATCTCCTTCGCTTATCCTATATTTTTATGCCACTAACCAACACCACTATCACTACTACCAACTATTTACTATCACCACTAACTACCACCATCACTCCACTACTAATACCATCACCACCTACCACCACTAGTAAGATTAATAGCAAGTGGACCCCTTCTCATTGACAGCGATTATATAGAAGATGAACCGAGCCCTACGGATAACTATTACAAGAGAAAAGGAGGAGGAGGAGGGGAAGGAGGGGGAAGGTGAGGGGGTGGAAGAGGGTAGGAAAGGAAGGATGAGAGGGGAAGGATGGTGAGGGAAGGAGTGGTCGAGGTGTTCAGTGTTAGTCGGGAGCTGAAGAAGGTGTTGGTCGGTGCAATGATCGGGGGTTAGTTGGTCGGGGGGAGAAGTTAGTTGGTCGGGTGGGTGGGGAGGGAAGCTAGTTGGTCGGGTGGGTAGGGGAGGGAGAAGAAGTTGGTCAAGGGGGGAGAAGCTAGTTGTTGGATGGGGGGGAGAATTTAGTTGGTGGTGGGAAGAAGGTCGGGTGGGTGGGGGAGGGAAGCTAGTTGGTCGTGGGTGGGGGAGGGAGAAGTTAGTTGGTCGGGTGGGTGGGGGAGGGAGAAGAAGGTCGATGAGAGAAGAAGGGTCGGGTGGGGAGGCTTAGTTGGTCGGGTGGGGAGGAGAAGAAGGGTCGGGTGGGGAGAATTTAGTTGGTGGTGGGGAGAAGAAGGGTCGGGGGGAAGCTAGTTGGTCGGGTGGGTGGGGGGAGGGAGAAGATTGGTCGGGTGGGTGGGGGAGGAGAAGAAGTTGGTCGGGTGGGGGAAGTAGTTGGTCGGGTGGGGGTGGAGGAGGAGAAGTTAGTTGGTCGGGGGGAAGAGTGGTCGGGTGGGGGGAGAAGAGAAGTAGGGTGGGTTTAGTCGGTAAGTCGGGAGAGGATGTTTTAAGTGAGTAGGACAGACAAAGGTATAATGGACACGTGACTTATTGATAGATTACAGGTAATGGCCGGCCGAGGGGGGGTATAACACTAGTGTCCTGAAGCAGCTTACTGAGGGGTGAGGGTGGGGGGAGGTGAGGTGGGGGGTGAGGGGAGCTAAGGTAAGGCGGAGATGAGGGAGGTGAACCAGAAGTAAATGCCAATACATTCTCTCTCTCTCTCTCTCTCACACAAAATATAAATAAATAAAATAAAACACTTATATATAAAATGGTCGGTGTTTACATTGCAGAAAAAAATACAGAAAACGGAGATATTTCAGGATAACAATAACACGACCCGGAAATTACTGTATAGCGTTTACATTTTGTATACTGAGGGGAGGCAGGTGAGGGAAGACAGGTGAGAGGAGGAGGAAGGAGGGGTGACAGTGGAGGGAGGGAGAAGGAGGGTGACAGGGAGGGAGGAGGAGGAAGGAAGGGGATGTCAGTGGAGGGAGGGAGGGAGGGAAGAAGGGTGACAGGAGGAAGGGAGCGAGGGAAGGAAGGGTGACAGTGGAGGGAGGGAGGGAGGGAAGGAAGGGCATAGGAGGGAGGGGAGGAGGGAAGGAGGTGGGCAGGAGGGAGGGAAGGAGGAAGGACAGGGAGGAGGGAAGGAGGGATGACAGTGGGAGGAGGGAATGGGGGAAGGAGGGAGGAAGGTGGTGGAGGGAGGGAGTGAGGGAAGGACAGGAGGGAGGGAGGAGGGAAGGAGACAGTGGAGGGAGGAGTGAGGGAAGGAGGTGAGCAGGAGGGAGGGAGTGAGGGAAGGAGGGGTGACAGTGGAGGGAAGGAGGGGCGGTATGTGTTGTTATTTCGAATCAAACACAAAGAGTATTACTGTGTGTGTGTGTGTGTGTGTGTGGTCATGGATGTGTACACGCCTTTTATACTGAGGGGTGAGGGGGTGGGAGGAGGAGAATGGTTGGTGGGAGATAGTGAATTTCCGAACGGTTTAGTAATAAATATGTAAATGCCTTTCCGTGCTTGTGTTTGTGTATGTACATGGCCGTGTGTGTATGTATATATTGTTAGTCTCACACACAGACACACACACTCACACACACACACACACACAAAAATAAATAAACTTTAAACCAAAAAATTTCGACCCCCAAAAAATAGGCCTATCTTTTTCTTTTCTTTTTTTATAACTTTGGTGCCTCCAAGACGAGCCTTCAAACTACAGTATAAGAGAGACTTGTGGCTAAAATATATTTGTTTTCCACGATCTTTCCATCAAACACAAAGATCAGGTAAGTTATCTCAACACAAAGGTTAATTAATTGAATCCCCCACAGCAATTTACTGTTCTATGGAAACTCTGCCCCGCCCTGGAGGGGGGTGTGTGTTTGACTGGTATTTTGTGTAAGAATGGTCAGTTGTAAACTATAGGGGCAAGTTTTATTTAAGTTTGGGGTGTGCTGAGGGGTGGTAATGGCATCCTAGGAGTGCTGATATCCTAGGAGTTGATATCCTAGGAGTGTTGATATCCTAGGTGATTGGCATCCAGAGTGCAATCCTTATTATTGTTGATATCCCAGAGGTTGATATCCAAGGAGTGTTGATATCCAGAGTGTTGATATCCTAGGTGTATTGGCATCCTAGAGTGCAACCTTATTATTGTTGATATCCCAGGAGTGTTGATATCCTAGGAGTGTTGATATCCCGAGTGTTGATATCCTAGGAGTGTTGATATCCTAGGAGTGTTGATATCCCAAGAGTGATATCCTAGGAGTGTTGATATCCTAGGTATTGGCATCCTAGAGTGCAATCCTTATTATTGCTGATATCCCAGAGTGTTGATATCCCAGAGTGTTGATATCCAGGAGTGTTGATATCCTAGAGTGTTGATATCCTAGGTGTATTGATCCTAGGAGTGCAATCCTATTAGTGTTGGTATCCAAGGAGTGCTTGATATCCTAGGAGTGTTGATATCCTAGGAGTGTTGATAGCCTAGGAGTGTTGATATCCTAGGTGTATTGGCATCCTAGAGTGCAATCCTATTATTGTTGGTATCCAAAGAGTGCGATATCCTAGCAGTACTAATGACCCAGAAACACACACACACACACACACACACACACACACACACACACAAAAACGCAAGAACCATATAGGCTGTTATGAGCAGAGCTTACAGTCACGCCTGAGCTTGAGAGACGGAACAACTCGGTCAGACACTCAACTAACCACTAAACGACTTCTCCCTGAACATCAACCCCTACCCCCGAGAAATTTACACCATGGATCCCAAGCATTTAGGGACCGAATAATAATATATCAGTCTACTGCTTCGTCCACGAGTCAATCTCTGCTCCGTGGTCTAGGGGAAGAGGCGAATGGATTTTAGTAGTTGATTGTACCACTGATCACTAGACCATTGATCACTATGCCACTGGATCACTAGACCACTGGATCGAATTCATTATAAGTTGGCCTTTTAACTCCACCGACAACGAACTGCCACCATAACTGAACGTGGGATAAGTTGAGTATAGACCCAATCTCGGTGATGAAGAGGCAGATTGCATTGAAACTTTACACACACACACACACACACACACACACACACACACGGTGACGTCTTGATATGATTAACTTTTGTTCTCGAGTGAAGTCAGGGGTGTGGACACACTCTCTCTCTCTTGGTGGTGATTGGTGAGGATGGTGGTGATTGGTGGTAGTAGTAAGATGGGTGGTGATTAGTGATGAAGAAAATGATGGTGGTGGTGGTGAAAAAGGTGATGGTCACACACACACACACACACACACACACACACACACACACACACACACAGCCTCAGATATTCTTACGTTAAATTAATCTCTTATCTCGTCCTTTGATAATACACCTTAACTTCTCACCTCACCTAGGGAAAAAATGACTTCGAAATATCTCTAAACCTCTGTCGTAACGCGTGTGTTATTGTCACTTTAGGGAAACAATTTATTATTAGAGAAATTTTGAGAATCAGAACCAGCCGTCTCTTAGGAAGGTGGGAGGGGTCGTGCTCGTTTCTCATTGGTCAGCTGTAATTCCTTGGAGGATGAGTCTCGTCATTCATTGGCTCCCGGGATGAGAAGCTATTACCGGATTGGTTGTTGGCTATATCACGTTATATATGTCACTCTCCTGGTTATTGGTGCCTTAGAAGTAAACATTAGGTTCTTGCACTTCATTTTTATCTGAAAAGCTGTGTTTTAATTGGTTGTGAGACGAAGAGAAGGATGTTATTGGTGCATATTTAACCTTTATTGTTATTGTTCCTTTTAACTCCGGGTATGTCTTGGAGGGTTATAGACGCAAACATAACTCAGTTTCTATTGGTTGATAGAGAGGCTGTAAAGCGATGCGATTGGTTGGGGGGTTATTCTCAGTGTGTACAGACGGTGATTAACGAAGGAACCAGAACACCTGCAGGGCTTCGTTAACCCCCGAGGAGGATGTGTACAGGTGTGTGTGTGTGTGTGTGTACAGGTAGGGAATGTATACAGGTGGAGATGAAGCACATGAAAACACGGTAACTTACACCTGGCCTAACCTAATCTAACCTAACCAAACCTAACCTAACCTAACCTAATCCAACCCAACCCAACCCAACCCAACCCAACCCAACCCAAACCCCAGGTAGGTCGTATGTAATCAAGCGGGGGTCCCTGTATGGCAACATTAATGTATGGCAACAAAAACATCTTTCCCCCCCACACCTGTTAACGACTCAAACAACAACAAACAATGTCAGTTTTACCTGGACAACTCTCCTCCTTAACACAAACACAGGGAAACAAACACCAAATAGACACAAACACTGACCAAACAACATACATCACGTGACAAACTACAGAGCTTTATATGTTAGAAGTTTGGCCAGCCTCCCATTACTCCCTCACCACCCAGTCTCCCTCACCACCCAGTCTCCCTCACCACCCAGTCTCCCTCACCACTCACCCTCCCTCACCACCCAGTCTCCCTCACTACCCCCCCTCTCCTTCCTACACACCTTCACCACTCCACCTCTCACACCTCCCTCACTCCCTCACCACTCACCTCTCCCCACCACCCACCTCCCTCACCACTCTCCTCACCACACCTCCTCACCACCCACCCTCCTCACCACTCACCCCTCCGCCAGTCTCCCTCACCACCCTCCCTCACCACTCTCCTCACCACACACCTCCTCACCATCTCAGTAGGGACCCTCCCACTAGCACCGTAAGGACAGACAGATTACCGCAGATAGAGACAAAAGCACTATCTGTGTGTGTGTGTGTGTGTGTGTGTTTACCTGTCACTAATAGGGGAACAACACCTGCTTACCTTACCCTACCTTACCCATGTCACACCCTCCCTGTTAATTTCACCTGATGCTTAAACACCCTAACATTACCTGGGAGAAGGGGGGGGGGGGCTAGGTTAGGTTAGGTTAGGTTAACGTTAGTATAGTTAATAGTGAAATAAACTGGGGGGGCTATTCTTCAGGTGATCCCCTTGCTGTACTATGGTAAAGAATGGATGATGGTGAACACGACGAGCAGCATTTTAAGGGAAGTTAGAGCCAGCCATTAATCTGTAAGAGATATAAATATTCTGAAATGGTGAAAGAATGACCAAAAAACTGTGGGATGATTATTGGGTTTTATACAGGTTTAAGACGAATGGTTTTTACAGGATAGATGGTTTAATCCCCCGAGTCTCTCTTTTGTTTCACGTAAAATATAAATTATTACTCCTGTTAAAATAATTATAATATTACTCCTATGTTAAAATAATTATGATAATATTACTCCTGTTAAAATAATTATAATATTACTCCTATGTTAAAATAATGATAATAGTTTTATAGCAAGTTTATTTTTATTATTATTTTTTAGTTTGAAAAAAAAATAATGAAATGTTGTTCACAGTCTCCTGCCCAACACAGTATTTTTCTCACTGACCTGTAAATGTTTTTCTTTCCCGAGGTCCAGCGGCCGTGTACTTGTGTTTCCAACGTCCGTGTTCTTGTGTGTGTGTCCGTGGTCCGTTGTGTATCATTAACGACACGCCACCTCCTTAATGCGTGTTTCTTTTGGTCAACATTGTTAAATTTGTTTACACAATCGAATAAGATAAAAAAAAAAAAAAAATATATAGGATTTTTGTTTATTAGGACGTGTGTGTGTGTGTGTGTCGGTGGGAGTTTTGTGGGACTTTTGTAGGACTTTTGTAGGACTTTAGTAGGACTTTTGTGGGACTTTTGTAGGTCTTTTGTGGGATCTGTGAGCTGTATGTGGTATTCAGTCACTTGTTCCACCCCATTGAGTTTAAAATATTGTAATCCTGATACATCGCTCGATAGATAGATAGATAGATAGATAGAAAGATAGATGGATAGATAGATAGATAGATCGGTAAATAGATAGATAAATAAATGGATAGAGAAGAGATAGTATTGTGTCTAGCCATAAATTGTGTGGAAAAGTCTCTAAACGGAAAATTTATATACAGTGAAACTTCTCTTTCCGTTATAATCCGTTAAATGGGGTTTTTCCACATCTAACGGACCCTCGATATAACGGATATTCATCTCTATATAGTCCGCTAAATAGAGGTTTCACTTGTTCATAGACGTGAGGTCGTTCGCTCGAGGTAATTTATCACAGGTATGTCTGACATTAACACCTGTAAGTTACCTCCCACACCTGCGGCCTCGTGACTCAACAGGTGTCTTGTATTTGTAACTTTACCTCTATTTAACGGACGATACTGAAGGAAAGTCCGTTATATCGAGGGTCCGTTAGATGTGAAACCCTTCAAATAACGGACTTATAGATATGAATGTACTTAACTCATAAAATAGATTTCAGGATGTTAAACAGCGTACACACACACACACACTCACACACACACACACACACACACACACGGATCTAGTTGAGGCAGCCACCCTTCACTAGTATACTGTGATAAACTCCGGCTACCTGTGTGTGTGTGTGTGTGTGTGTGTGTGTGTGTGTGTGTGTGTGTGTCAGAACCATATCGGGTAACTAGGAGAATATACTGTACACATGTGGACAACCTCACTAATAATAGCACACAGTCTGGAGCATAAACAGGTTAGTAGTGTGTGTGTGTGTGTGTGTGCGCGTGTGCGCGTGTGTGTGTGTGTGTGTGTGTGTGTGTGTGTGTGTGTGTGTGTGTGTGTGTGTGTGTGTGTGTATGTGTGTGTGTGTGTCCAATTCGATAGCCAACCAATATATTATACCAGTTAACCTCTGACAGTCCTGATGTTTTCTGACACACACACACACACATACACACACACGCTGTATAACCTTGATTGACGTCATATCTAACAGGTAAATCTGACACTCGTTTCACACCTCTAATTTGAGTCGTCGTTTATTTTTGTTTATTTTTTATGTTATACTGTCACTTGTTTTATATATTTTTTATGATTATTTTCTCTCTCTCTCTCTCTCTCTCTCTCTCTCTCTCTCTTTTTGAGGAGGAGGAGGGGCGTGTGATAGGTGGTGGTGACCGTATTAGCTACGTGCTGACTGTGTTGCTGCCTTGTTACACCTTCCTCCTCCTCCTTCCGCTCCCCCACCTCCTCTTCCCCACCTCCTCTTCCTCACCTCTTCCTCACCTCCTCATCCCTCCTCCTCTTCCTCACCCCTCCTCCTCCTTCCTCTTCCCCCACTACCTCCTTCCTCTTCCCCCACCTCCATCACCTTCTCTTCCCCACCTCCATCACCTCCTCTTCCCCCTCTTCCCCACCTCTCATCCTCACCTCCTCATCCTCCTCCCTCCTTCCTCATCCTCTCCTCTACTCCTTCCTCACCCCCCACTACCTCCTTCCTCTTCCCCACCTCCATCACCTTCTCTTCCCCACCTCCTCTTCCCCACCTTCTCTTACCCTCCACCTAAACTAACTAAGAGCCACGATACACTCAATGGCACCTGAAAAATACTGTACATTTATCTCAAGGAATTATTATAATAACATTTAATATCATCTGTTTTGAAAGGTATATAAAAATTAGCATAACTTTATATAGGTGAAAAAAACCCATAAATTAATATACAACACTCACCTTCCCCACGTCTCACTTAACCTGTAATACCCAAGAGGCTGTGTTAAGTGACCCGTTAAACCCCTGAGGCAGTACGATAGCCAGGTCTTTGATCGCAGCCAGCACAGAGGTGAGGTTGTTTGTGACGCCCCGGCCTCCAGCTCCCGGACCCTCGTGACTGATGACAGAGCTGGAGGTGACCACAACACCCCTCCAGCCCTTCTGTTGCTACTTACTCTCTTACCCCTTCTGTTGCTACTTCCTCCTCTACCCCTTCTGTTAGTACTTCCTCCTCTACCCCTGTTGCTACTTCCTCCTCCACCCTTGTTGCTACTTCCTCCTCTACCTTTTCTGTTGCTACTTACTCTCTTGCCCCTCCTGTTGCTACTTCCTCCTCTACCCCTGTTGCTACTTCCTCCTCCACCCCTGTTGCTACTTACTCTCTTGCCCCTCCTGTTGCTACTTCCTCGTCTACCCCTGTTGTTACTTCCTCCTCTACCCCTGTTGCTACTTCCTCCTCTACCCCTTCTGTTGCTTACTGAGGGAAATAGAGAAATGAGTCAATATTGGTGTAATACATAAATAAGAATTAATTATAAGATCTAATAATACATATAATTACTATATATATGTCAGTTTGTTATTATATAGTTTCAGCATTACGTTAAAAAATAAATACAAAAATAAAATATAGAATAAAATAATAATAATAATAATAATAATAATAATAATAACATCAGTATCAATAGCGATTCATATTAGTGTTTTTATAATCAACTGAACTAGCCACTGAGGACCAAGTGTATAGCATTGTCTGTACCACCACGAGTCTACAGGACTACTGGAAGATGTTGTATTCTCGCCCTTACTAACAGGAACTGCCAGAGTGGGAATAAAGTGGATTGGATTGATTTGGGAATGGGAATTACACTTGTTATAATGGGGGGTGGGGAGAGTGGGTATTATGGTTAACACCTGGGCTATGGTGTGGGTGGTGGGTGGGGTGGGGAAGGTGGGTGTGGGGGGGAGGTGGTGGGTGTGGGTGATGTTGATAGTGTCAGTAATTGATGTTTTGTTATCAATTAAACGCCTTTGTTTGTGTGTAATGATAATATTAATAATAACAACAATAATAACAAATAAATTTATTGACAAATACTACAGCACCCATACGCTGAAAATGTGTTTGTTTGTTTGTGTCTGGGTGTTAGTGTTTGTTTGTGTCTGTCTGTCTGTCTGTCTGTCTGTGAGTGTGGTTATAATGAAAGGTATTTACATTATTTACTGTGAACACGTAAAAAAAACACACACACACACACACACACACACCCCGTTGATCTACATTAAATTAATAATCCTTATATGTACAGTAGTTAAAACAACTATCTGTGCAGGAGGGGTCGATATGCTCCGAAATTTTACGTGTGACTAGTGACAGCCCTCATATACCATAATTTATCGTCCATGGTTTCATATTACTTCCCACAAAGTATGCACAGATAGTTGTTTTAGCTACTGTACCTTTATCATTAATTAATTTTTATGGAAAGTCACGTAAATACATTTTAATTCAATGTTCATTTTAATTAATAAGTGTTTTTGTTTTCCAGGTGAGTATCCCGGGTCTGGCGGTACAGGAGGGTGTGAGTACAGTGCTTGTGTCAGGTAGGATGGATCATACACTGGGTCTGCCATTTTCCCGGAGTTTAAGCGACCTGGGTCTGCCTTGTTCTCGGAGTTTAAGCGACCTGGGTCTGCCTTATTCTCGGAGTTTAAGCGACCTACAGTATGTGACTTATTCATATTAAAAAAATCAGTATTGGTTCTATGAATTATAACCAAAGAGTAATATAACCCTAATATAACTACTTTATATATCGTAATTATATTAAATCAGTTGACACATTATGTATTAGCCGTGTGTTAAGAGTATAGGTTGAAGTAAACAGGAATTATACCGTTGGCTACACAGTGTACAGTAGGTGTTGGGTATAATGTGTAGTGTAGCTTGACCAGGGATGTTACCGGTCTTAATTTATACTCCTTTGGCTACTACTATATTATCCTTGTGTGTTTACCCTCCTTTGGCTACTTCTCTTACCCCCCCCCCCTCCCCCCTATATTCTCCACACTCACCTCCCTTACTTTCCTCACTCTCATTTTCCTCTCCCTCCTCACCTTCCTTATCCCAATCTTCCTTTCCCCTACTCCCCTCCCTCCCTCCCCCCCCCACCTCCCTCCCCCCCCCATCCCTCATCCCTCCCCTCGAGTCCGTAGATCACAAGACAGGGGGTGGGGGGAATGAGGAAGGAGAGCCAGCATACGAATCTCTCGCCATCGTGGTCGTAACAAATTGCAAAACGCGAAAACACTACGAAATTTTCTGCGTCATTACGGAGTTGTGGACTGGCATATTGTCTCTGTGCATCTGGTGTGGGAGAGTCGTGTTACACTAGCTGAGTCGAGTGGGTGTTGGGGGGGTGTTGAGTGGTGGAGTGAGTGGGCGGATGGTGGGCGGGCAGGCGGGCAGGCAGGCAGGCAGGCAGGGCAGGGGCAGGCGGAAGTCCTCGTGGAGGTAAGAGAACTAACACGTGGACGAAATTTTGTGTTTATTGTCCTCCTGAGGGCAACGTAGTCTCTCTCTCTCTCTCACAACACAAGAACAGCATAAATCAGCTGCCCAATATCTCTACAACAGCAGTCAAGAGGAGACACAGGCATTGGATAAACAGCCCCCAAGACAGCCCCCAAGACACACCACCCAAGACACAGCCCCCAAGACACAGCCCCCACACACAGCCCCCAAGACAGCCCCAAGACACAGCCCCCAAGACACAGCCCCCCAAGACACAGCGCCCCCAAGACAGCCCCCAAGACACAGCCCCCAAGACACAGCCCCCAAGACACAGCCCCACAAGGTACAGCCCCCAAGACACAGCCCCCAAGACACAGCCCCCAAGACACAGCCCCCAAGACACAGCCCCAAGACACAGCCCCACAAGACACAGCCCCACAAGACACAGCCCCCCAAGACACAGCCCACCAAGACACAGCCCACCAAGACATTGCAGCCCCCAAGACAGCCCCCACAGCCCCCAAGACACAGCAGCCCCAAGACACAGCCCCCAAGACATACAGCCCAAGACAGCCCCCAAGACACAGCTCCCCAAGACAGCCTCCCCAAGACACAGCCCTCCCACAAGACAGCCCCACAAGACACAGCCCCACAAGACACAGCCCCACAAGACACAGCCCCCAAGACAGCTCCCCATGACACAGCCCCCCAAGACACAGCCCCACAAGACACAGCCCCTGACAAGACACAGCGCCCCCCCAAGACACAGCCCACCAAGACACAGCCCCCAGACACAGCCCCAGACACAGCCCCCAGACACAGCCCCCCAGACACAGCCCCCAAGACACAGCCCCACAACACAGCCCCCAAAGACACAGCCCCCAAGACAAAGCCACCATAAGTCGTTCATCTTGGCCACGTTTATGTATTGCCGACAGCTGACTGATATGAATGGTTCAGGAGTAATGTTTTTTCTTTAAGTCTGTCTCTTGAGGCCATCCATCACAGGGTGTTTTTCTGGACCAAAATAATAAAAAAAAAGTACTGTCTCTTGTGTACATCTGGAGTGAGATTTTGTTTTTTTCTGGACCAAAATAATAAAAAAAAGTACTGTCTCTTGTGTACATCTGGAGTGAGATTTTGTTTTTTCTGGACCAAAATTCCGAACGACATTAATATATTTTGTAACAAACTTTTTTGACTTGTCTCCTCTTCACCTCTTCAAGTCTTCTTTTCTCGTCCTCCTCCTCCTTTTGCCCCCCTCCTCCTCTCTCCCCTCTTCCTCCTCCTCCTCCTCTCCTTACCACAAATAACAGGTAATCACTTGTCTTTACGAGTATTAATAGGATTCACCTGTAATTAGGTGATTAAGTATAAGCCACAGTGTTAACTGAAGTCACTTGAGGTATAATATTCGTATTTAAATTGTTTTGAACTCGCTTATTGTAGTCTTAATTAATTATACTCAAAGGGTTAATGCAGCGTAAGTCATTTATTCCCAGGAGTATTAAAGGTAGGATTGTAGCTCGTCCTGGGAATGACAAGTGCCAGTGTTTTGATTCCCAGGAGTACCAAGGATCGTCGTATCGTACCTCGTCCTGGGAAGTACAACTGCATATGCCTTGAATCCCAGGAGTACCGAAGATGTGATTGTACTTCGTCCTGGGAATCACATCGTCATACGTTTGTATTCCTAGGAGGAGCAAGGATATTCTCATACCTCGTCCTGGGAATCTCAGCTACTGATGTTTTTATTCCCTGGAGTGACAAGCGCCTTATTGTACCCCATCGTAGTATTCGAAATTATAAGTTATTTTGATTCCCAGGAGAGGCAGGGACGTAGTAATAACCCCACGTGTAAATCAAAACTTCCCCAGAGTTGTAAAGACTGATTGAAAAAAAGAAATAAATATTGGAAAAATACTTAAAAAAAGAAAAGAAAAAGTTGTCAGTTCCCGGAAATATTATCGTAATTATAAATTATTTCGTTTTTTGCTTTGTGACGTTTGAAAAGGTTTATTATTATATTGATAAGTTGTGGTTAGTCTGCCTTGGTCTTACCTGAGTTAAAATCATTACCTGGGTGTTTCATTGATCTGGTTTGGTATTAAATTTAAACACGCACACTACAGTACACACACACACACACACACACACACACACACAAAGGAAGATGAATAATAAGAAGAAATGGGAAGAGGAGGAGGAGGAAGACCAGCTGAACTAAACAGGAAGGAAGGAAGGAAGGAAGGAAGGAAGGAAGGAAGGAAGGAAGGAAGGAAGGAAGGAAGGAAGGAAGGAAGGAAGAAGGAAGGAAGGAAGGAAGGAAGGAAGGAAGGAAGGAAGGAAGGAAAGGAAGGAAGGAAGGAAGGAAGGAAGGAAGGAAGGAAGGAAGGAAGGAAGGAAGGAAGGAAGGAAGAAGGAAGGAAGGAAGGAAGGAAACAGAGGCGTAAGCAGAGTCGGGTCCAGGGTCCCACGCTCAAAATGTATGAAAATCGTGTTTCCATCTGTCGTTGATTTACGACCCACTGTGGGGAAGACGTGGGGGGTGATGGGGAGGTAATGGGGAGACGTAGTGGTGACGGGGAGATAATTGGTAGATGGAGAGACGTAGGGTGACGGGGAGATAATGGGGAGACGTAGTGGTGACGGGGAGATAATTGGTAGATAGAGAGAGATGACGGGGAGATAATGGGGAGACGTAGTGGTGACGGGGAGATAATTGGTAGATGGAGAGACGTAGGGTGACGGGGAGATAATTGAGAGGTGGAGAGACGTAGGGGTGACGGAGATAATTGAGAGGTGGAGAGACGTAGGGGTGACGGGGAGATACGGGGTAGATAGAGAGACGTAGGGGTGACGGGGAGATAATTGAGAGGTGGAGAGACGTAGGGGTGACGGGGAGATAATTGAGAGGTGGAGAGACGTAGGGGTGACGGGGAGATAATTGAGCAACACCTGATACACTGTCACACACTATGGGGGCCTCTGGTTCTCCTAAAACCCAATCCCTGTTACTGCACAAAAGAGAGTTGTGCGGACAATGACCTACTTGAAAAAAAATGATCACACAAACGAACAATTTGCTGAATTGAAAATGTGCCCTCTTTGTTTACAAATCTATCTATCACTTGCTTGACAACAATTATTTACTACTAAGACCACCCCTCATGCACTCCTCTCAGTCCCAGACCTCTGTAAAATATCACTGTGTGAAGGTGTGGAACAACTTACCCCCACCCATCCGAGCAAAGACTACGCTCCCTTCCTTTAAATCATCTCTTAAAAAATATCTATTGTTTAAGTATTAATATTTTTTTAATACTGTACCTACTTTATATTCCTGTTTATATTGTACCATCAAAACCGTTTATCAGAAATTATCATATAAATAGATAAGAAATTACCATTGCAATACAGTAAATATATTTGCCAACTGGACATAATCCTGACACCTCTGTCCTCTTGTTCCACCTTAATCCAACCCATGTTGTACTGCTTCCTTCATCATATTTAGTTTTTTCAATTCCACTGTAAACTGGGTATACTGTATATTTATAATATAATGTTAAAAAAAATATGAAATAAATAAATGTCGAAGTGATAACCGCAGTAACATACTGATATGTTCTTATTACCACCATGTTATGTGAACTATTCCAGATGATACTATATGTTACATAATACTTCCTTGAGATAAATGTACAGCATATATCAGGTGCCTACAAGAGAGCCCAGGTTCTCAACTGGCTCAGTCATGGTAATATTGTTATTATTATCCACTGTATCTGTGGTCTTCTGGCTAAATGAACTGTTTCAATATCAAAGATGGGGAGACGTAGGGGTGACGGGGAGATAATTGGGAGATAGGGAGACGTAGTGGTGACGGGGAGATGGGGAGAGAGATTATTGGGTAAGTGAGGAGGAAGGGAGAGAGTGGGGGAGAGAATAAAGGGAGGAAGGTTTAGTTTTTTAGTTTAACATATTTATTGACAATGCTTGGAGTACAGTTTGCCTATTCTGAGTAATTCAGTCAGGTCTTGACACTGAGGGTGGTATCACTTCTCACCGCCACGCAGGACAGAGGTTCAAGATAACGACGAAGTGGAGAGTGAGAGGCGTGGGTGTCATTTATTTTGTGGTAGAGAAAGGAGGGTGAAAGAAGACTAGAGGTGGGGGAAGGAAGTTATAGTTCGGAAATTGAAAAAATTTAGGAGGTAAGAGAGGGCGGGCTGACTGCCTAGTTAACCTAATAGTGTGTTAGGGTTGTGTCACGGGTTAGTTACTGTCTGTCGGTACAGGCACTAGACATCCTACCCTACCCCATATGGGTGTTTTGGGGGCCTTATTTCATATTCCGCCGACCCTACTGGCGGATGCTGGTCTAGGTAGGTTGTCTATTGCCTGGCCGTATAGATCAGGGATGGTAATGGACCTTTTGAGATTTGGTAACTTTTTGGGAACCATGTATGATTGTTGTCGTTATCTGGTGGGATTCTTTGAAGGAGTTCTTGCTCTGAACGTTCTATCTTTTGCCAGACTCTGCTGGCCAGGGTGTGCAGCTGCTGGTTGATGGGTTTTATTCTCAGGTCTCTATGTATCTCGGCTGTGGTTCTGGTGAAGGGGTATCTTTCACCTGTGACTGTGTGAAGCCGGTACTTCCTGCCCTGAATTAACCCTCTGATTTATTTCCAGGATGGACTATGATCCCACCTCTGTATATGGCAATGAGTTTTGACATCAAAATTTTATTCCCAAGATAGAGTAGATCCCAACCGGAGTCTGATTTTATTCCCAGGATGGTGATAATCTGTATTTCATGAGAGTGCCAGCTCGTCGTTTGTTTTAATTCCAGGATAGACTACTCGGTCGGTTTAATTTATTTTCCCAGGATGGAGTAGAGGTCGTAGTACAGTCATAAGTCAGCTAGTTTGATTTATACCCAGGATGGTTTAGAGCCCCGTAATGCTCTCACGTGGTGGACCCTCTTGTTTGATTCCCAGGATGAACTAAACCTTATTTTTTATTTTGCCAAGACGAAGTATCATGTACAGCTAACAAGGGCGGCTATATATTGTTATTCCTAGGGCGGATTTTAAACCTGAAGACAATATTTATCACAGGTAAAAAATGTGTGTGTGTGTGAGAGAGAGAGAGAGAGAGAGAGAGAGAGAGAGAGAGAGAGAGAGAGAGAGAGAGAGAGTCTTTTATCAAGAACAAAATGCATTAAGTTTATTTCTCATATCAAGGTATTTATTTCAATTATGTCATATTATACCTGTACAACAATTCCCCTGTTTTACAAGTACAAGATTATTTACGCTGCTCATTTCTTCTTAGTCTTGTTTATATCAGAGAAACATTTTTAGTTGTAAATATCCAAGATTTTTTTTTTTTTTTTTTTAGAATGTGGACAAAGTGAGAGGCAGTTTTACAGGTCTTGGTGTGGTGGTCATCATGGGGTGGGCATATACTGGGGCGTTCTCTGGGGGCACCGATACTGTCATTAACTCCGGGTAGGTGAGTGGTGCCCTGGCTTCTGTGTCCCTCCTTTCTGGCCACACCGGAAATACCGCTTCTAGTCGCCCACTCACACACAACTCTCAGGCCTTTTTGACAGTGTGGTGTAATTATAAGACTCAGTGTAATAAAGCTCTTATGTTCCCCCAAGATACGTGGTGTAGGGAGGGGGAGGGGGTGGGATGGCGTAATGACCCCAGCAGGAATGTCTTAAAATGTGCCGTTGTGGGAGATTGTGTAAACTGTGTGGGAATGGGGAATTAGTTGCTTGCCTGTTCTAGTGGGCTGGAAAATCTCTCTTAATGGCGGTAGCCCAGGAGGCCCTAGAAGGGGAGGGGGAGTGTGGTGGCGAGAGGAAGGTGGGGAGGGGGAGAGGTTGGTGAGAGAAGGAGAAATGTGGGAGAGAAAAGGGATAGAGAGGAAGAGGGAAGGGGTAGAGGGGAAGAAGTAGGTCCTCCTCACCTTATTTCTTTGAAGAATAATTATGAATTTGTTTATCAAAGGACTCCAGTCTTCCTTTGATTTATTAATGGAAGGAGAGAAAAGGGAAGGGAAGGAGAGGGTGGGGAGGGAGAAGAGGAGGGTGAGATAAAGGGTGCAATACATAGGTGTAATAGTACAGGTGTGATAATTAGTTCAGGTGTAGGAATTCTCTACACTCCCAGCCTCTGTATCTGCTCCCTGTAAACTCCTACACTCCCTACCTCCCTCTACAGTCCCTGCCTCCCTAAGTTGCCACGTAGTCATTGAGGGATTTGGGGTAAGGGATTATTGTTTCCGGTCAAATCCCTAAGATGATTATAGGGCGCCTGGGTCATCTTCGGAGAGGGGTGGTGAGGAACGGTGAGAGGGGTGGTGAGGGACGGAGAGAGACGGTGAGAGGGGAGAGAGGGACGGTGAGAGGGGTAGAGGGACGGTGAGAGGGGTGGTGAGGGACGGTGAGAGGGGGAGAGAGAGACGGTGAGAGGGTGGTGAGGGACGGTGAGGTGAGGGAGGCAGAGGGGGGTGGAGACGGTGAGAGGGGTGGTGAGAGACGGTGAGAGGGGGAGAGAGAGACGGTGAGAGGGGAGAGAGGGACGGTGAGAGGGGGAGATGGACGGTGAGAGGGGAGAGAGGGACGGTGAGAGGAGGGGTAGTGAGAGAAGTAGTAAGAGGGACGGTGAGAGAGGTGAGAGGGTCAATGAGAGGAGTAGTGAGTGGTATACTGAAGGGGGTGAGAGACACCCACTCAAGGTCACACACACACACACACACACACACACACACCTCGCCTCATTAACTATAAACTTCACCACCACCAACTGTGTCACCACTTGCAGATGTAAATAAACGAGGCGTGTGTCAATAGTGGTGTGTCTTGTACCGTAAACGTCACCTTGTAAATGTCACTTTGTAAACGTCACCTTGTAAATAATGTCACCTTGTAAATGTCACTTTGTAAACGTCACCTTGTAAATGTAACCTTATAAATAATGTCACCTTGTAAATGTCACCTTGTAAACGTCACCTTGTAAATGTCACCTTGTAAACGTTACCTTGTAAATAATGTCACCTAGTAAACGTCACCTTACAAACGTCACCTTGTAAACGTCATCTTGTAAACGTCATCTTGTAAACATCATCTTGTAAACGTCATCTTGTAAACGTCACCTTGTAAACGTCGACTTGTAAACGTCGACTTGTAAACGTAACCTTATAAATAATGTCACCTTGTAAATGTCACCTTGTAAACGTCACCTTGTAAACTTAACCTTGTAAATGTCACCTTGTAAACGTTACCTTGTAAATAATGTCACCTAGTAAACGTCACCTTGTAAACATCATCTTGTAAACGTCATCTTGTAAACGTCATCTTGTAAACGTCATCTTGTAAACGTCACCTTGTAAATGTCACCTTGTAAACGTCACCTTGTAAATGTCACCTTGTAAACGTCACCTTATAAATGTCACCTTGTAAATATTGTCACCTTGTAAACAATGTCACCTAGTAAACATTACCTTGTAAACGTCACCTTGTAAACGTCACCTTGTAAATTTCCCCTTGTAAATATTGTCACCTTGTAAACAATGTCACCTCGTAAACGTCACCTTGCAAACGTCACCTTGCAAACGTCACCTTGTAAATGTCCCCTTGTAAATATTGTCACCTTGTAAACAATGTCACCTAGTAAACGTCCCCTTGTAAACGTTACCTTAAATAATGTCACCTAGTAAACGTCACCTTGTAAATGTCACCTTGTAAACGTCACCTTTTAAACGTCACCTTGTAAATGTCCCCTTGTAAATATTGTCACCTTGTAAACGTTACCTTGTAAACAATGTCACCTAGTAAACGTCACCTTGTAAACGTTACCTTGTAAATAATGTCACCTAGTAAACGTCCCCTTGTAAATGTTACCTTGTAAATAATGTCACCTAGTAAACGTCACCTTGTAAATGTCACCTAGTAAACGTCACCTTGTAAATGTCACCTTGTAAATGTCCCCTTGTAAATATTGTCATCTTGTAAACAATGTCACCTAGTAAACGTCACCTTGTAAACGTTACCTTGTAAATAATGTCACCTTGTAAACGTCGACTTGTAAACGTCACCTTGTAAACGTCACCTTGTAAACGTCACTTTGTAAACGTCACCTTGTAAACATCATCTTGTACACGTCACCTTGTAAACGTCACCTTGTAAACGTCACTTGTAAACGTCACCTTGTAAACGTCACCTTGTAAACGTCACTTTGTAAACGTCACCTTGTAAACATCATCTTGTACACGTCACCTTGTAAACGTCACCTTGTAAACGTCACCTTGTAAACGTCACCTTGTAAACGTCACCTTGTAAACGTCACCTTGTAAACGTCACCTTGTAAACGTCACCTTGTAAACGTCACCTTGTAAACATCATCTTGTAAACATCACCTTGTAAACGTCACCTTGTAAATGTCATCTTGTAAACGTCATCTTGTAAATGTCACCTTGTAAACGTCACCTTATGCCATCAAATAATTCATGGGAGAGTTTTAAATGAAATTATTTACCTCTTCCATCTCCCCCTTTTCTCTTCTCCTTCCTCTCCCCCCCCTCCTCTCCCTCCCCCTTCCTCCTCCTCCCTCCTCTTCCAGGTTGTACACGGGTGAAGCAAGGTTCTTAGTCGTAAACAGAAAAAAAAATATTGTATGGATGCATTGTTGTTAGTAAGAGAAACGTCTCTCTCTCTCTCTCTCTCTCTCTCTCTCTCTCTCTCTCTCTCTCTCTCTCTCTCTCTCTTATTTGTGTATTTCTTTGTGCTTGTATGAATATAAGATTTCTTTTCTCTCTATTCTCCCCTCCTTCCTCTCCCCACCCTACTCCGTCAGCCTCTTACCTCACCCCTTGCCTCACCCCGACCTCACCCATGCCTCACCCTTACCTCACCCCTACCTCACCCCAACCTTAACCCCTACCTCATCCCTACCTTTACCTCACCCCTACCTCACCCCTACCTCACCCCTACCCCTACCTCCTACCTCCAACCCTCCCTCACCCCTACCTCCTACCCTACCTCTACCCTACCTCATCCCTACCTCCCACCTCAACCCTCCTCACCCCCTACCTCTACCCTACCTCTACCCCTCACCCCTACCTCTACCTCAACCCTCCCCTCACCCCTACCTCTACCCTACCTCTACCCTACCTCACCCCTACCTCTACCTCAACCCTCTTGCAGTAGTACCATTCCGTCGTAGAAGCAGCGTTGCCAAGGGGTAGTATCCATTTGTTCCTCTGGTAGGGTAATGGGTGGGTGAATGGCAACACTTTGTCAGGACTTGATACTAACGGGTCTTCATGGTGGAACCCTAACCCCTCCCTCCTCCCCCTCTCTCTCCTCCCCCTCCCTTCCCTCTCCCCTCCCTTCCCTCTCCTCCCCCTACCCTCTTCCCCCTCCCTCAGGCCCCTCACAGTCATATAGGGAATAAACTCTTGAAAATGTCGCGTTTTGGATTATTTTAAACCTATGGGATCTGGTGCTAGAGAATGTAATAGCCACTTTGTAAATAGGTTGTGTGTTGAGTGTTGTGTGGCGAGTGTTAGTGGCAGTGTTGTGTGGCAGTGTGAGTGGCGAGTGTTGAGTGTTGTGTGGCAGTGTTGTGTGGCAGTGTTGTGTGGCAGAGTGTTGTGGTGTGGCAAGTGCGAGATAAACATGTCCTCAGGCAACAGGAGGAGGGAGGAAGAGAAGGAGGTGGTCTTCAGGTGACACTTGAGGAGGCTCTCTCTCTCTCTCTCTCTCTCTCTCTCTCTCTCTCTCTCTCTCTCTCTCTCTCTCTCTCTCTCTCTCTCTCTCTCTCTCTCTCTCTCTCTCTCTCTCTCTCTCTCTCTCTTCCCTCACCTTTCTCTGTCTTTCCACACACACACACAAAGTGGTGATAAGGGAGCCCAGACGGTGATAATGAGGTCTTCTCTGTACGACCTCGCCTCACACCACCTTCACCTCCTCCTCCTCCCCTCACCCCTCACCTCCTCCCCTCACCCACTCCTCTCCACCCTCACCCCCTCAACACCTCCTCCTCTTCCTTTCTTATTCCCTTTCTTCCTGCTGATGGTCTTCCCTCTCTCCTACCCAGCCTCCTACCTCCCTCCCTGTCTTCCTGTACCCCCTCTCTCTTCTCTTCCTCTTCCACCCATCTCTCCTACTTTCCTTGCTCCCTCTTCTTCCTTCCTCCCCTCCCTCCTCCTCCTCCTCCCCCCTATCGTATTTCCCTTCTACCTTGAGTCCCAGTTTGAGTACAAGAAATGTAAATTGTTTTGAGTACGAAATTTTGAACGAGTCTCCAGCCAGTGTGGGAACCTTTATTGTCTTAGTTCCTGCTGCTGATGCCTGCAGACTGACCACTGAGATGAGCAGGGGACAGTGCAGGCAGCCTGTTCATCAGCTAGACAAGGGGACAGTGCAGGCAGCCTGTTTATCAGCTAGACAGGAGGACAGTGCAGGCAACCTGTTTATCAGCTAGACAAGGGGACAGTGCAGGCAGCCTGTTTATCAGCTAGACAGGGGAGAGTGCAGGCAGCCTGTTTATCAGCTAGACGGAGGACAGTGCAGGCAGCCTGTTTATCAGCTAGACAGGAGGACAGGTGCAGGCAGCCTGTTTATCAGCTAGACAGGAGGACAGTGCAGGCAGCCTGTTTATCAGCTAGACAGGAGGACAGTGTCAGGCAGCTTGTTTATCGTAGACAGAGGCAGCCTGTTTATCAGCAGACAGGAGGACAGTGCAGGCAGCCTGTTTCAAGAGGTGACTTCAGGTAAAGGCAGATTCCTGAATGTGAAGTTATGATGAGTGGAACCAGAGTAAGAGGGACGTGGTGGACGTTGATGTGAGGGCAAAAGAAGAAGTAAATCAGAACGGAGAGAGAGAGAAGGAGATCAAGCATCTGCGTGTTGTTTACATAATATAGTTGGGGTGAGTGTAGCAGGCGGTGGCGTGAGACCTTGCGGGCTCAATAGGTCTCCCAGGCCTGCCTCATATAAGGGTTGGCCACACCTTATTGTCAGATCCTTGCTGCTGGTTATATTGCCAAATTATTCCGTTTATGGGATTTAACAGCGACGTGAATCTCCCTCGCTGCATATAGATATTGTTGGCGTGGTCTTGTTGTTGTCGTAAAGTGGGTGGTGGTGGTGGTGGAGGAGGAGGAGGAGGAGGAGGAGGAGGAGGAGGAGGAGGAGGTGTGTTGAGTGAGGCCTCGAGTGTCGTGGTTCCGTCTTGGTCAACACTTCTTGCTGCCTGCATATGAAGCTCATTATTATTGCCTCTCGGTCCTCCCTCTTTCACCACCCACGTCGCCGTCAGTATTAACTTCTCGCACACACACACACCCACACCATAGGCATCACTTTTTGGAGGAGAGTTAAGACAGTAGCCTCCAGGGAGATGGAGGTCGTAGGAAGTTACAAGGGCAGCCGATATGATGGAACTGGTGTGTGTGTGTGTGTGTGTAGATCACCGATTTACATTCTTATTTACCCTGACGACGGTTCAAACCTGACTGTGACTCAACTCATCTTGGGAAGGAGATGTGTGTGATGTTCTGTAGCTGCTATACTGTTGAGGAGATGCTGTGTGTGATAGGGAAGGAGGGGCTATATGCTAATGGTATACGTGTGTTATAGGAGCCACCCACCGTATAGAGAGAGACAATAGTGATAATAATATAGCTAGTAGCGCCCCCCTATTTCCATTGACGTGACCAAGATCCAGCAGTGATGGAACAAATATACTGTATAACCAACCAGGCCCTCCTCCTCCTTCTCATCCTCCTTCTCCTCCCCCTCCTCCTCCCCTCCTCCTTCTTCTTCTCCTCCTCTATAATTCCTCCTTCTTCTCCACTGTAAGGAAGACAAGAAACAGGAAATAAAGATGAACAAACCCAGTCGTCCTGAGTGTTCCTGTATAGTCGTGACAACAAAGCCTGAGGCCCACTGGCAGTGATATACACAGGCCTCCCACGCTCACCCGCCCGCCTCGCCTCATCCTGCCTCACCTTACCCTGACACTGCTTTGCCCAGCCTCACCTAACCCCACCCCACCCCACCCCGTGAAGCCCCACCCCACCCTAACACTGCCTCGCCTAGTCCCAACCCTGACCCTACCCTACCCCAATCCAACCTTCACCGCCCCTTGCCCCGCCCCGCCCGCCCGCCCCACCCTTCCCCGTCCTCCATCTGCCCCATCCCATTCCACCGTAATAAAACATTCACTCAACGTTTGGGGAGACAACCAGCATCATTGTTATTTTTTAATCCCCCTCTCCCTTTTCCCTAACTTGACCTACCTAAACCTACCTTAACCTAACCTAACCTCATCTCCCTAAATAGTGTTAGGGTGGATAATCATCAGGTGAAATAAACACCACCTCAACACTTCTCCAGCATCTCTCGAACTCCCCAGCACCACCCCAGAACCACTCCAGCACCCCTTCAGCACCTCTCCAGACTCCCCACCCCCAGCACCCCTTCAGCACCCCTTCAGCACCTCTCGAACTCCCCAGAACCCATCCAACGCCCCCAGCGCCCTTGCCAAGAGCCAGCAGTCAGGCGGTAATGGAGTTGTGAGGTGTGTTACGATGGTGGGCGACGCTCACCACCGTCCCTCACACACACAGAGGACCAGCTTCCCACGGTGTTTTCTTCCTCAGTATGGTGACCGAGAGAACGTGTCCAGCTACAATAGTGTCTCACGGCAGTTTGCTCGCCCCTTCTGGCCGCCATCTTCGTGCCCCAGTTTAAATCTTAGATGTGGTCTCACACATTGAGTCGTGGTGTTGTTTTAACGCTGGAGTCTTTGGTTGGGGTTATGAAAGGTCTGTGTTTTATTTTGTTCCTCGTAACTGGAGATGGTGGGATGCGGTGGCCGAGTGGATGACCGCTCGTTTCCTGTCCTAAGGGTCATTGGTTCTCACCCGGGGGCGCCCCTCGTCCACCCAACTGTGAATAGGAACGTAACTTTACAGTTGAGGAAAAGAAAGACGGTGGAGTGGAGGGCCAGTTACCATCCTCCTCACGGCTCCTCAGGCCTGGTCCTCACTTTACTGGAGCTGGTGATGGTCCACACACCTGGGAGTCTTGTTGTAAGCTTCACCAGGTGTTGGCCGCCATCTTCCTGCCTTGGCGTGGAGGAGGGACTTAGATGCCTTCAGTCATGAGTTAGTTATTTTTTTAAGCGAATAACGTCTGGAAATCTGGTCTAGGGTGATGGTGAGAGAGGATGATAGAGTGTGGTGGTGGTAGCTGGTGGTGGAGAAGGGTACTGGTGGTGGTGGTGGTAGGAGTTCAGGTGGTGGTGGTGGTAGAAGGTTGATAGAGTGTGGTGGTGTTGGTGGGGGAGAATGCTGGTGGTGGTGGTGGTGGTGGTAGTAGGGTGCAGGTGGTGGTGGAGAAGGGTACTGGTGGTGGTGGTGGTGGTGGTAGTGGGGTTCAGGTGGTGGGTGGTGGTAGAAGAGGTTGATGGGGAGTGTGGTGGTGGTGGGTGGTGGAGAAGAGGTACTGGTGGTGGTGGTGGTGGTAGTAGGGTGCAGGTGGTGGTGGTGGTGGTGGTGGTAGGGTTCAGGTGGTGGTGGTGGTAACAACAAAACTCAGAGTTATGGACGACTCTCCCAACAAGGTTGAGTTCAACTTCCCGAGACCCGTTCCTCCTGTCGCTGCCGTACCTCCTCCTCCTCCCGACTTTCCTCCTCCTGCTTCCTTCCTTCTTCTCCTCCTCCTCCCGACTTCTCTTTCCTCCTGCTTCCTTCCTTTTCTTCTTCTCTTCTCCTCCTGACTCTCCTCCCTATGCTTCCTCTTTTCCTTCTCCTCCTCCTGCTTCCCTTCCTTCTTTCTCCTCCTCCTCCCGACTCCCCTTCCTCCTCCTCCCTTCTTCTTTTCTTTCTTTCCTCCTGACTCTCCTCCTCATGCTTTCTTTCCTCCTTCTCCTCCTCCTGCTTCCCTTCCTTCTTCTCCTCCTCCTGACTCTCTCCTCCTGCTTCCCTTTCTTCTTCTCCTCCTCCCGACTCCCTCCTCCTGCTTTTTTCTTTCTTCTCCTCCTCCCGACTCTCTTCCTCCTGTTTCCTTCCTTCTTCTCTTCTCCTCCCGACTCTCCCTCATGTTTCCTTTCCTTCTTCTCCTCCTCCTGCTTCCTCTTTCCTTCTTTCTCCTCCTCCTCCCGACTCTCTTCCTCCTGTTTCTCTTTCCTTCTTCTTCCTCCCGACTCCTCCCCTCATGCTTCTCCTCCTTCCTCCTTCCTTCTCCTCCTCCCGACTCTCCTCCTCCTGCTTCCTTCTCCTCCTCCTCCTGCTGTTTCATCTCTTACTGCTGTTCTTATCGTTACTACCACTGTTCTTATCGTTCCTGTTATCACTACTGTGGCTGCTGGCGTCGTCGTCCGTTGTGGTGGAGATGAGTGGCAGAGCACCTGGGGTATAACCACCACAACCCCTCACTTCTCCCTACAACCCTCACTTCCCTACAACCCCTCACTTTCCCTCTACAACCCCTCACTTCTCCCTCTACAACCCCTCACTTCTCCCTACAACCCCCACCTTCCCTCCCCCTCACTCCCTCTACAACTCTCACTTCCCCTACCCCCCACAACCACTCCCACACCCCTCCTACAACCTCCTTCTACACCTCCACCTCACTTTCCCCTCAACCCCTCCCTACCTCCTCCTACAACCCCCTACACCTCCTTTCCCCTACAACCCCTCCTTTCCCTACAACCCCACTCTCCCTACAACCCCTCCCTCCCTACAACCCTCCTCCCTTCCCCATACCCCTCTCTCACCCTTCCTTCCCCTCTCTCACCCTTCCTCCTTCCCTTACCCCTCCCTCAGCCCTTGGCCGCTCTCCTTCAGGCAAGTGGGTGACAATAGCGCCCCCGGGAGCGTTTTGCCGCTGCAGCAATCTCCACCTATCTGACGATGGAGCCCTCTCTCTCTTTAGACAGTGCCATTCCCGTATAACCTTTCTTCTTCTTCTTCTTCTTTCTTCTTCTTCTTCCTTCTTCTGTTCCTCCTTGATCTATGCTGTTCCTCCTCCTTTCTTCCCAAGCAGTGCGCACCTCCTCCTCCTCCTCCTCCTCCTCCTCCTTCTCTTTTCTCCCTCCTCCTGCTCCTTCCTTTCCTCCTCTCTCCTCCTCCTCCCTCCTCCTCCTCCTCCTCCTCCTCCTCTCCTTCCTCCTCCTCCTCCTCCTCCTCCTCCTCCTCCTCCTCCTCCTCCTCCTCCTCCTCCTCCTCCTCCTCCTCCTCCTCCTCCTCCTTCCTCCTCCTCCTCCTCCTCCTCCTCCTCTTTTCCTTCCTCCTTTCCTTCCTTCTTCCTCCTCCTCCTCTTCCTCCTCCCTCTTCCTCTTCCTTCCTTCCTTCCTCCTTCCTTCCTCTTCCTTCCTTCCTTTTCTTCCTTCTCTTCTTCCTTCCTTCTCCTCTTCCTTTCTTCCTTTTTCTTCCTTCCTTTCCTTCTTCCTTCCTCCTTCCTCCTCCTTCCTCCCCTTCCTTCCTTCCTTCCTCCTTCCTTCCTTCCTTCCTTCCTCCTTCCTTCCTTTTTCCTTCCTTCCTTCCTTCCTTCCTTCCTTCCTTCCTTCCTTCCTTCCTTCCTTCTTCCTTCCTTCTTCCTCTTCTTCCTCCTTCCTCCTCCTCCTCTTCCTCCTCCTCCTCCTCCTCCTCCTTCCTTCCTTCCTCCTCCTCCTCCTCCTCCTCCTCCTCCTCCTCCTCCTCCTCCTCCTCCTCCTCCTCCCATATACCTCACCTCGCCGCTCGCTCCTGAAACTCTACTTTGCTCTTTGTCTTATGTCCTCAGTCCACACCTTCGCCTTCTGCAGGGGACTACCATGGGTTCTCACACTGCAAAATACCTCCCTCACACTACGAAATACCTCCCTCACACTGCATACCTCCCTCACACTATGAAATACCTCCTCACACTACAGAATACCTCCCTCACACTACAGAATACCTCCCCACACTGAATACCTCCCTCATACTATGAAATACCTCCCTCACACTACAGAATACCTCCCTCACACTACAGAATACCTCCTCACACTACAGAATACCTCCCTCACACTACAGAATACCTCCCTCACATTACAGAATACCTCCTCACACTACAGAATACCTCCCTCATACTATGAAATACCTCACCACAGAATACCTCCCTCACACTACAGAATACCTCCCTCACACTACAGAATACCTCCTCACACTACAGAATACCTCCCTCACACTACAGAATACCTCCCCACACTACAGAATACCCCTCATACTATGAAATACCTCCCTCACACTACAGAATACCTCCCTCACACTACAGAATACCTCCCCATACATGAAATACCTCCCTCATACTATGAATACCTCCCACCACAAAAGCCCTCCCTCACACTACAGAATACCTCCTCACACTACAGAATACCTCCTCACGCTATGAAATACCTCCTCACACTACAGAATACCTCCTCACACTACAGAATACCTTCCTCACGCTATGAAATACTCCCTCACACTACAGAATACCTCCCTCACACTACAGAATACCTCCCTACACAACAGAATACCTTCCTCACGCTATGAAATACCTCCCCACACTACAGAATACCACACTACAGAATACCTCCCTCACACTACAAAAGCCCTCCTCACACTACAGAATACCTCCCTCACACTATAAAAATACCTCCCCCCCTCACACAAGCCCTCCCCCCCATTACAAAATACCTCCTTCCCAACTACAAAATCCCTTCCCCCATAATACAACACCACTCCCCCCCTCTGACACTACTAACGACCTCATATTTATCCCAAAGATTTAAAAAAAAACCAATAAAAAAAATTAACACCTTCTGTAAATCACATGGCCATTTCAAATGACTTCCTCCCCGCCCGCCGCCACAGTATAGTTACCACCGCTTCTTTACACCATTATCTCCCCCACTTACACCTAACGCCTCTTGCATCTGTTAAAAAAAAGACAATAATACCCAGGTTAAAATGTCTTGATCCGGAAGCTGGGTTTAGATTAGGTTTGTTTTTAGTTAATTTTTTTTTTTGGGTGGGGGTTTAATAATTATAAGGGGTAGGTAGGGTGTTTTGATGGGGGAGGGGAGGAAGGTAAGGAAGCATCAGAGATAGGGGAGGGTATGGTAGGAGTAGGAAGAATAGGTCAGGTCAGGATGGGATTGGGTTAGGAGAGGAGGGCCAAGATGAGTCAGGTCAGGTCAGGTCAGGTCAGGGTAAGGAGTAGTGGGTTTTAGGGAACTTAACGTGGTGTCCGTTTGGGTTGTGGATTATAATAGGTTAATTAAGGTTAGGTTAAGTTAGGTTTAGGTTGAGTTATGACCAGGATTAGGTTAACTGAATATTTCTGTAAGTTACTGAAATCTCTAATTGACATAAACCCGATATTCAGGTTCACGTTTTCAATAAATTTCCCGAATGCGAATCTTCTCTTGCTTCCTCTTCTCTTGCTTCCTCTTCTCCCCCTCCTCCTCCTCTCCCCGCTCCCCCTTTACACTCCCCTACCCTCTCTTCCTCCTCCTCCTCCTCTTACACTCTCACTACCCTCTCCTCCCCTCCTCTCCTGCCCCACTCTTCCTCCTCTTCTGGTTTTTCTTCCCTTTCTTCCTCTCCTCATTGCATTCGTATTCACATCTCTCTCCCTCACACAGTCCACTCGTCGTCGACCCTTCCCCTGCACCTCTTCCTGAGTATTCATCCACCCCCCGTCCCCCCTTCCCTCCTCCCTCCCCTCCCTCCTCCCTCCACCTCCTCCCTCCCCTCCCTCCCTCCCTTCCTCTCCCCACCTCTTTTCTCCATTCTTCCTCTGTGTCTTCCTCTCCATCTCCTCCATCATTCTTCCCTTCCTCTATCTATTCTCCCTCTCCTCTCTTGTCTTTTCTCCCCTACTCTCTCTTTTTATCTTTCTTCCCCTCTTATCTCCTCCTACTCTCTTTATCTCTCGTCTTCTCCCGTATTTCACCTCTTCTATCATTCCCTTCTCCCTCCTGTCTCTTTCTCCTCCTTCCTGTCTCCTCCTCTTCTCTCCACTATCTCTCCCTCTTTCTCTCCAGTATCTCTCTCCCTTTCTCTCCATTATCTTCTCTCCATTATCTCCCCCCATCTTCTCTCCATTATCTCCCCCCACCGTCTCTTCATTATTCTCCATTACCCCTGTTAGTACTAAGAAACACCTCATTACGCTCTCTCTCTCTCTCTCACACTAATTTATATTTCCATAATTTCTTGTATGGTAATTATTTTATTTGTATTTTTTTTATATTTACTGTATCTAGTTTATTTCACCTAAATATTAACAACCTAACCTAAACTAACCTAACCTGACTTGACCTAAGTTGACCTGACCTGACCGGCCTAACCTAAACTAAACTAAACTAACCTGACTTGACTTAAATTAACCTGACCTAACTAGACCTAGCCTAACCTAAACTAAACTAAACTAAACTAAACTAAACTAACATGACTTGACCTAAATTAACCTGACCTGACCTAACTTGACCTAGCCTAACCTAAACTAACCTAACGTAACCTAACCTAACCAATGTATTACTGTGGTCGTCTGCCATCTTGATTGTTACTGACACTTAGTTCTGTACATCTGGTGTTACGTTGTTGTTATTTTATGGTTTATATTATTACCTGTTAGAGTGTTCCGTGCTGTGTTCCGTGTTGGTAAGAGCTCATATCAGATTGTTCCGTGCTGTGTTCCGTGCTGTGTTCCGTGCTGGTAAGAGCTCATACCAGATTGTTCCGTGTTGTGTTCCGTGTTGGTAAGAGCTCATATCAGATTGTTCCGTGCTTTGTTCCGTGTTGTGTTCCGTGCTGTGTTTCGTGCTGTGTTTCGTGTTGTGTTCCGTATTGTTTTCCGTGTTGGTAAGAGTTCACCCTTCCTGCCCTAACTCTCCCTGTTTGCTCCCTTAACTCTCCCTTCCCCACTTCTCTTACGCAAACCACCTGTTTCTCTCCCTTTGTGTCTCCCCCTCCCCCCCACCACCCCGCCCTCTCTGTTCCCACTCACATGTTCCCCATTGTTTATCCCTCTATCCCCACTCCGCCCCCACCACTCCTCCCCACCATCTCACCTTCCCCACCATCTCACCTTCCCCACCATCTCACCTTTCCCCACCATTCCTCCCTCGCACCATCTACCTTCCCTACCACTTCGCTCCCCACCATCTTAACCTTCCCCTGCCACTCCCCACAACCTCCCCACCACCTTACCTTCCCCTGCCACTCCCCCCACAACTCCTCTCCCCCCACTCCCCCCACAACTCCCTCCCCACCATCCTACCTCCCACCACTCCTTTCCCTCTCCACCACTCCTTCCCCTCCCCACAACCTCCCCCCACCACCACACTCCTCCCTCTCACCACCACACCTTCCCCTAGCAGTCGCACAAACACCATAACCCAACTGCATTACGGAGTAGGAGAGGGGGGTGGCCTTGATGTCCCCCCTCCCCTACCATCCCTTCCCCCCCATCCATCCCCCACCCCCTCTCTCCCCTCCCTCTTCTAGGAAGCTGCGTGTAGGTGCATCAGGGCGTGAGAAGGGATGCCAGGACCTACACCCTAAATTTTGGTTGCAGTATGGTGGAGGGAGGGAAGGAGAGAAGGAAGAGAGGGAGAGAAGGAAGAAACGAGGGAAGGAGAGAAGGAAGAGAGGGAGAGAAGGAAGAAACGAGGGAAGGAGAGAAGGAAGAGAGGGAGAGAAGGAAGAAACGAGGGAAGGAGAGAAGGAAGAGAGGGAGAGAAGAATGAAGAACCAGGGAGAGAAAGTGATGTAGAGAGGGCGAAGCGAGAGAGAAGGAAAGTGAGATAGGATGGGCGAGGAGGGAAAGGAAGAGGTAGGAAGGGAGAGGAAGAAGAAGGAAGAGGTAGGAAGGGAGAGAAAGAGTGTTTATCTTCCAGTTTTACAAAATAATACTTTAATGCATCTGTTGATTGACCTGACGAGCTGATGACGTGTGTGTGTGTGTGTGTGTGTGTGTGTGTGTGTGTGTGTGTGTGTGTGTGTGTGTGTGTGTGTGTGTGTGTGTGTGTGTGTGTGTGTGATTCCCCACTTGTTTTGTTTCCATTATAGCTGCTTTTACAGCTCCCCGCTGCGTTTTTGCCAGGGTTGTGGAGGCAAGGCATGATGCAGCTACACCTCTCTCTCTCTCTCTCTCTCTCGTCCACCCAAAGCTAATATTAACCCAACTCCAACCTACCCGGCTAAACTTACTAACCCTAGCGAACTTAACCTAACTCAACTCAACTAAACCTGTTGTGAAAGAGATGGAGGTCGTGTGTGAGAGAGAACCTGGCTCTGTACGCTAGGATTACCCGCGACACCTCCATCCCATATTTTTCTCTCTCTCTCTCTCTCTCTCTCTCTCTCTCTCTCTCTCTCCTTCCCTTTCTTTCCTCTTATTCTATTTCTTACATACATACATACATAAACACACACACATACATACATAAACACACACATAGGAGTGGCGGCTATGTATTCACAAAGTTGATTAATGTTTTATTCTCTTTAAAAGTTTTTTGTGAGAGTTTATGAGCATTTGACTAGTTGGCAGCTGAGGGCGGCTATGGGTGGCTAACTTTACTCATAAAACACTCACAATATTACTCATAAAACACTCGCAATAGTCCACCTTTACTCATAAAACACTCACATAATCCACCGTTACTCATAAAACACTCACAGTATTCTACCTTTACTCATAAAACACTCACAATAGTCCACCTTTACTCATAAAACTCACAATATTCCACCTTTACTCATAAAACACTGACAATAGTCCGCCTTTACTCATAAAGCACTCACAATATTCCTCCTTTACTCATAAAACACTCACAATAGCCCACCTTTACTCCTAAAACACTCACAATATCTCCTTTACTCATACAACACTCACAATAGTCCACCTTTACTCATAAAACACTCACAATATTCCTCCTTTACTCGTAAAACACTCACAATATTCCACCTTTACTCATAAAACACTCACAATATTCCACCTTTACTCATAAAACACTCACAATAGTCCACCATTACTCATAAAACACTCACAATAGTCCACCTTTACTCATAAAACACTCACAATATTCCACCTTTACTCATAAAACACTCACAATATCCCTCCTTTACTCATAAAACACTCACAATATTCCCCCTTTATTATCGCCGTCAGCTGAACCTTCACTAAACATACAGGAGTGTTTAATACAGTCATCAGAACCTCATTTAAGGTTCACTATAAAAACCCTCGAGAATTTGGATGTTTCACGGAATAAATGATTTTCTAAAAGGTTGCCGAGAGTCTTGTCGGGATTTATGACGTAAAAATGTGAGTGAGTTTTATTTTTTTAGGACAAACTAGTGGAGTCGAGAATCGTGACGAGTGTAAGTATCAAGTTTATAACATGGATCCAAACTCTTCTTTCCTCTGAGACTGTTGGTGGTGTGGTGATGGGGCTCTTAGTATGGTTGTGGTGGTGGCTGATAGTGATATGCCCTGCAGAAGGTAGTGATGGTGTGTGGCGTTCCTGTGTCGGGAGATGGAGAGAGACAGAGAGAGATAAATGCTCTAAATCTTGAAAATCGATCGATATAAATTTCGGCCAAGACTGTTTGGAAGTTGTCCAGTATAGAGAAAAATGTCAATAAATGTAAATTGTCGGAGAAATGAGAGTCCGTAGTAGATTATCCTCTCCCTCCCCTTCCTTCTCCCCTTCTCCCCTTCCCTCCCCCCTCCCCTTCCCTCCCCTCCCCGTAAGGTGGAGTAGTGGTGATGGTGAAGTGTTAAGTGTTCAGTTCACTCGGCTGTAAATGCGTACCTAATTTTACAGTTTAGTGAGTGAAGACTATCGAGTACAGTGCCTTTAACATTATCTCTCTGTTCTGAAGACTGAGTAATGAAGGCATGATGATTTTTCTTTTTTGTAATGCCACTTGGAGAGAGACAAAATGGCGACCTAACTTCTCCTAGACTTGAGGAAAAAGTCATCAAGACACTCCATCATGGCGGCTCGGTAGAGGGTCTGAGGGAAGTTGAACAGTTTATCTTCATTTGGCTAACAAACTAACATTGGAGCGTCATAACCTACCAGATTAAATCCTGTTCATAACTTGTAATAAAGGTTCTAAGGATTACCTGAAGGTTACCTCCCCCCCACACTCTCCACCCCACCCCATCGGAAAGCTATCCTGACCTGACTAGACTTAACCTGACCTAATTAAACCTAAACTTACCTAATATGACCTAACTTGACCTAACCTTACCTAATATGGCCTAACCTCACCTAAACTTACCTAATATGACCTAACTTGACCTAATTAAACCTAACCTGACCTAATTAAACCTAACCTTACCTAATATGACCTAACCTTACCTAATATGACCTGACCTAACCTAACCAAACCTGTCCCTCTGTCTGTCTGTCTGAGGCTGTTATTTTTAGTGACACCATTAGTCAAATATTACACTCTACACATCTAACATATATACCATGTCATGTATAGAACAGGCAGTGTTTATATTGTGATACGAGATTAAACTTGGCAAAACAGTAATATGTGAAAATTATATATCTAGGCCTACATTCTATAACCTATAGGCCTGAGAACAAAGCATAGGCCTAATTACTCAATATTTACTTGAGAAAACAATACCTTAAAGATCTGTTATATTTCTTCCCAGACGTAAATATTGTAAGTGGTCTAAATACGTTTCCGTAAACTACACAACACTGATTTATTAACCATCTTTGACATATTCCGGGTTGGAAATGCAATCCTATCACTCATGAGACACATTCCCAACAACCATAGTTTTAAATCTCTTAAAATCACACTATAAAGGGATCATAGTGTTTATAATCTCCTCAGTATAGTCTAAACAAGGGTTCACAATGTTTATAATATCGATATTCATACTGACAGTAAACTCTTTTACATTCACGATAAACTAAAAAATATTCTCCCAGGACAAATTCTTCCAAAACCTTAATATTTATCTGAGTTATACTGTCTAAGTTTAAAATATTAATAAATTATCTTCATATAAACTTAAAATATATATAAATACCGTTCAAGTAAACTTACAAAACGATATAGGGTGTTATTCATTTTTTTCATAGCATTAGGAGTGACAACAGAAAGTGTCATAATACATATTCGAATTGTATAAACTCAGAATAGACTCTTGGAATCACATCATGCAGGTCTTGAACTCCCATAACATATGCAGGAATGGAATCGCATACCTTAATTCATAATAAACACCAGCAAACCCAATCACTAATATTTAAGGACGATCAGAATCTATATAACTTCACATAAAACAACATTATGAAAACCCTATCGCCTATACATACGCCAAAACACGTATATGGGGTATGACCCACAGAGCATCTTCACTCAAAACAAAACCATCCCTCTTTCCTTATGATTATATACTGTAAGGAGGATCAGAACCTAATATAACTTCACTTAAAACAACGTTACGAAAACCCCCATCGACTCTATACACTTGCCAAAACTCGTATACAGGGTGCGAATCACAGAGCACCTTCACTCCAAACAGAACTCTCCCTCTTCTTGAAAATCATAGTCAAGGACTCTCGTAAAATCAGACCCACGTACGTACACAAGAGAGAGAGAGAGAGAGAGAGAGAGAGAGAGAGAGAGAGAGAGAGTTGGAGTGTAAATAGCGCATGATGGGTGCTGGAGTGTGGCTGGATGCAAATTAATGTAAGGGCTTAGCATAATCTGGGTCGTATGTATCCCCGCCGTCGACCTCACCTCACGTGCAGGAGGCGGTCCCCCCTTATTGATGGTTATATCTGGGCTGCTGCGTCTGCCCTACGTCTACTGTGTGTTCTGATGTGTCCTAGTGTGTTCAGCTGTATCCTAGTGTGTTCTGGTGTATTATTCTGTGTCCTGGTATGTCTTAATGGGAGGGAGTAAGAGAGGACTCACGTAGAGGGGGGTGACTGAGACGTGGTTTTATGGGCTAATTCTTCACCTTTATGCTCCGTCAACCAGCGCCAACGCCTTACCATCCGTTAATGTATAGGTTTTTTTGTAATGGTCGTCTGGTAATGTAGATATATTGGTGTGTGTACGATCCCGACCCACGCTATTCATACAGCCAGACACAGACAGACAAACATTCATTCAGAGAGACAGGGAAAAAGACGGACACAGACATATAGACAGGCAGCGAGAGACAGACAGAAAGGCAGACAAAGACTCTCTCTCTCTCTCTCTCTCTCTCTCTCTCTCTCTCTCTCTCTCTCTCTCTCTCTCTCTCTCTCTACACCAGCTTATCTCACCTATTTTGGTGGATAAGGTTAGGTTAAGTTAGAGTTCGAACAGGTTAGCGTTAGGTATGCGTTAAATTAGGTTAATCCTCAGGTGAAATAAATTCGGGTGTTTACAGGTGAGACGATACTTTTGATGTGCTGTTATTATTGGTTTATTTAACTTTACCCTGACAACAAGGTGAAGATCTTTGGATTCTCGCCTCTCGCCACGCTCACTCCTGGACGGCTAAAGTTGGTGTTGGCTGGTAAAGAGTTTCAAACTGCTTCCTTCTTTAATGGAAACTTTTCGTCTAGGTAATTTATTCATAAACTTTTTCTAAACAAAACTTGGATCACCTGAAGATTCCCACCTGTAGTTTATTTTACCTGAAGATTACCCACCCTGACGCAAACCTAACTTATCCTAATCTAAGCCTACCTTCATCTAACCCATCTCAATCTAACCTGTGTTAACCTAACCTAACGCTACTGTAACCCAACCAAATCGAACGCTAGCTTAACCCAGGATAAACTTCGGGTGAAATAAACTGGGAATGTCTAAATTTCAGGTGAAATAAACTGGGAATGTCTAAACTTCAGGTGGTCATCAATTTCAGTCTTATATAAGTTTATTCTACCTCGGTGATAATAATGTTTCTACCTCGGTGATAATAATATTTCTACCTCGGTGATAATAATGTTTCTACCTCGGTGATAATAATATTTCTACCTCGGTGATAATAATGTTTCTACCTCGGTGATAATAATATTTCTACCTCGGTGATAATAATATTTCTACCTCGGTGATAATAATGTTTCTACCTCGGTGATAATAATATTTCTACCTCGGTGATAATAATGTTTCTACCTCGGTGATAATAATATTTCTACCTCGGTGATAATAATGTTTCTACCTCGGTGATAATAATATTTCTACCTCGGTGATAATAATATTTCTACCTCGGTGATAATAATGTTTCTACCTCGGTGATAATAATATTTCTACCTCGGTGATAATAATGTTTCTACCTCGGTGATAATAATGCTCCCTGTGTGTTATCTGACAGTATTATCACCGTGGCCAGTCAGTATGAAGGTTTCTCTGTGGTGACCTAACATTAGTGGGCGTCTCTCCTAAAACTTTCACTCAGGGTTCAAGGACTGGCGCCCATTAAATGCATAATACCGAACATTTCTCCGTCAGTGTTTGAGTAAGTCATTTACGGCCTTTCCAATGAGTGTTTATCAGTGTGATGTAATAGTGTACATACATGTAATACTGACCGGATGTGTATGAATGCCTTCGTACTGTATATATACCATCACAATATAATTATGTATACCTCCAGAGTGTAGGTAGAAAGTACAGTATCTTGTAGACTCTGAGCATTAAGACAACAGGGGACCTCCAGTAGCCCCTTGTAGGACTCCACGCGTGTCTATCGCCGCGCCACCGCTATTTATTTTCACCAATGTTTATCATCACCTATGTTTATCATCACCTATGTTTATCATCACCCATGTTTATCATCACCCATGTTTATCATCACCCATGTTTATTATCACCAGTGTTTATCATCACCAATGTTTATTATCACCAGTGTTTAGTATCACCAGTGTTTATCATCAATGTTTATTATCACCAGTGTTTAGTATCACCAGTGTTTATTTTGAGGAATGTTTATTATAAGGGATATTTATGATGAATGTTAATGAAAAACACAAAGAATGTTTATTATGACCTGTGTTTATGATGGGGAATGTTTATGAGAAGCACTGAGAGGAATGTTAATGAGAATAATGTTCCCCTCACCTCCCTTCCTCCTCTCATTCCTACCTCTCCTCAGACACACTTTCCTCCTCCTCTCCCCATCCTTTCCCCTCACCCAAACTTCCCCTTCCCCCTCTCATCCCCTCCCCCTTCCTCCCCTTACCCCCCTCCACTCCCCTCCACCCCTAACCTCCTACCCCTCCCTCCCTCCCCTCTGCACCCCTAACCTGCCTACCCTCCCTCCTCTCACACCCCCTAACCCCCTCCCTCCCCTCACCCCCTCACTATGACACCTAACTCAGAAGAAAAATAGATGGGGGGGTAAGTTTCGTCTCATGTGTTTCTGATCGATTGCGTCTGTTGTGATGGTCGCCGGATGGAGGTGCCTTATTGTTCCTCCTTCTCTTCCTCCTCTTTCTCTTCTCCTCCTCCTCCTCTTCTCCCTCCTCTTTCTCTTCTCACTCCTCCTCGGGCCCACCATGGCTACACCGCTCTAGGGATGATATATTTGTAGTCTGTACTTCCAATTCCCGGTGATTCAATGTACGACACACACACACACACACACACACACACACACACACACACACACACACACACAAGAACCATAATACAACGACTTACCGGTCAAATATCATGGTAGTATCATGATACATTAGGAACTATCCTATGTCCACTCATCCCCCACCACCACCACCCCCCACCTCCCTCCCCCCACCTCCCCTCCCCCACTCACCCCCCACCACCACCCCTTTTTCCTCACACACACACACACACGGGGGGGGCAGTAAGGTGATAAAAGTAAAGCTTGATGACCATTTCCCTCCTCCATACATCAGCCTTAGGGGTGAGGAGAGAAGAGGGAGGGGAGGGGAGAGGGAGGAAGCGAGGAATGGGGAGGGGAGGAAGAGAGGGGTTGAGATAGAAACGGGAAAATGAAGGACGGGGAAGGGGGAGGAGGAGAGATGGGAGGATAAGGGGAAGAAGGGAAGAGGAGGGGACAGAAGAGAGAGGGGAAGAAGGGAAGAGGAGGGGACAGAAGAGAGAGGGGAGGGGGGGGTTACAGCCTGGATACGCGAGGGTTTCCGCTGCACCACCACCTTACGCTTTAGTCCATGTGGAAGCCTCTAGTTAAGGATTCGGTCGGAGGTTTCCATATCGAGGCTACCATACCTAGATAACCCAAACTAGGCTTATTTATCGAGGCTTCCACACGCATCTCTACTGTGCTCTGGAAACCTTCACTGATACGAACGGAAACCTTTATCGAGAACCATTTGAATTTCTGTGGTAGTTTACTAATGTTGTTTATGACAGTATATACGGTATATGGCAGTACTGTATGTACGGTATATGGCAGTACTGTATATACGGTATATGGCAGTACTGTATATATGGTATATGGCAGTACTGTATATACGGTATATGGCAGTACTGTATGTACGGTATATGGCAGTACTGTATATACGGTATATGGCAGTACTGTATATACGGTATATGGCAGTACTGTATATACGGTATATGGCAGTACTGTATATACGGTATATGGCAGTACTGTATATATGGTATATGGCGGTACTGTATATGATATATGGCAGTACTGTATATACGATATGTGATTACTATTATATACGATATGGCAGTGCTGTATACGATGTGGCAGTACTGTATATACCGTCATATGGCGGTACTGTATATACGGTATGTAACGGTACTGTATATAAATATATGGCGGTACTGTATATGCGATATATGGCAGTACTGTATATGCAATATATGGCAGTACTGTATATACGACATAATAACGATACTATATATACGGTATATGGCAGTACTGTATATACGGTACTCTTAAACGTACTGTATATACGGTATATGGCAGTACTGTATATACGATATATAACGATACTGTATATGACCTGCTGGCAGTACTGTATATACCAAATATATATGAAACATATATACGGTATATGGCAGTACTGTATATACGGTATATGGCAGTACTGTATATATGGTATATAATATATTACGTTCTTAATGTTTGCAATGTCATTACCATAAATTAGAGATGGTTAAAACAGATATTTTGTATAAAACAATACTTGTGATATTTACCTAAGTTAACCCTTCGAGAAAGATGATTTAACCCTTTGAAGATTATAATTTAATCCTTTGAGGACGATGGTTTAACCCGCCAGGACTCAAAGGGTTAAAACAGAGGTATTTGTGGCTACATAAACCAGAGATGTGACTAATTTGGTGGTGACCTTCTACAGATGGCTGGACACTGATGAGGGAGACGTGGGACAGGAGGAGGTGGGAATTCGACGAGGTGTTGACTCGTCTCCACGCTGAGTACGGTGTCACCCCCTTCTTCCAGGTGACCGTAGTGCCCAACCCTCGCAGTCACGGCCACAACATTATCAAGGTGAGTGGGTGAATGTCTTTCTACCTGCCGTACCTTTACCTTAATGTTTACCTACTTTCTTGCCTTCATTCTTTCCTTGTTAATTATCTTCCTTCCTTCCTTCCTATACTTACCTAACACACCTTGTTGTTTACCTACTTTCCTTATCTACTTACCCACCTTACCTTGCTATGCCCCCTCTTATTTAACCTCTATCTTGGCGGTGTATGTGGGGGAGGGTGAGGGGCCTGTTACAGCTGCGGGAGGGGTGGGGTGGGGGGGGGGTGTTCTCTCAAAAGTTCCTAAGTTTAATATTTTTCTCTCAATCTGTCTGGCCGATTACAGTAGTCAGTCGTCCATCAGTGCGTAAACTTTTCTTATTCTCAACTTCTTCTTTCGACAAACTATTTGCTGAATATTGCTGGAACTTTTCATACATATTGCTTGGGTGGTTCTCCTTCCCTCCTCCTCCTCCTCCAGAAATTGTGTCTGTTGTCAGTGTGTATCGTCCATCCTAACCTAACCTAACCTTACCTAACCTTATTAATGGTTCTGATTTGCTGGAACAGAGAAGAGTTGGAGAGGGGAGGGGAGGGATCTAGTGTCAGTGTGCGCTGACGGTGTTGATCGCTGGTGGTTGGTCGTCCATCCGGCGGCGTCTGTGTATAAAATTCTTCACATTTTAAAGTTCGTCTCTCTCTCGTGAAGGTTGTCAGTAATATTTGTTGAGTAATTAGCCTCATTGCCTGTCTCCTAATATGGCTGACGGTAATAAGAGGAAAAATCCCTCGTATATAAAACTATTACCTCAACTTTTCCATCCTGACCAGATCCTTCATCTCACATAGGTACAGTTGTTGAAGAGAGAAAAAAAAAAAAAAACTTTAACCCATCTTATCTCACAAACTACTACCTCAATTTTAGTCCAAAGTTTGAAGGAATATTCTGTGAATGGCCTCGTTTTCAAATATGTCTGACGTCAGCATTTTTAGCCATGATGGACTTTATTTTTTTAACTTTCTGTTCCTCAGCTTGTGGGTGACTGAGCGCTTCTTTACCATAATCGCATTAATGTTTACTTATATCATAGTTTTAAGTTTATTAGACGGGTGAGTCCTTCATGTAAACAGACACACAGACCTTCATCCTCTGTGTCTCTGGGGCCCCGGAGACAGACAGACGGACACAGAGACAGACAGATCGATAGACAGAAAGACAGACAGATATATAGATAGATAGACACAGAGACAGACAGATAGACACAGAGAGACAGACATAGACAGAGACATAGACACAGACAGACATAGACACAGACAGAGACATAGACAAAGACAGACAGACACAGAGACAGGCAGGCAGGCAGACACAGAGACAGACAAAGACACATAGACAGATAGACAGACATAGACAGAGAGAGCGTAGCATTGTTGGGGACAGAAGACAATGTTTTATTGAACCACCCAAACCTCATTTCTAAAGACATTTCACAATCATGGAGACAAAAGGAACGAAAATCCTCCCTTGTCATGAATTCTGCCCAAGAGCCCATTTACCGGGAGGTGGGGGTGAGGGGGTGATGTTTTGGAGGTGAGGGGGGTGATGTTTTAGAGGTGAGGGGGAGGTGAGGGGTGAAGGGATGATGTTTGGGTGAGAGTGCAAGTGAGGGAGGTGATGTTTTAGAAGGTGAGGGGAGGTGAGGGGGTGAAGGGATGAAGTGTTTTGGAGGTGGGGGAGGTGATGTTTTTAGAGGTGAGGGGATGAGGTGGGAGGTGATGTTTTGGAGGTGAGGGGGGTGAAGGGATGATGTTTTGGAGGTGAGGGGGTGATGTTTAGAAGGTGGAGGGGGTGATGTTTTGGTTAGGTTATGTGATGTTTTGCAGGTAGGGTGATGATGTTGTAGACGGTGAGAAGATGATAAAAAATTCAGACGATGTTGACAGAGAGGTAAGTGTGAGAGACACCCTGCAGCAGTCCTCCTCACTGGCCGAGCTCCGGGGTAGGATATTGCTGTGTATGGCTCCTGGGCATGATAATACCCTTTCATGGCTCTAAGGCAGGATATTAAGACCTGTGGCTTGAAAACCTCCCTCTTAGTCCTTATGCTCCGGGGCAGGATATTGCCCGTCCATGGCTCCGGGGCAGGATATTGGCGGCAGGAGGTAGTGATCCTTTCTCAATCCTCTCCTCCCCCTCTTGTCCATCCCGTTCTTTCTATCATATTGTGGTGCAGGATATTGGGACACTCGGGAGCCACCGGGCGAGTTTCTTCACGTAATGAAATAGTGGGTAGGGGGGCGGGGGTGTAGGTAGGCCTTTATCGTTGAGCTGGTCTGTGTTGATCGTCTCTCTAATTCATAATATATTTTGTTGTTGTCTGTGTGTCAATTTAAGTCCGTTTTCTATGATTATTTCTTTATTAATTTATGCCCGTTTTCTATGATTACTTGTTTATTAATTTATGTCCGTATTCTATGATTTCTTGTTTATTAATTTATGCCCGTTTTTTATAATTATTTGTTTATTCATTTAAGTCCATTTTCCTATATACCTCATTTACGACTGTACTGTTTTTTATACTTGGGTAATGTGATACACCTTTTCTTAATACACGCATACACACAATTGTATAAGTATAAAATACCCTATATATTTTTATACATTATAAATTATATATTACATGGACTATAAATCATGTGTGCTGGTGTAATCTGGAATATGTGTCTGTGTGTGTGTGTGTGTGTTGACGAGAAATGTTTTAATGTTTAGTGATGTTTGTTTCTAATACACGCTAAACATTTATCTACACTAGTGATCACTGGATTAAAACATATTGGTGTTAATTAAGGATAGATATATTCTTGGTATTATAGTCAAGAGTTTTAATAATTTCACCTATAACTCGTGTCTATAATTTGTTGAGTCCTAATAACATCTTCATATTATTTATTTTTTTCATTTATTTACAAGTTTGAGGTGTAAATAGTAAATATAATACATACAGTACAATTTATAAACATCCGTCAGTTTTTTTCAGGAGTTCGTGGATTGACAGAGGGTTGACAGTACAGTAGTTTAATGCTTGTGTAAAGATGTCTGTCAATTGTGGTGTCCCTCAAAATCATTCACTAGTCCTCCGTCTTCTTCTGCTAGTAATCCTTCCGTCCACTGGAGAGAGGCGGTGGAACTTTTCACTGACATAAGGAAGGAGGGAGGTAGTCGAATGCGATCTCCTCCTCCTCCCCCCCCGGTCACCAGTGTTTAGAAGGGCGGGAAATGGATTATTGGAGATGATCAAATGACTCTTTTTTTTTTCTTGACTCTCGTAAATCACCAGTGAGTAGAATTATATAAGAAGGAGAATAATGTCATGTTTTACAGAGGTGATGTTGAACAGTGTAAGGGAAGGAAGGAAGGAGGAGGGAAGGAAGGAAGTAAGGAGGAGGAGGGAGGGAAGGAGGGTTAATTATCATCACTAAATGACTTCGCGGAATGTTTTAAGTTATTTCGTGTACGTAACTGTCAAGCCCAGCGCCTTAGTGTCCTTAGCCTCCGTATATATAGGTCGTCCACCTCTCCCTCCCGTGTCCTTGGGGTCCGTGGCTTCTCTTTCACGTGAAAACAGTACATCAAGAGACGTAAAGGAGATTGTTTTCTATACACCTGTTTCTCTTTGTCCTCGTCTTCAGGTGGACGCTTATAACCCGCGTCTAGTGTCACCTGAGGTTTGGTTAGATTAGGTAAGGTTAGTTAAAGGTAGGCTAGGCTAGGTCAGGTTAAACAAGGTTACGTCAGGTTAAGTCAAGTTAGACAAGGTTGTATCAAGTTAAGCTAGGATATATCAGGTTAGGTTTGGTTAAAAATCAGACATAGTTTAGGCAAGGTCAAAGGCGATGAGTGACCCATGATGACCCAGAACGTCTTGAGAGAGGAGGAGGAAGTCATCTGTGCCGTACAACTACCCTCCTCCTCCCCCTTCCTCTCCCTTCCCCTCAACAACTTAGGATGATAATAGATTGCTTGGGGAAATTCGCTGACGGCCACAGAACACAGAAAAATGTCGGGTCACATTTTTGTCCGGTGGAGGGAAGGAAGGGGGGTAGAGAAGGGGAAGGGAGGGGAAGGAAGAAAGGGGGGAGGGGAGGGAAGGAAGGATGGGTAAATTTTCTCCATTGCACCGAGCTCCTGTTATACTGACTTACGAGTCCGTGTGATTATCTTAGTGAGCGTTTCCTCTCTCTCTCTCTCTCTCTCTCTCTCTCTCTCTCTCTCTCTCTCTTTGACGAGTAATTGAAGAGAAATGAGGAGTAATGTAGAGAAAATGAGGATAAATGAGGAGTAATTGATCCTGACAGAAGGAGAGTCAATAGTGAGGGACTCTTCATTGTTAACTCGGGTCGTCTGCGTAACTCGGGTCGTCTGCGTAACTCGGGTCGTCTGCGTAACTCGGGTCGTCTGCGTAACTCGGGTCGTCTGCGCGTAACTCAGGTCGTCTGCGCCAACTCCGGATCGTCTGCGCCAGCTCGGAGTCGTCTGCGCGTAACTTTCGGGTCGTCTGCGTAACTCCGGGTCGTCTGCGTAACTCGGATCGTCGTAACTCCGGGTCGTCTCTGCGTAGCTTCCCGGGTCGTCTGCGTAACTCGGATCGTCTGCGCAACTCGGGTCGTCTCTGCGCGCCGCTCAGGTCGTCTGCGTAACTCGGGTCGTCTGCGTAACTCGGATCGTGTGCGTAACTCGGGTCGTCTGCATAACTCGGGTAGTCTGCGTAACTTTAATCGTCTGCATAAAAATGGAATAATTTCTTCATGCTTCGATAAATATATTATATTTCCGGCCGGTCATCATCAAGGGAGGAAGAGCAGGTGAGGTGAGGGAGGTGGTGGTGGTGAGGTGAGGGAGGTGGTGGTGGTGAGGTGAGGGAGGTGGTGGTGGTGAGGTCAGGTGGTGGTAATCTTCTTCCTCCTCCTCCTCCTCCCCTCCCCTCCTCCTCCTCCTCCTCCTCCTCCTCCTCCTCCTCCTCTCCTCCTCCTCCTCTTCCTCTTCCTCCTCCTCTTCACTCTTCCTCCTCCTCCTTCTCGCAAAGGGGGCCTTTGAACCACACAGTCAGGGGAGGTGTTAAGGGAAGAGGTGAAGGGGAGTAAAGAGAGGAGAAAGAGAAAATTATATAAAGTGAGAAGAGAAAAGCTAGGAAGGGAATAGAGAGAGAGAGAGAGAGAGAGAGAGAGAGAGCAGGAGGAAGATGGAGAGAAGGAGAAAGGTAATGATAAAGGGAAGAGAGAGTGAGGGGAGGAGGAGAGAGAGAGATAAAGGGAGATTAGAGGAGAGGCAGAGGAAGCGGAGGGAGGAAATAGTTTGGGAAGGAATGAGTGAGGCAGAAGATGAGAGGGAGAGATGAGAGTGAGGAGATGAAGTGAGAGGGAAGAATGAGAGGGAGGAGAGTGAAAGGGAGAGATGAGAGAGGGTGAGAGGAAGAATGAGAGGGAGAGATGAGAGAGAGTGAGAGGGAGAGAGTGAGAGGAAGAATGAGAGGGAGAGATGAGAGAGTGGGAGGAAGAATGAGAGGGAGAGATGAGAGAGTGAGAGGAAGAATGAGAGGAAGAGTAAGGCAGTAGCGTGTTGATAGTGCGCCAGTGTGAATAATTGAGGCGAGCCACGAGCACCAGGTACCATGCTGCTCCCCGCCCTCTGCCACTCCCCGACCCCTCCCCGCCACTCCCCTACCCCCTCCCCGCCTGTCTACCCCTTCCGCCTGTCCCAAAAGATTATAAGACAAATGGTCCCCTGGCCAGTAGTACCCCAGGAGTGTGTATCTACGGTAGCCGGCCATGGCCCATCCATCTACGGTAGCCGGCCATGGCCCATCCATCTACTGCAGTGGCCCTTCTGCTGGTGCCTGTTAGCCCCTCACCACCATCATCACTACCACCACCACTATCATCACTCATCATTAACACCAAACATTCATCATCATCATCATCATCATCATCATCATCATCATCACTACCACCGCCACTATCATCATCACTCATCATTATCATCAAACATTCACCACCACCACCACCATCATCATCATATCATAAACATGCACCATCACATCAACATCATCATCATCATCATCATCATCATCATCATCACCACCACCCTCACTACCACCACCACTATCATCATCACTCATCATTATCATCAAACATTCACCACCACCATCATCATCATTATCATCAAACATTCACCATCATCATCATCATCATCATCATCATCATCATCACCACCACCATCACCACCACCACTATCATCATGCTCCATCATTAACAAACATTCACCCATCATCATCATCATTATCATCAAGCATTCACCATCATCATCATCATCATCACCACCACCACCACCACCACCACCACCACCACCACCACCACCACCACCACCATCATCATCATCATTATCATCAAGCATTCACCATCATCATCATCATCATCATCATCATCATCATCACCACCACCACCACCACTATCATCATCACTCATCATTAACACCAACATTCACCACCACCACCATCACTACCACCACCACTATCATCATCACTCATCATTATCATAAACATTCGACCACCATCATCATCATCATTATCATCATTCACCACACACCACCACCATCATCATCATCATCATCATCATTCATCATTATCATCAAACATTCCACCACCACCATCATCATCATCATTTATCATCATCATCAAACATTCACCACCACCACCATCATCATTCATCATTATCATCAAACATTCACCACCATCACCACCGCCACCACCTTCACCGCCACCACCACCTGCATATTCATCACCACCACCATCATCATCATTCATCATCCATTCACCACACCATCATCACCATCAATCATCATTCATCATTATCATCAAACATTCACCACCACCACCATCACCACCATCATCATTCATCATTATCATCAAACATTCACCACCACCACCACCACCATCATCATCATTCATTATCATCAAACATTCACCACCACCTCCACCACCATCATCATCATTCATTATCATCAAACATTCACCACCACCTCCACCACCATCATCATCATTCATCATTATCATCAAACATTCACCACCACCACCATCACCACCGCCACCACCTTCACCGCCACCACCACCTGCATCATTCACCACCTTCACCATCATTCACCACCACCACCTGCTGTACTTAACCTCTGAAGGCTAGTCACTATAATTAGTCCTGCAGAAGAACTTAATTTACTTCGTTAGTCTTAATACCTCATGAGAGAGAGAGAGAGAGATAGAGAGATAGAGAGATAGATAGAGAGAGAGAGAGAGAGAGAGCACACAAAACAGAGGTGCCAGTTAAAGTTGTTCTCCTTTAAGACCCTTAAGTCAGTTGGACATTAAAGGTGAACCACGTCTCTTTAAAGTAATGAGAGTGGTGTAATAAAGGTGTAAATAGCCGTACAGTAAGTCTGTTCACCGTGAGGAGGGAGGGTGGACGCCGGCACACCGCTCGCTGCCGGGTGAACAACGTCTTGATGACACCTGACGTAAGCCCTCCTGAGGCCTGGCAACACTACCCCCAGACCTTACGTGGGTTAGGGACAGCTGCTGTGTGGAGCCAGACCTGATGCTGCTGTGTTACTGCTTAGGCCATACCTGCTTCTGCTAACAGGGGGGCAGATACTCAGCAAGTCCGGAGTATTGTGGACTAGACCTCTGCTGTTGCTGTAACGTCAACAGACAGAGACAGCAGCAGGCAGGTAGACAGGAACTCTAGACTCTCAGAAGCAGTAACAGCAGCAAGGCCGACCGCTACTGTCACTGCAATAGCGCAGGTAGACAGCAGGTAGACAGGCAGGCAGGCACTCAGCAGGCTCACGCACCCAGGAGAGAGTCGAGACCGTGAATGAGAAGGGCCGCTAAAGGGGATGTTCCAGGCCTGAGCTGCCTCAGCCATGTGTGGTGGAGGACCGCTTGATGAGGCGAGGTATTGATGCACTAATGACATGCTTGGCGTGGCAGTAGTGAAGATTATTAATATTTACTCTCATATGTACAATATACTGTATCGTGATATGTAGCACAAGTTTCTTATTGATTACGTAACCCTTGATAAAGCTGCATGTCGTGCTGGAGTTTAAAGGTGAGGAGGTCACACGCCAAGATGTTGCTCTATATTTACAACTTGTGGCGCTGCGTCTGTAGCCATAACGTCACGTCACGCCAGTTAACCAATGGCCTTCCGCGGAGCACTGTGACGTCACGGCAATAAACAAACCCGCATTCGATGCATCATAACATAGTTACTTGTGGTAATGACTTGTTATATGTAATCTGAAATGACAATTTATGTATACACAATTGATTACATTAAAACATACCACAAATTGGTAATAAATTCCACCAACGCCGTTAAATAAGAATACTTACACTTTATCTTTAGATTAAAACCTAAACCAAATTTTGTCTCAACGTTATTAATGATGCTGAGTGACGAAAGATATCTGGCGTCGTTCACATGCCCGTGTGTGTGTGTGTGTGTGTGTGTGTGTGTGTGTGTGTGTGTTCGTTCATTCATCTATTTTTTGTTTCTATGTCTGTCTGTCTCTGGATACATGTCCATTTAACTCAATAACTCGTTTATTTTAAGTACAGTCGTGTGTGAGCCAACGTGACCCCTCAAAAGTGAACAGGTCTTGTAAAACGGCCACGTCACGTTAACACAAGAAAAACATTATGACTACACCCCCACACATCAGTACACCACGCCCCCACACATCAGTACACCACGCCCCACACAGCAGTACACCACGCCCCACACAGCAGTACACCACGCCCCCACACAGCAGTACACCACGCCCCCACACAGTACACCACACACAGTACACCACGCCCCACACAGCAGTACACCACGCCCCCCACAGCAGTACACCACGCCCCACACATACACCACGCCCCACACATCAGTACACACCACAGTACCACGCCCCACACATCAGTACACCACGCCCCCACACATCAGTACACCACGCCCCACACACAGCACACAGGCACACCACGCCCCCACACAGCAGGACACCACGCCCCACACAGCAGGACACCACGCCCCCACACAGCAGCACACCACACAGCAGGACACCACGCAGTACACCACGCCCCCACACATCAGTACACCACGCCCCCACACATCAGTACACCACGCCCCCACACATCAGTACACCACGCCCCCACACATCAGTACACCACGCCCCACACATCAGTACACCACGCACAGCAGTACACCACACACAGGTACACCACGCCCCACACAGCAGCACACCACGCCCCCACACATCAGTACACCACGCCCCACACAGCAGGACACCACGCCCCCACACATCAGTACACCACGCCCCACACATCAGTACACCACGCCCCCACACAGCAGGACACCACGCCCCCACACACACACCACGCCCCACACATCAGCACACCACGCCCCCACACATCAGTACACCACGCCCCCACATCAGTACACCACGCCCCACACAGCAGCACACCACGCCCCCACACAGCAGTACACCACGCCCCCACACATCAGCACACCACGCCCCACACAGCAGTACACCACGCCCCCCACACATCAGTACACCACGCCCCACACACACACACGCCCCACACATCAGTACACCACGCCCCCACACATCAGTACACCACGCCCCCACACATCAGTACACCACGCCCCACACATCAGTACACCACGCCCCACACACATCAGTACACCACGCCCCCACACTGCCCGAGGATGGTGTAGACAGGAGGACTGAGAGACAGATCCTGAGAGACTGTCGTAAATGTGTCGACGTCACCACTAGCGGAGGCGAATAAGTGGAGGATTTATGCCCACCAATCACAGGCCAGTATCGGCAGCTGACTAAGCAAGGAGGTGTATTATTGGTGGATATTTTTGTGACTGTTCAGCTCTCATTCACACACACACACAGGGAGGGAGGGAGGTAATGAAGGGGGAGAGGGATGGTGTAAAGATGAGGGAGGGAGAGAGAGGGGCAAGAGGGTCGGCCACAACACCTCTCCGTCAGTAGCTCTGGGTCGACGCGGGGCTCTTGATTGTATTAGTGGCGCCCCTCCACCTGATCCTTCGGCAGCGTCGCCTTTGGGTTGGCTCACGCCCTCCTCCACACCTGTCGTCGTCCTCCACACCTGTAATTAATCATTCAATCAGCTAAACGCCTCTTGATTTAAATTAAAGATAAGATAATGTTATTTTTGTCTCCTTCCTAACCTCACCTGACCTAACTTAACCTCCCTGTGGTCTGGGGATAATCACGAGATAATACACACAGATAGTGTGTGTGTGTGTGTGTGTGTGTGTGTGTGTGTGTGTGTGTGTGTGTGTGTGTGTCCATTACTTATGCTTATTATCTTTTACTAATATATATTCATCGCCGTTGTTATCACACACACACACACACACACACACACACACTGTACTGTAGGTTTCTGATGTGGTATAGCACTGTGTTAACCCCCACGTTTTCTCTGTGTCTCCCTACAGTTGTTACCGTCGGGGTTCTCTATGCCTCACCGCAGCTACTACGACCGTATGCCAAACAATGAGGTAAGGAAGACTGAACTGCGCAGTGTCAAATATTCTTATACTCGCGCAGGTGGCATATGTACAGTATATGTTTATTTGTATTAAGATGAGTGAAGAATGAGGATTGAAGGTTAGGATGTCCTTATCTCCTCAAGGATGGAATTTGATTAACTTAAGAACAGTGGAGTGAAGAATACATTTAAAAGCTGTAGTTAGATCGTCAATTGATATATTTTAGTATCGGTAAAGTTTTTATATTTTTATATTTGTGAATTTCAATGGGAGTAGTGTAATCCTTCGTGGGTTTGGCGTTCGGTTCATGTGAATAAATAAAAAACACAGGTTCACAAGAAGGCGTCGGGTCCCTGTGAACAAATAAAACAGAATCAAGTTTTCATCCCCCACGACGCGTTGAAGTTCCTAAGTAAAAAAAAAAAAAATCGCCTTTAGTCGATCTGAGAACCACTTAATTTGGCTTAATTTACCAACGACTAAAATATGTTGGCCAAAACGAAATAAAAATTGCCTGGAAAATTACCTTATATAATTAGAGACGTTCACTCAATACTTAGTCAGCGGCCGATACACTCATTTACCATTTAGTCAACATCCATGGGCTGAGTACCACGGCTAACTCACATTACGTTATCTTGATATAAATATACTGTCTGGTGATATCATTGAGAAGAATATAAGGTGATATTATCGTTCCAGCTAATTTTAGGATTTTAGGTTAGGTTAAAATTATGTTTTTCTGATGGTTTTTGATGTGTTTTAAATAACTTCTAAATAGGTGGATGACCGAAACTACAATTTTACCGAATATAAAAACACTTTGCAATGATCAGATTTTATTTCGACTGATTTATATTTTTCTATTTATTGCGAATAAAAAATATGACCCTGCATTATCGTGTGCTGGAATATATTAGTCAATTTTCAATGATGCTTATGTTACAGTAGTTCTTAATGGTGATTAGAGAGAAACAAATGAGTAGTAATTATCAGGTATGTTTTACTAATGAAAGGTTAATTAATTACCTGCGTGAGATAATCAGGTTAATAAATACGTTAATTGGATTAACTGAGAAGCCATGTGTGTGTGTGTGTGTGTGTGTGTGTGTGTGTGTGTGTGTGTGTGTGTGTGTACAACGCGCGTAATTAAGTACTCACAAGCATCAATAGTTATTTAATTATTTATTTGAACAGTTCCTAATTTATTGGCACGATAATTCAACGGTAATTAACACAAGAGGGTAATTAGTGTATGTCATGGGTTACGTTAGGCCTACCCACGGAACCCAACTCCAGTGTTTGTTTTACGGGAGATAAGACACCAGGCGAGCCGTGACTCTGTGATCACTATTCCATTAGTGGGTGTGTGAGCCAGGCAGGGAAGGGGGGGGTGAGACAGTGTTGTATTGTTCATCGTGTCTCACGCCCCTAAAACCACATTTTAGCCAGTAGGCCTAGTGAACCTAAGTGGTTAATGAAGTCACCTTACCAGTTCTCCTGCGCGACACCCTCTACAATGACTGTCAGTGACGCAAGACTATAAGTGTGCCGACCCAGGGTTTGTTATTCCCCATGGAAAGAAAGATCACGTGTGGGAAGCCTGGTTGTGACGAGAGCGATCCAGGCTGGCGGTAAATGCATCACTTGAAGAATTAAGGCTCTGTTAAGTCATACCATAGTAGAATAACCAATTGTGCGTCCCCAAGTTGAAAATTCCCTCTTTACAAGATTAATTTTATTACGGCCTGAATGTGAGTGACTCGTACAGTATATCCATGCAAATTGTAAATCATCGTATGAAAGCTTGCCAAATAAATGTAAGTGCAATTGTCTGCCCGTATCTGTGATCCTATCTTATTATTACTAAAGGTAATGACTGATTGGTTTTGGAAAAGTATAACCAATAACTTATATGGATGTTGGAAATTAATAGAATTCATTAAATCATCATTTATCAAGTCTAAATCACATGAAATGTCGAGTGGTGGAGTGAATTTCTACGTAGATACACCATGATCTCCTGTAAGTAACCAGTGTGAATGTATCGAACTCTACTGTAAGAAATATAAGAAACACTTATTCGTATATATAATCCACACACACACACCACAATTAACAAAAAGTCTACGGACTCCGCCACCCGAGTTTCATTTACTCATTTTGTCATATTTCATCAAAATGTATATACTGCCTCGTGTATATTATTTCTCAATAGAATAGTAAACAAAAAGAATATTTTACCTGAAGCTTATCCTAAAATTTTAGTTCTAGTAGAAGGGAATGCAGACAGGCCAAGAAAGATGAGTTAGAGAGGAGATTAATGATGATGATAGGAAGCATAATTAAAGGGAAATGTACAGAAAGATTAAACAAATGAAACCAGAAAAATAAATAAACGGGGCGGGACTATTAAAGGCAAGGACAATAAGATCCTGTTTGAGGCATAACTAAAAGAAAGACGGGCATTGTAAATGTTCTCAGGCTGTTTTTATCAATACCTTGGCCCTCCTATCAACAACTTTGCCCATTAATATTTATGTTATTATTTGTGGGAGTCAACACTAGAGTGAGGAGACTATTTCTTGCTATATTAAGTGTGAAGCGATACCCTGTATATTCATCAATTATTGGCTTTTTTTGTAATTCGATGTGTGATGTTAAAGCTGAGGTTATGTTTGTTTGGCTGTGTACTGTATTATAATACTCTAGTTTACACGCTCTCTAATGGTTCTGTTTCATATAATCATTATTAGTTTACAGCTGTTGTCTTTGGAGGTGTGTGTAAGGCTGGATGTAATAGTCCACCTGTTATCTGCCTTCTCGACCAGTTTCTGTGGTGGCTGTTGTTGATCATTTTCTGTGACGGTCCTCACCCAGTTGCTGGAAATACGTCTGTCGCTGAGGATGACCGGGAGAAGATGGGGCCTCTCAGCTCTCCCAGCTCCATCGACTACTAAAATTCATGTTTCATAACAATATTTTGCAGCTGAAGAGTGACTTTCTTGTACCACCACCACTGTCGCAAAGCATCCCTTATACCGCGGTAGATGTATCACTAACATGGAGGAATTGTGCCTTTGGTGATAAAAAATATGATATTTGGCACACACTTTACAGCAAGTCCTAAGGAATAGGATTAGTCACAGGGCTATTGTAAGTCTGTGTCAGCCATTTGTGTAACCATTTTATGTAACAATAACATCAGTACGACAATATATCGAAAATGCAAGTCACTTTGTTATAATCAAGCGTAAAAGGCATTTGATATAATTTAAATAATACACATCTATTAGTTGCTATCTTTAAAAAGGTAAAATATCAATTAACAATATACCTTCCTTCAGTTTAAATAAGACCAAGTTTACGAACACTGTCAACAGCAAATGTGTCCACGAGTTTACCATCAGTGTTTATTTCCAAGTCCTTGTGTACATTAATGAGATCCAGGAAGTCGCTCAGCAGACATGGTTGACCTTAAGTAAGTTTTGAGTTTTCAGAGTAAAGACTGATTGTTGGCAGCTGGGATGGGGATTATAACACTGATGCGGAGTAGAGGCCAAGTGTCTGATCTTTTACACGACTGTTGCCATAACTTATACTGTATGTTTACCTGATCCTTATACTGTATATCAAGAAGAGGCTGTAATGCAGTAGGTGGTTCACACACACACACACACACACACACACACACACACTGGAATGAGGATATATCTATTGTACATTATGTTGGTCACGTCTTCTCTACATGTCAACTATAACATGACACAGAACGTAATGACACTCCTTACTAGATGAAGGGAGTAGTCTCAGGGTGTAGCTCCTCGTGATAATCAATACAGACCATCAGTGAGTTACACATATATACCATCTTTAGTTTTAACAATGGCTGCTGTTTAAAAGTTGAGGAACAAGGTCAAGGAATTGTATAAGCTCACTGTGAATATGATGTTGGCTGTGTCCATGTGTGAAGGTTGTGGTCCACTGCTGTTCTGGTGATGATACAATATGAGTCAACACACTGTGGCCACCAGCATCAGGTAAGTACAGTAGTGTAGACGTTCAGGGATTGCGGGCGGTGAGGCCAGAGTTGGTCCTGACCTTCCCTTTATAAGTAAATGGAGGTCGGGAAAAAAAAAGAGTAGCTGGAAAATCTACTGGACTAGTCTTCCGAAGGTTGTGCTAACCTGTCGGGAACTTCTGCACTGCGAGTGAAGAAATAGTTGCAGAGAGTAATATACAGTAGAAGGTGACGCTTCAATGTACAGATCTCTGTCGTGGTATTGGCATCCCTAACACTTTTTTTGAGGGGTGGTGTGGCCCTACAGCCAAATACAGTATATTTATTAGGACATACAGTATATTTCATTGTGCCAAATTAAATATTTGTATCACCAGTCAACTCACTTCCAGTATACATCAGGTATTTCATATGTTTATTCCTTAACTTATATCACAAATTATAGCGATCGACTGTAACTTGGGTAGAGGGGGAAATTTATATTCTAGCTTACTGTTTTTGTTATTTGGGTAACTAAGCTATTCTGAAACCTGAGATCTAATGAGTTTCTTCTCACCTCCCAGTAATCATGTTTTGTTCAGTCACCCTAGGAGTGTTACACTATAATTTTCATTTTTCATTTATGATTTTCAATACTGTAGGTTTTTATTTTTTAATTGTAAAATTTTATTTTTTAGATCATGTATTTTTGTTTTTACCGTCAAATATCATCCTATGTGATTCTCGTCATTTATCCTGTGTTAATGTATTTTGTGTCAGGACCATTACATTTACTTCCATGATGTTACTTCTTGTTTGACAGACATTATGTTAAACAGTTCCACAGTGTAGCTCACCTTATAGTATCAATGAGTGTTTTTTTCAACGATAATGATTTGTTTTCTGTTTACATCACTTACACAGTGTTGTGTAATATCTCCGTTAGCTGAACAATTGGTACAGAGCACTTCCGGGAATTGGATAGTTCTTGGTAACAAGACGACTCTCAAACCCTGAAAAAATATTTCCCATCCCCAGAATTATTTCCAGGTACCAGAAAATTTTTCTTGAAATTTCTGGAAAATGAATTGATTTTCATCTTTCAAATCCGGAAAACAAAATCTCCCCATCCCCAGAATTTCTGGGTACCGTGAAAAATTTATTGGAATTTTCCAGAAAATCGTTTCCTAACCTGGAATTTTCCGGAAAATTCTGAGCAAATTTCAGTTCTGGCTATCAGAGAGTTCTGGTTAAGAGGGATTTTGGCTAACAGAGATATTACTACAGTACATACTGTAGTGTTCATGCTGGCAACTTGGCTGCTCTAAACCCTCCCCCAACTCTCAGCCCTCTCATACTGTACAGAGATACCACCTTCTAACAGATTTCTCTCTCCATATAATCCGTTAGATGAGAGTTATGCTTGTAACGTGATATAACGGACTATCTTCTCTATATAGTTCATTAAATAGAGGTTTTGCTGTATGTTGTGTTGTGTCTTGTGGTTGTGATTCTCTAAAGATTACCTCAGTATGTTTTTTTCTATTCTTTTACTGTACATGTTTAAGAAAGGGTGATAACTTGTGAAAATATACCAGAGAGTCACCAGGAGAGCGAAATATAGTGGACTGTCTGTGATGTATTTCCTGGCCTCAATTGTCTCTTCTGCTGTGAGGCCAGAATTCTCTTTTTTTTTCAGTGCAATTTGTATTATGTTACATTGTCCGCTGAGTTTTATTTCAGGATTCTGTTCACTGATCTTTAGAATAATTTTCCACTTATGATTAACGATGTGAAAGTTAAATTTTTCCAGCCTATTTATATATTTTTTGCCAATACCTCCACTGTAATTTCTTTCTGTTGTATCCGACTGCACTCGTATTATTTTGCATGTCAATCCGTTGTTTTGAGGCAGCGATTATTCTGCTTGTCTACACAGTCCTCAGCATGAGTTGATTTTTTACTGAGTTTTAAGTCCCGTGAAATATTGTAGTCACAATGTTAAGATTTGTTGCATTAGGATTATTTGTTGATTATTTACGTAGTTCAGCTTCATATTATCATATTTAAAATTATATTGCTTGTTCAGACTAAAATTTTTTTATTTATGTAGCCTTGTAAAGTTAATCTAATAAAAGCATCTAAAATTTTGGCTCAAATTTTATTCTTGTTTTATCTCTGCTTGATGTTCTAACCAAATTTAAAAGTCCATCATTATGCTAATCATACCATGTTTAGTTTTCCTTTATCAATCAAATAAATCCTTTTTGGCTTCACTACATATTTTGTTACTTTATACAAGAATCAGTCCTCAAAATCCCTCAATTAATTATCTTTCTGTTCCTCCACAGGTCGAGCAGACGTATAAACAGTACATTAAGGATACAGTGAAGCTCTTTGAAGCCAGTGGACCGGACGCTCTCGAGTTTGCTGCACATCTGTACCACTACGAGGGCCGCATTGCTGAGATCACTCCTCCAGAGACCATCCTGAGGGACCCACAGGCTTCCAATAACCTCATATCCATCGGTGAACTTTCTCAGATTGCTCGAAGTGTAAGTACCGGGTATACAGCACAGTACTGTACCTATCTGTACTTGTAAAATTATTATTAACTTGGATTATTATTATTATTTTATAATTTTCTCTACTTAAAAGCTTACTAGCCATTCGGTTAGTTGGTGTATCCAGTGTTAGCTAGTACAGGAGGAAACCAGAATAGTACGGGACCATATCCAGGGGAAAACTGAGATGTTTGGTAGTGAGGGTCATGCTGGATAACACTCTTCTCATGTGTGTTCTAGCCAAGTGGAACTCGAACCCTTGACACGCTGGTGAGAGATTTGTGTGTTACCTCCAAAACATTTATTTCTTGATCATACAGTACTTAGTTAGTTAAGTGATGAATTCCTTAGAAAATGTCAGGACTTGGGTTAGAAATGGCTGTAAAAATAATAAAGGAAAATTAGGTAAGCCAAAGAGTAGAAACTTATATGTATTAGTAAAATTGTCAAGGGATAGATAGATAGATAGATGGATGGATGGATAGATAGATAGATAGATAGATAGATAGATAGATAGATAGAAGGAGGTATGAAACAATGAATCTTACAGTGGGTCCCTCACTCACTAGTCCCCATGACAACCATCAGATTACAGATTTGAAGCATTGATTTGACTGTGTAAGGTGGTGTTTATTATGTGTACAGGGGATCCCCGACTTACAAATGTCCAACTTAAGAACATTTTTGTGAGTTATTAAATTGTTTAAATTCGATTTTTTACTTGTTTGAAAAATTGAAACCAATGAAATGAAAACATAATATTAACAGAAGTAAATATTAAAGGTAATACTTTATAATTAATTTTTTTCTGGCCGTTTGCCTGAATTTTCGTGAGATTGCTGCTCAAAAAATTTGCTCGTCTGTTTGGGAGGGCTTTGTCTCTCTCTCTCTCTCTCTCTCTCTCTCTCTCTCTCTCTCTCCACACACACACACACACACACACACACACACACACACACATACCTCCTATGCCTATGGTTCAAGGTAAGTGATTCGAGAGTGTGTAAAAGGACTTAGGCTATGATATAGTGCATATAGGGTATGTGTTCTGACTTGGTACATTTCCGACTTAAGAACATTCTCAGGAACGGAACCTGTTTGTAACCCAGGGACCTCCTGTATGTATGTACTGTATGTGTGTGTGTGTGTATATGGTATTTTTTTGCATATACGTCTGTTCACTCATGCCTATGTGTGTTCATATACTATTTGCATATTAATATATAATTTCATTTTGACAGGTGCCTTGGCTTGCTCTCCTGCGCCAAATGTTCCCAAACAGTAAACTGGATCACAGAACAGATGTATTGGTCGTGTCACGGGAGTACTTCAGTGATGTCTCCGAACTCATCTCCACAACTGACAGAAAGTACAGCACCTTGAATCTTTTATTAATTTTTGATAATTGTTGAAGGGCAGAGACAAATTATAAAAGACCTTTAATTCACATGCAGCAATAAAAATGTTTTTTAATTGAAACTCTTAACTATGTTTCTCATCTCAGAAATGTTACTTTAAAAAGATTGTAATTTTTTTATATTGCATTCAGTTTTTTCTTCTCTTTAAGTCTGCTGAACAACTACCTGGTCTTCAGCTTTGTGGCAGCGTATATACCGTACTTGTCATCTGAAAATACACGAGTTTTGGACCTTTACCGCAAGGATTTTACAGGTACAGTCAAATATGTTTGTGAGGGATGAGTTTTGTAACACTCAGTACTTTGTAACACATGATCTTTCAGAAGGCAAAGATTATTACTTAGTCTTAAAACTGTGGCAATTATGGGAAAATCATTTGCAGATTTGTAAAATTAAGTAATAGTGTACAGAAAATGTTTACTTACAATGCTTAATGACCAGTTTGAGAGTTGTTGCCCAGTTGTTGAAGGCCATCACTCCAGAACTCCAGCATATCTTACGGTAGTTTTAATCTACTTGTAGGTGGCTTACCTCAGCCTTTAAGGGGACCTATTCTAATGTGATTCACAATTAAACTTCTAGGTAATATTGGTCCAAATGTTGGTTGGGGGCACACAGTTTATCCTGCCTTAGTCAGTTATACAGACAGTGCAGTATCCCCTTAAAGCTCGCTGGGGTTAGGTAAAATGGACCCCGTGAGAAAGCAAAATCCGCAAGTTTTTCATGCCAGTCCCAAGAGTGTGCAAAATACATACATAAATAGCTATATGCACATGTATAACAATATTATGTATGCATAAGACAATATAATAAAAATGAAATAACATAAATACATAAACATGAAATAACACTGTATGGACATTAGGTCCACACAGTGACAATGCAAGGATAATTACCTCTGAAACATCGACTGATCTGGTGCACAGGATGTAAACAATCCCTGTACTGGACAGTTCCTAGTGAACATGCCCGGTACCAATAAGTATTTGTAATGTGTATACCGTAGGTATTAAATTAGGTAAATTTTATTAATAATACCAACAAATGTTTGACAATAGGTCCATAGTGTGATAGTGACCTGTGGTAGTGAGAAACATGATAGCAAATAGCCAGTGATTTGGCTTTGCCATTACAGTAGGCTATTAAATCAGCAAAAATAATTTTTTCCAAAATATACCTTGCTAATTATAGGGTGCATCTTATGACCTGGGAAATATGGTGCTCTGTACTGTACTGTAGTGTTGACTCCTCTTGATCTCTGGCACACAGCCTCAGATTTAATCTATTTATTTTCCATGGCAATCTGTGAGTTTCCGAGGGAGGCAAGTTTTAAAACCACGAGCTTTAAGAGAATACTGTATACTGTAATTTTTTCTTTTGAGAACTTATTATGTATTTCTTTACGGTCGAATTAGAATACTGTAGTGTACAGTAATCACTTTTCTTTCCTTGCCTTTGGTGGGTATAATTCACTCGTCATTCTTTCCAGACTCCTTCATGACTTAGTATTACAGTACCAATACCTGGTACTGTATATATTTCATGCCTGTCTATTATTATCAAGAAATTTAACTTATTGTAAGACTGTAGGGTTTAAGGTTTTGAGAAGTGTTGGGTTTAAGGTTTTGAGAAGTGTTGTTTTAAAGAGGAGACTAATTATGAGAGTTTTATAGTAGTGAAAGCATATGATGACTGGAATTTTTGTTAACAGTTCTGTACTGTACTTGTAATAGTTGAGAAGGTTTATATCTTTAAATAGAGAAGATTCTAAAAATGGGAAGTTTCAACATTATGATGATATTGTAGCTGTGAAATACGAGACAGAAACACAGTACAGTCACAGATTCAATTCACACGTTTTTGAAATAACAGAGTTTTTTGTAAAAGAACGAAATTGTGCCAGGCAGCATAGTTCAGTCCCTTATTGCTTTCCTACTTTACGCAAATAAAAAATTTCTTCACCTGAACCTCAGCCATTGACATCTGTCATCTCCAAAGCTCACACCTCTCCTCCCCCATCACCTGCTCTGTCATCTGATCAGGTGACCCCCTCCCCCAGTAACCCTCCACCTCTCCACCACCAATAGTTCCCACCCATCATTCAATGTAAGTGTTAGCACAAATTTTAATTTAAATCTATTTATTTACTACTGTATTATTAGGTTTGTTTCTATTATTATTATTATTATTATTATTATTATTATTATTATTATTATTATTATTATTATTATTGTAAATAAATATATTGAAGGAAATAGGTAAACAAATTAAAGTTTTTAGGGAGCATTTCACTTAACCTCTGCCATTTCCTTTATTTCATATTGGATAATTAAGTTTGATTTAGAGGTTTTTTATTTACACAGCCATTTTAAAGAACATAACTACTGTGTATATTGAGAGCTGGCTGTACAGTATTTAGTTGTGGCCGAGCACACACACACACACACACACACACACACACACACACACACACACACAGTTTTTGTCATACAAGGTTTTGTTAAGAGATATAATAGGTGTATAATTTACATAAGTTTGTAAGTAAAGGTTAAAATAACACTCATGTTGTAGAGTTAGGCAGTTAGTTAAGGGATAAAGAAGAGAACCACACACTCAATAGCTGGGCAGATATGTTGAGATTGTCTAAGGATAAAGGGATTATATATACACTCACTCCAAAAAGCATCTTTACGGAGGGATCCAATGAACACGTCTACTCCTGTTGTCTCGGTAGGGTTGTCAAAATCCTTCGCCCGTGTGTCATATTGTCTCACATAAAATCGTAAAGATACTTTTTAGAGGAAGTATACAGTAGTCTTAATGATGTTGAAGAATTTATAATTTTTCAGTTATAATTTGATTACTTGTAACTTGTTTATAGTGAATATTTTAAGTAACTTTTTTTCAGGACTTAAAGAGCCCATGGAACGGTGGGAGTTTTGCATCCAGTCAACAGCAAAGTTTTTCAAATTTGGTCTAGGCTCCATGTATGAGCGTAGCCCTAACAGATACCGCTCACGCCAGAAGAACTCACAAGTTGTAAGTACTATAAAAATATAGATTATGTTATCAGTATTAACAATATAGTTGTTTTTAATGAGTTGAATTTTATCATAATTATTTTAGTGGCTCCATATTGTGTTAGGTGGAATTGTATAAATTTTAACAGTGGATTAATGAGGTTAGTTTCCTCATAGCCTAATAAGACAGGATACTGTAATGGGTTAATTCTTTACTTACATCTACTACTTCCCATTTTGTTGTGGCTTCAGAATCCAAAGCTTGTCTAGTAAAGGGTTTTGGTTATAAATGAAGGATTGATCCTGAAATCCAATCTGGTAACTGAACCCCAAACTAATTGACTCGGATACTCTTCTTTCTCCCATTGGGTAGTACTCTTCTTTTTTTTTCTTTTATCCTCTTCACCACTGATCGGCTCGTTAGCCGCTTGGGCGATCCTGTCACGTCTCTGTTGGCAAGTACTGGGCATGCACCGGCTCCTGCCTGTTAATCATCTGATACTTGATGACTGATGAGCCCACATGATTGAGCTATGTGTCTACTGATGTGTACACAGCTCATTGCTTCCTACTTGAAATGGTGAACTGTTGTCTCTACAGATCTCCTTTTAGATTTTGTTGTGATCGAGAAGCATAATTACTTCTTAAATTAGTCTCCTGTTTACAACCCAGGACTCAGGGCTATAATTCATGTGTTGTTTAGCTACAGACTCAGCCATTTAAAGGGATTTAATGACCAAATCCTTCATTTTTGTATACTGTACATACTTTATCATCTTGTTATTTTATATACCTGAAAATTTATACTGTAACTCAAGATTATTGAAAACAGTATTTGAGATGAATAAACAGACAATTTATGTGCCCCAGTCCTTGGGATTTTACTTTTGGTGATTGAAATAAGACCAAGAAAATAGTTTAAAAATAATTTGTTGTTTACAGTACATTACTGTCTTACCGGGTATTTTATTTTTCAGTTACATGAGATATTTGATCAGATCCGCTACACCTTGGGGTCCAACCTGGCCAACAGCAGATGGTATCCTTTAGAAATTAAAGCTCAACTGACTTCCAAGGTAAGCCTTATATTAATAATAATGTTAATAATTATTCAGTAAAAATGTTGTACCGATCTACAGTTGGATAGGCATTTATGTAAACTATGCAGGTATCAGTGATATCTCCTTTAGCCGGAACAATTGGTGCAGAGCACTTCTGGGTATGAGACGGTTCTCTCAAAGCGGGAAAACTTTTACCTTTACTTTACTTTTATCCTCTTCGCCACTGATCGGCTTGTTAGCCACACTTGGGCCGGTCACTTCTCTGTTACACACTGTTGGCAGATACTGGGCATGCACTGGCTCCTGAATATATCTGAACCTGCTCCAATGTTAATCAAATCCGGCCTTAAATGAACTCACACTTGGTGCTGTCACAATGTTTCCTGGCAGATTGTGTGAGGAAAGAAGGGTGTACTATAATGGGCTATTCTAGTGTGACCGATATCCACAGAGAAACGAGCCCACAGTCTTGCTGGTGATACACAGGATGCCAAATCCACTGAACATTGCCCGTTAAATGGTGTGTTATTAGTGACAAAAATTGTGTTAATTACAGGACTCTGATATCTTGACTTACAATGTTTCCATCTCCGCAGCTCAACAACATGTCCTTGGCAGTTGGTTACCCAGAGCGCCTCCTGAACCCTTCAGTGATAAATTTCTACTATGAAGATTACACAATTTTCATCAAGGACTTCTTCCAAAACCTGCAGGTGAGCTTAAGTGTTTATAACTATGGGTCTTACTGTAGTGTGTATTCATGTAATACAATACTGGATGGAACAGACAAATGTTACTTGGTTAATTAAAACAAAAACAAAAAATCAAACTGTTGTAACAATAAAATTCAATGGTATGATTTTACTTATACTGTACTTAATTTTAACAGCGAGATTTTTTTTTTTTATTTATGTACTGTAATTATTTTTCTTTTGACTCTACAAAAACCTTTAAAACATGACTCACTATTTCTAGTAGTATATTTAATTTATCATAAATTTTGTAAATATAAAACTGTACTTCTACTGTAGAGCAGGCATGGACAACCCTCCCTCAGCAACAGCCTGAGTGAAGGTCGAACGTAAATAATTCGCTTTAAAAGCAGTAATAGCACCTTGATCCATGGGTTGGATGATAGAGGTTTCCTTTTCCTGTCAGCAGTATTTTTATTTTTATTTTTATCCTTCCCCACTTATCAGCTCGTTAGCTGCTTGAGCAGCCGATCACATTTCTGTTATGTACTGTTGGCATTAAATAAAAGTGATTTTTTGTTTTTCACATCACTTATTCACCTGAGAGGAATATTCTTAAGAAAACTGGTACAAAATTACCAAATGTTCATCTGAAGTTATGTGCAAGTTGGTGGAAACATGCGTAAGAGGCAAGACCAGAAGGAATAATACAGGTAACATACTGGGGAGTATGAAGCAAACAGACACTAACACTGACGTAAGAACATCAGGATTATTCTAAGAGTGATTATTGGTTTATTTTTTAATTATTTCCTGGGGATTAGTTAGATAAAACTAAACTTGGTAAAGCACATGTTGACAAGTTTCCATAAAGTTTGTGTATACTGTACAGTATTCAGAAGCTGCCAATGATAAGCAACAGAGAGGGTAGTGATTGTCTGCCTCTGGCTAGTAGGATGATAAATGTGTGAAGATAAGTACACAATAATCCTCACTATTTTACAGCCATTTTCCAAGCTTCTGTGGGCTAGCAAGTGGTGGTAATATCAACGTAGATAATTAAAAAATAGTAAATGGTCCGGTTGTCTCTGGTGTGAAATAATACAAGAATGAATCTTTTACAGGACTCAATTAGAAGCGCTGGACGGCAGATGGAGATGCGGCTGATAGACCCGATGCCTGAGAGTGACTGGATGGATGTCTTATCAACAGATTCCATCACCTATATACATGAAGCTAACAAGATAGTTATACCACCACACTTGCTCAATCCTCCACTCTTTCATCGCAATTATCCTATGTAAGTTTATGCAGTGAAAGAAAATTTAATTATTTATATGTTAATGATAAACAGATTTTGGGACTATGGCTACTAAATGTTTTCTGCTTTTGAAAGATACTTTGAGTATTGTATAATCATATATCATCCTGTCTTCTCATGTTATCATCCTCTGTACAATCGTAAATCATCGTGTCTTCTCATGTTATCATTATTGTACAATCATAAATCATCCCGTCTTCTCATTTTATCATCCTCTGTACAATCGTAAATCATCCTGTCTTCTCATGTTATCATCCTCTGTACAATCGTAAATCATCCTGTCTTCTCATGTTATCATTATTGTACAATCATAAATCATCCTGTCTTCTAATGTTATCATCCTCTGTACAATCATAAATCATCCTGTCTTCTCATGTTATCATCCTCTGTACAATCGTAAATCATCCTGTCTTCTCATGTTATCATTATTGTACAATCATAAATCATCCTGTCTTCTCATGTTATCATCCTCTGTACAATCATAAATCATCCTGTCTTCTCATGTTATCATCCTCTGTACAATCGTAAATCATCCTGTCTTCTCAGGTTATCATCCTCTGTACAATCATAAATCATCCTATCTTCTCATGTTATCATCCTCTGTACAATCGTAAATCATTCTGTCTTCTCATGTTATCATCCTCTGTACAATCGTAAATCATCCTGTCTTCTCATGTTATCATCCTCTGTACAATCGTAAATCATCCTGTCTTCTCATGTTATCATCCTCTGTACAATCATAAATCATCTTGTATTCTCATGCTGTTGTTAACTTCATCAGTGCAGTAAGGAAAGATTTGTCTCATAACTTTGTTTTGTTTTAGGGCGATGTTGTATGGAAGCATGGGAGTACAAATAGCACACGAAATGTTACGAGCCGTTGATTCTGTTGGCCTTTCCTGGAATAGCAGAGGACAACTTGCAGAGCGAACGGTGTATACAAACAGGTTTGAACTGCACAATGTACGGTAACTTTGTAATAATAATAGATTTGGAAATTAGACTCAATGTTTTAAATGAGATGAAGAATAAGATTCCTTATGTGACCATCGAAGTTAAATATAAATGCAGTACTCTATTCTGTAGATGAAAAGTTGAGAGATGTATTGCAATAAAAGTAATTGTTTAGGTTAGGTTAGGTCATGGTTACAAGTAAGAGATGTTGTAAAAGTAACAAATTATAGTGAAGGAATTAAAAAGTATGAAGGAATGAGGTGTGAGATAACTTTTTTATGGCCAGTACATTGGGGTGTGAGGTGTTACATTCCAAGCAATGAACCACTTAAAACACTATGCTGAATAGTATTGTAGCAATACCCAAATTAAATATTGAAAGTGGTGTCCCCATAGTGAAGGGGTTAATGCCTGACAGAGACTATCAGGTTGTCTATTGGCAGAACACACACACACACACACACACACACACACACACACACACACACAAGATGATAATGCCATTGCTCCCCAAGTAGTTCTTTATCCAATCTTATCAAGAGCCTTTTAACACTCTTGGGGGTGTCATATGAAAAATGTGTATGATATAAATGATCTTTTCGGGGTTTTTATATGCTAATTTGTGTATGAAGTTAAAAATTAAATTAATTTTGTTTGCATATGAACGCTAGATACGCAGGATGCACATTTGACGGTGGTGCAATTTGGCAACTATGTAGACTGTTCTCCAAGGTTAGGTTAACACACCAGTCTTCCTTTATGTTTCAAGGATGCAGGACATGGCCTTGACCCACATTTCCCACGCATTTTCTCTCAGCTTGTTCCGATTTTTCGTTCATCACAGTGATTTCATTTATTCATAACAGTGTCGTGAGAGTTTTGAACCATGTCTTGTGTTGCTCGCGAGGTTGGAGGGGTGAGGGGTGGGAAAATTTAAAAAGTGCAAGGAAATTGCACTACGTGGTGATAGTGTGGTGCCTCCTGATGCCTTCTACTCGTGTTTATGATTATAAATAATTATTTTATGGTGAATACTCTTTTAAAACTGTTTGTAGATAATTTATTTACAATGCTAATGCAACAAATCCCACCCTTTTATCTCAAATAGCGATAACTCAATACGTACAATTATCTCTCGTGTGGTGCAGTCAAGTGCAGTGAGGTGAGTAACAGACCAGACCCCAAGCATTTTGTAGGAGAGTGCCTACCTTAACCTAAGAGTGTTAAGGTGATCTCTGATGTTGTGCTTGATCTACTTGGCTGATGAAGCAACCAGGTTAGCAGTGATAGCTTTTAACAATTCACTGTACCTCTTACCCTTGTCTTTTTTTTTTCCCACTTACCAGCTTAATAGCCATTCGGGTGGCTGGTCTATTCAGTGTTAGAATAGGAGGAAACTGGATAATATCCTTCTCAGTTGTGTCTGGGCCAAGCTGGTTTCAAACCCTTGACATATTAGTGAGAGATACACACATTACCACTGTATACACCAACCCCTGGGAGACTGTAGAGAATCCAGGTTTCTCACCTGAGCTTTCTGCCATAAAATAGGACTTCTTTATTCAGCCTTGGTTTCATTGCCTATGATGAGGTCTAAAATCTGCAACTCATCTAGGAAGTGCAGGTGTTCCTATGTTGAGGGGCAGGGGGTTAGGAATTTGGCCACACAGACAAAATCTAAGAACTAATGCAGTCAATGTTGGGCAGCAGTTGTAACATTCCTGCTAAATATCACCCTACTGGTCAGGGGTTGAGTGCCACAATACCTGTTGGGCTATGTTATGGGGTGTTCATTGGTTGGGAATTGACAATTTATTCAGCTCAGGATCATAAACAATACCAGAAAATTTAATTTGAACCTGAGTAAGGGAAAGATGGATGCCTTAACAAGTGGCATTTGTGTGAAATTGGTGAGATATGTATAACTTAGAGAGATGATTTGAATATCCCATTTTCTATAAGAATGATGGACTCTGTTTTTTCTAAAAACAAAATATAAGAAGTATCATAATTCTCAACACTTTTGAATGTTTTGATTTCCTATTAAAAAACATTATTTAAACAGGTCATTGGACAACCTAAGAGGGATGGCAGACTGCATAGCTTCTGCCACAATGGATCTGGCCATAGAAAAAGATGCAGTTGTAGACAGAACAGCTCCTGATACTGCCTCAGAGGTTGATGCTGTCCGGCAGACATACCAGGTAACATCTGTCGTGTTCACTTTGCTGGCTCACCTAAGAATATATCTTGTGTGTGCATATATATATACACACACACACACACACACACACACACACACACACACACACACACACACACACACACTCGTATATACCTGTGTGTAGTTCGAGTTTTTAAGACCAAATGTTTTGGCAAAAAATTGGGGGTTGATCTTTAAACGTGTAATAGTTTCGTTAGGTTGAAAAATATTTGCCAGTAACTGCCAGTAAACAATGGAAACGACGCACCACCAGCTGTGAGTGTCGGTACAGTTGCCAGGGCAGATCTCTTGCGTCATCATAGCAAGCCCAAAGTAGCCAAATGCATGGTATGGTATGGTAGCACAGGACGATGTAAAACATAAAGTATTAATTTTTAAAAGTTTATTTACAGATACTTAAATTTTTTTTCATTAAATTTGAAACCTCAATCTTTGTTAATTAAATTTGAAACAAAAGAAAACTACGATACCGTATTTCTAAAATTTTCATTAAAATATTACGTCACAAGTATATTTTACTTTAACTGTGCCTGAATGAATATTTATTCTCAGAAATAAAAATGGAAATGTAATATGTTTGCTGAAATGACGTACTTATTAAATGGAAAGTGGGATAAAATCGTGACGAAAACAATGACTTTCGCTTTCTTTCGTTGTTGAAAAGATTTTACCGTAATCGCTTTTTGAATGGTTTTCAGTTAAAAAACTGTTGTATTGCAATAATATTCTATCCTAATTCACTTGAATAAATACTATGATACCATACTTCTGAATATTTTCATTAAAATCCATCAAAATCATAATATGATGTGAGTCAGGTCATCTACACACAGTTGCCAGTTTCAAGATTTTCCGTTTAAAATTTTAAGTTACCGAGTATTTCTTTTCCCAAATCGTTTTACAATACTGTAGGTAAAACAGTTTACTATTGTGCAAACCCCACAGAAAAAAAATAACAGAAATGGAGACACCAAATATGTAAAAAAAAAAATGCTGTCTGAATTGCAACACTGTTGGTAGGGTCAGGTGGTTGTAACGGCATCCTGCCAGTACCCAGTAATCAAATTTATAGCAGTGTCTAACCTCAATTACTGTAGTTTATCTGATGTAGGCAATATGAAGTAGAAAATACCAGTTAAAGTGAGAAATTGGAAGAGAATAAACAAGAAAGATGTCATTGGGCTATTTTTGGTAGGGCTGAGAGAGAGAGAGTGCCAGCTGTTTGGTCTTTGTTGGCGGGAGAGTCACGCAATTATCCGTACTGGTATTTGTTTGGTGTCTTCTGTATTTTTAAAAATGAATACGTACTTGTAAATTAAAAGTACTGTAACATTGTATTATATACAAACTTGTCATATTTCTGGAAAATAAGAAGCAAGAAAATAAGAATATACCGGTAAACACAGTTTCAACATACGCTAAAATTAAAGGCTACTTAAGAAGGGCCGATGCAAAAACAAAGCCTCCGCGACCAGGGCTCTGCCGTATCAGCTAGACGGTACACGTGTTTTTTGAATCGTCTTCAGTTAAATACTGTTACATCACAAGTGAATTAGGATAGAATATTATTGTAATACAACAGTTTTTTAACTGAAAATCATTCGAAAAGCAATTATGGTAACATCTTTTGAACAAAAGAAAGTGAAAGTCATTGTTTTCATCACGATTTTATCCCACTTTCCACTGTAATACGTACGTCATTTCAGCAAAAATATTACATTTCCATATTCTCAGAAATAAATAGTAGTTTTGCTGAAACGTGATGTATTTCAATGTAAATTAGGATAAACTACATGATGAAAACAAAAGACTTTACCTAACCTTCCGATGTTCAAGAGATGTTACTCGTTTTTTAATAGTTTTCGGTTAAAATACTGTTATATTAGTGATATTCTATTCATACTGTGCTTGATATAATACATTCACGGAAATGTAATATTTTTGCTGAAATGACGTTCGTATTACAGTGGAAAGTGGGATAAAATCGTGATGAAAACAATGACTTTCGCTATTTTTCGTTCAAAAGATGTTACCGTAATCGCTTTTCGAATGGTTTTCAGTTAAAAAACTGTTGTATTACAATAATATTCCCTCCTAATTGACTTGAATAAATACTTGAATGGAAATATACAATATTTTTGTTGAAACTACCCGTGCTTCAGTGTAAAGTGTCTAATAATAAATGGTAAACAATTTGCCTTCGGCACTCGGTGTTTCAGGCACGGCGAGCCTCAGTTTATAGGACGTGGAGTGTTTTTACTGAAGGTTTTGTTGTTCCATTACCCTCAAAAACTTGGGTCGACCTAAAAACGATGAATGTCACAAATTAACGATTTCTTGGTCAAAAAATCAGGGTCGACCTATAAACGAGGGAGGATTACAGACGAGTATATACGGTATACAATACTGTACAGGTAAAAGAAATAATTGTCCTAAGGGCAAACACATAAAGGGAATATACATTTCTTTATACACAAGTAAAAATATAACCCCCTGTATACTGTAGATATTAATCTGTGAAATGGTCATACTTGCTTACATTGGATCAGCATATAGTACAGTATACATACTATAGACAATCCAGGTATTCAGTTCAGCATGCGTATAGAGAATGTAGGTATACAATATACATAAACCGAGCAGGTATGCAAACAACATACTGTACATAGACCATGTAGATGTACAATTAATTTATTATAGATGAAATTCTGAAGAAAAGAAATTTAATTTCTCACTGAAAATTACTTTTGAGTGTGCTGCAATTTCATGTTTATTATAAAGAAATGAATATAGAGGAGATTGGAGTAAGGTTTTTTCTTTTAATTTCAGGCCTACCTCTCCTTGATGAAGCTGCAGACTCAGCCCTTACACCCAAGCTTTGAGAGTCTCAACACTACCAATATATTTTTCATGGCATATGCTGGGGTAAGTTGATACCACAGTGAAGACAAATGTAATAAGTTTCTCTTACTTTGACAACACAACACAACATACTTATATCATTTCTCACTCTTGATCTTTTTTCATTAATTTATTTATTTATTTAAAGTTTATTATTATTATTATTATTATTATTATTATTATTATTATTATTATAATTATCATCAAAGATATTTCATCTTATTGACTCCCCTCATTTAGTTGATAATCTCCCTTCCCTTTCTCTTTGCTGCAATGTTGCTTCACTCTCTCTCTTTTACAGGTACTTTAACGGGCATTGTTCGGTGGATTTGGCTTCCTGTGTACCGCTGGCAAGGCCGTGGGCTCGTGACACTCGTCTTGCCCGCGGTGCCCACCATTTCTCTGTGGATGTCAGTCACACTAGAATAACCCGTTATAGTACATCCTTCTTTCCTCACACAACCAAACTGTGGAATGCTCTGCCTTCTTCTGTGTTTCCACACTCATACAATCTGTCTCACTTCAAAAAGATGGTTTACTGGCATCTTCGTGGTGGAGATTAATATACAGTGTTCTTTTTCTTTTCTATTTTTAATTTCTTTTTACTCTTATTTTTTCACCCCTTAGGCCCCGTTGTGGGTCGATGACTTGTGCCTGGGTGGGCTGTTTCCCGTAAAAAAACTAAACTTATATATATATATATATATATATATATATATATATATATATATATATATATATATATATATATATATATATATATATATATATATATATATATATATATATATATATATATATATATATATATATATATATATATATATATATATATATATATATATATATATATATATATATATATATATATATATATATAGGTATATAATAGTAGTAAGGCTATAAATTTAACTTAATTGGTTCTAGAACCTGTTCATAGCACTTGCTTCTGTTATAGGATTAACTACCCAGGCCCCCAAATACAACCACTTAACACTGAAAAATATAATATAAAATTGTAAAAAGTGCATAAATATGCATCTAAACCCCTGAAATAAAGAATATCATTAATACTTGTAATAAAAAACAATAAATTAGTAAAAAAAAAAAATATTTTTTTTTTTTTTAAATAATGTTCGTTGTAGGAGTTTCGTTCGTTATAGCATTCTCAATTTTATAGGTAAAACCATTCGTTATAGGAATATTCGTAGTAGGATCCGTTCGTTATAGCAACAATACCATATAAAATTTTTACTTCTTAAATATTGCGTGTCAAGAGTGGTGATGGAAACATGGTAAACCACTCACAAAGTCCTACCAGGGAAAGTGACCTTGACTGTGATCGCCTGTGGCTATTTTTAGCCATCCTTGTGTTCGGAGGTGGTCAGTAATGTATATCTGAATATTTACTGATCATAATACTTATCTCCTATAAATAATTAATTTAAAATTTATTTTTTTACAAAGAATATTCAGTAAATGACTGCGTTAATTCTTGAAACTACCGACAGTGGTAAATTTAGGATATAAATGATTAACAGAAGTCACGTCATGGATTAGGAGTTTGGTCCTTAATGATCACCTACCAGTTATAATGGTCGCCTCCCTTTTTCGCGAAACAAGTATATAAATTAAAGAAAATATTTGCAGTGTGTTTAATGTATTACAGTATATTATAAATAAATAAATAAACAAATAAATCGGCAAATCTATTTCAAGTAAATGGAAATATTTTACTCACACCAACATTAGTTCCAATTAAATAACTGCCGCTTAAGTGAGTCACTAGTGTACACCAGCCGGTAAAATTTGATGCCAATACTTGAAGTGAATTAGCATTATTTTAAATAACCAACCATAAATAAATGGAAAAAAGATCAAAGGTGAGAAACATTATATTGTATGTATGTTGTGTTGTCAAAGGAAGAGAAACACTTGAAACTCTGCAATTGTGTGTAAATGAGGCAAAAAGATAAATCAGCAACCTAAGACTTGGTCACAATTTTCGTGATGCCATATGGCAGCAGGGTCTACCATTAGACAATACTGTACATTATGCTTCCAATATCTTCCCAGGCAGTAGAATCTCCCTGTTTGGTAGCTGCCTAAAACTTTTAGTAATATTACTTTGATACAACATGATAAATTAGACAAACAATGAAAATAAACAAACAAAAGTTATTTACCAAGACCTCTCTGAGAACAGAGGGATGGAGGGGGAAGGAAGGAGGTTGAGATAAGACGGCTATTTATAGCCTGTCTTTGTGTAGGAAGTCGACCACACTAGAAATAATTAATTTTATTATGGTAGTGTTGTGAGGATGTGTGAGTGGTGTGGGAGGTTGTGGTAGTGTTGTAAGGATGTGTAATTGGTGTGGGGAGTTGTGGTAGTGTTGTGAGGATGTGTAATTGGTGTGGGGTTAAGAAAGCAGAGGATGTACTGGTGGGGTTGTAGTGTTGTGAGGATGTGAGTGGTGGGGGTTGTGGGTAGGGTGGAGGATGTAATTGGTGGGGGTGGGTGAGGATGTGCAAGTGGTGTGGGGAGGTAGTGTTGGGAGGATGCAATTGGTGGGGTTGGGCTGTGAGGATGTGCGGGGTGGGGGGTTGTGGTAGTGTTGTGAGGATGTGTAATTGGTGTGGGGGGTTGTGGTAGTGTTGTGAGGATGTGTAATTGGTGTGGGGGGTTGTGGTAGTGTTGTGAGGATGTTGTATGAGTAGTGTGGGGGCTTTGTGGTACAATTGTGAGGATGTGTGAGTGGTGTGGGGTGGTTGTGGTAGTGTTGTGAGGATGCTGTAAGAGTAGTGTGGGGGTTTTGTGGTACAGTTGTGAGGATGTGTGAGTGGTGTGGGGGGGTTGTGGGAGTGAGTCATAACCACACACCACCCTCAACACACTACCTCTTTCCTGCATCACCATCCAACACTACCAACGTGCAACACACCTGGTCACCTCTACATTATTAACACCTATACTGGAGTTGATTGGGATCAGGTGCTGTGTACATCGATGTATTTCTGCCCCTGACACTGAATACGTCATCAACCTCTAGGGTCCAGGATAATATTAAGCCCTGGCACGGTGACTCCTCTCTCTTAAAGTGCATTAAGGTGATTGAATTTGGCGTCATCTAATCCCTAACTTCATAATGGAGTTGTCAAGGCATCACTGTAATTACAATCTCCAGTTTTTTAGTTTCGTTTATTCAACTGGTATTATATCTACAAGAGTTATTTAACCAGACGTGGACATTTCTTTTTGTAAAGTCATATGTAGTATGAAATACAATATTTCAGTATATGAGTGTCATGTTGAGATGGGAGTGGTGACATTAGTGGGGCAGCTAAATGGTTACTAGTCAAGTCTGCCTGATTGGCCATTTAAAAATCCAAGATAGCGACCATTTTTCAAGATGACCGCCATATTGACCTTCAAAAGTTGATTTTTCTTATAGAAATTGATGTAGTTGGTCAATCTGGGTGATCTTGGTGTCGATATGTATGTTTTCAAGCATGCTTAGTTGATTTTTTATAGTTTTAAGTCCATTGTAACATTTTTATCCACATAAAATAACACTTTTAGTAAAAAATATAACAAAAAAGAACTTACTAAAAAAAAGTACGGTAAACAGTGGGAACACAGTCCCACCACCGAGACGAGGTAACACTCCCACCACCGATCGTCTCGTGTGAAGCAAGCATATAAATTAAAGAAAATACTTGCAGTGTGTTTAATATGTTACAGTATATTATAAATAAATAAATAAACAAATAAATCGGTAAATCCATTTCAAGTAAATGGAAAAATTTTACTCGACACCGACATTAGTTCCAGTTACCGGTAAATAGCAGACGCTTCAGTGATGTCACTAGTGTTTACACTACACCAGCGGGTAACATTTGATGACATTACTTGAAGTGAATTGGCCTTATTTTAAAAAACCAAGGATGGTTGGTAGAGGACTACTGAGTCAGTGGGTAAGTGTCACATTTGGGGTACTGGTCTTATACAGCGAATAGAGCTCAAAAGCTACTTTTTAAATGGAAATTTGGGGGGGCCGTCTTATGCACCCCGACGCCTTATAGGCCGAAATATATATATATATATATATATATATATATATATATATATATATATATATATATATATATATATATATATATATATATATATATATATATATATATATATATATACAGTGGGGTATGCTATAGCGAACGGATCCTACTACGAATTTTCCTATAACGAACGGTTTTACCTATAAAATTGAGAATGCTATAACGAACGAAACTCCTACAATGAACATTTTTTTATTTTTTTTATTACAAGTATTAATGATATTCTTTATTTCAGAGGTTTAGATGCATATTTATGCATTTTTTTAAAATTTTTACAATTTTATATTATATTTTTCAGTGTTAAGTGGTTGTATTTGGGGGCCTGGAACGGATTAATCCTATAACGAACGAATGCTATAACGAACAAGGTTCTAGAACCAATTAGATTCGTTATAGCATACCCCACTGTATTATGTTACCGATGCTGTGTGTCTTTTATGATTCACTATTTTGTGTTATAATAAGATGTTCCTCTGTCATAGAAAGTGAAAAATATTTTACTGTACTTTAAAAACAGCCTGCAAGTACAGTATAGTATATCATGATATGAAACCTTGATTCATATCTTTGAGATGTTAAATTTTAATTAATATAGTAAAATATAAGTAAATTGGTGCAAATAACAAATATTAATGAATTTTTCCTAATAAATAAACCAACTTTTTCTCACTACAGTACAAAATACTTTACTAATGTATGTAAACTTATGTGTACTTCTCCAGAGCATATGTTCAGATGTTACTCTACAACAGGAGGACATAGAGCGAACCTGTAATCCTTCTCTGATGAATAAACCAAGGTACTGTATAGTTTGACATTCATAAGCATGAGCATAGCATTTTATTATGATGTATAATTAATATGTGCTGCTGTTTCTCTCCACTGTTTAACCCAATAACTGCGGTAGAGGATTGGCCGATCAACCCCCCAGTACGCCAAAAAACACCTAGTACTGCATGCCCTTCATATTTACGCGGTCAATTGAACCCACAGGGTACCGCGGAAAGTGAAAACCGCGTAAAGTGAACAACAGAACATATGGGATTAAATCCAATAGAGACTGGCCCGACCCCCATTCAAAACTCTCTGAATTCCAGAATGTATGTCGCACTGCTCCGCTTATCATTCGAGAATGTATGTCGCAGTTATCGGGTTAATATGGGTGACACAGATGGATGGAAAAGAGGATGAGACTCTTTAATGTACTTATATACAGTATGTACGGTATTTGACAAGTGTCGATAAACTGATTTTGATTTTGTTCAGAACATGTTGATTAAAGGTCTTCTGAAAAAAAATTTATCTTTGGGTAATTGCTTGTTATAATTATTCGGGTAATTGCTTGTTGTAATTACTCTTGGAAAATTCTAATTAGCATTGCAATGCTAATTACACGCCTGCTATGATTTTTTTTATGGCAGTCTTTGGTGCCTTAGAGTTATTTTGGATGTACTAAAGTACAGGTAGTGTGTGAACTCGTGGAATACCTGTACTGTGGTGTGACAGCACTTAGTGTGAGTTAACCAAACTTGACCAACACTGGCACAGGTACATTCTAGAGTCCGTATGTACATGCCCAGTACTTACCATCGGTGTGTAATAGAGATGTGAATGACTGCCCAGGTGGCTAACACAAATAATGTCAATATCTTTATAATACAAATAATTTTCTAATTTCTTTAGGTTGGAAGCCGTGTTGTCTCAACTACCGGAGTTCAGTCAAGTATTCTCGTGCTCGCAGGAGTCCCGTCACTTTCCACACCGGCTATGTGCTCAGCTCCACTGACCTTCACAGTACCCGTATCTTTTATCTCTGTGACTGTAGAGTTCAGAAGTGTTGAAAGGTTTGGTAGATGAGTGACAAGCACAACTATAGTGATGTCAATTTCTATGTTGTACCTCATACAGACACATTCATCTGTTTAATGTATCATTTATATCTATTGTAAAGTTTAGTTTAAAGGAATATCTGAATGTTTTCAAATTTCTTCTCCATTAATGAAATGGTTAAAGCAAAAGTTTCTAAAATATTTGTTTTTGTTTTCGATAAATTTGCTCACTGGTTGTGTAGCACTATTTATGGACACGTTATGGACACAAGAAATTGTTAAAACAAGTCTTAATTTTATTTTGTTGACATTATTTCCTTTTTGTATGAATCATTGTTATAAGATTGACTTATAGTCCACTAGTGTTTATATGAGCCATTCACCAAGCCCTTCAGTTGTGTTGAGAGAGTGCCTGCTTGTGAAGTCTGGAGTGTGTGTTTATCCCAGGAGGAACAAGTTTCTCTCAAATATGTCCATTAGACCTGAAATTTAGCCTGCTTAGATTTTGTACATTAAAGATTTCAAATTTTATTTATAGAGGAAAAACATGTTAAAAAGTGTTTATTTCTAAGAAGTGGGAAAAAAAAGTATATTGGATTGGAGTTGGAATATAATTACCATGTACAGTTCAGTATTTAAAAGCTACAGTTTTCAGTAGCTTAGGTTGATAGATTATAAGCTGTGTTCATTTTATATATCCCTATTGCTGTGTTTGTTCTGACTTTTTCCTTCTTTTTGGGTTGACATATTACTTCATTGGACTTATTTTTATGATAAAAGGAGGAAAAACTAAGGTAACAATCACAGTCAATATAAAACAACCAGAGGCGAGCAATCACTGCTATTGCTTTTTTGGTACAAGAAGCATTTTAAGGGTCCATTATCATCATGGGTTGTGTGGATGATGAAGTAACATGACTGCTTATGGGGCCTTTCTTCAGCTCCTCTACCAAGTGCTGTCCTCAAATTAAATGGTCTTGAGTAATTCATCGGACCATGACAATAACAAACGCAATAAGTGAGTAAAAATGTACGTATATAAATTAAACATATTTTTTATAGTTTTATGGGAGTTCTCTTTGTTTCAGAAAGTTTTGTAGCAACAAAAGTAATACCCTAGTTACCTATATGTAGTTATAAATATAACATATAATTAAAACATCAGAATACACTATATTCATTAAAAGATGTCTATTTATTGGTAACACAAAATTGGAATAGTTTTGCAAACAGCTCAACAAGTTTGAAGATTTTGTCTGTATTTAATTAATATTTGTGTTTCATCATCTCTAAGATTCCAGGAATAGTTGAAAAGTGAGTGATGATTTAGCAGCAGCAGCCACAGCAGCAGAAGATGTACAGGATATATGCATAATTGATTCACTCATAGCATATACTGTACTGTACTGTACTGTACTGTACTGTACAGCAGTAGTGAACCACTGTAGGATGCCCTCCCTTCTGTGATCACACATAAACCCCATGTAAAGCGGTAAGAACCTTATACAAAACTTCATAGAGAAGGTGATACAGTATAGGCCAATGTTAAACATTTGATGTTGTACAGGTTTGTGTGAATGTTGTGGTATGCACGAAGAGTCTAACATAGAATGCCAGAAGTGTGTCATTTACAAGGATATGTTGACTGATAATAGGAAACTTGAATAAATATAGTTTATCTTCTATATATGAATGAAACAGTGAGTTCTTTTTTGCAAGAATTATTTTTTTTTGTACAATTTATTAAGATTAAGCAGAATAAAGAGTTTTGCAGTGAAGCAAGATGTTAGTGTTTGGCATATTGTCAAATGTTAATTTCATAAATCTCATTGTCACTTAATAAGATTTATTCCTAATTTACAGGATGTAGCTTTCTTTGAGTCTGAAGAACTTACTGTATCTCTTTCAATAGAATTTCTTTAATTTTTGTAAATAATGGTGTTTGTTGAGTAAGAATAAGTACAGTAGTTAGCTTTACATACAATGGAAGTACTGTAGCCAATTAATGGTTTCATGGGCTGTGATACCACATGCAAAATTATATTATATTAATATTATAGATATTGGATAAGGACAGTGGCAATAAAGTAATTAATATTAAATCTAGATACAGTACAGTACATTTGTAGTCTGTTGTTTTCAGAAAACTGCTTTGCAAGCTTTTGTTTCTTGATTCATTTGAAATTTTCTTTTAAGTGTGCAGTGGTTATGTATTAAGCTTATATGCATTAACTCACGAACTACACAAAGATAGAACATGTTTGATTTTCATATGTTTCTGTAAGGTGGTGGTTAATGTCATGTCTGGTATAAAAAAATATATAATTTTTTATAATGTTGAATGAAACTTGACATCCAATAGTTGTTAAATTTACCACACTACTTTTACTCCTGTAAATTATTTTTAAAACATGATAAGTAGTTCATGTTTGTATATGATAATGTCAGTCAAATTCCAATACTCCTTCCCCTCCCACTAACTCTCAACTGTTACACGTAAGAGAAGACTGGATAAGGATCAGAGAAGTACTTAGGAGAACAGTACGCATACCTACTAAAAATATTTATTATTTTATTTTCCATTAGTTAAAAAATGACAAGATTGCTCTCACCTCCACCTTGGGCTTAGGCTAAATGAACATTTTGATTAGGGATTATATGAAAGGTGTTTGTATTCGTGTGATGACTGAGGCTATGTACAGTTACCCACAAAAGCCCTGTGTTGCCTCTCCTCCTGAACCATGAACCCCAAGATTCAGACTCATGAATCCAAAGCTGTGGGATTTATACAGCTTACCAAAGGAAAGATATATGTATTATTAATTATATCTCAACAAATGAGGAGTACATTGTATGGCTGCTTGTAAGTTTCTTCCAGAAGAGAATGAATTCCCTACCATGAGATAGTCTCTAAATTGATAATGGAAAGTTTCATCAGTTCACTGAACTATATTTGTTTTAGACTCCTACTGTACATTTGACGTATCACCGATTTGTGTTGAAATTCAAACTCTAAACAGCATTAAAACGTACTGTAAGTGAAAAATGTATTTATGATTAAGAATTAGAATGATTTACTTATGAGCAGACAATTTTTTAAAGTAAACATTGAAAATTTAGGGCTAAGGTGGCTCAGCATTCATACTTTAGCCCCTACTAGACTGAGCTCAGGCATAAGGAGATTACAGTCAAGATGTCAAAATTATGAGACAGAAGTTTTGGGTGCATTGTATTATCAGTTTGTGGCAGTTTACTTGTATATATTTACATTATATAATTATGTGATATATAAACATGAAAGAAAGAAATTTACTTAGTTTGGTATGCTAGTTATTAATAGCAATTTTCTCCAGGTTATGCTTATTTTTGTTGTAGAGAGACTGAGAATTAATGGTGCTCAAACAATAATCTCCACAATGCGTTCCAAGGTTCTGTCCTATATAGTTGCATAAATTTTGATTTATCATAATACAGAAATGAGGAAGGAATTGAGTATTTATTCCATATTTTAGCAACTGAAATTTAAGTTTCTTGGAGGTGGGAACTTTAAAAAAAAATTTGTTTCTGTATTTTGTTGGATCAGTATATTAGCTTGCATTTGGCTCTGTATTTCTGTAATACATTTGTGAAGCAAGCATTTAAAAGGTTATAAATGAGGATGGTAAGGGGTCATAAGTTGCTCCCATGGACTATGCATATATTATTTATTTGTATTTGGAGTATTTATATCCTGTCATTTGAATAAGAATAATGCATCAGTGTCTTTGGGCTCATGAGTCTGAATCTCAGGGTTCGTGGAGCAGCAGCAGGACAAAGAGGCGACATATATAAGCATCATGACGGCTCATAAGTGTAGTGTACATTGATGACTGTTCCTGTTATACATGATGGAATTTGGTTAAGAGGTCAGCATTGGTCACAGAGTGCAATAATTAAGGGTAAACTTTTTGATGATTACTAAGATAACATCTAACAGTGTACAGGTGTAACACAAGCAAAACAGTGTAGGTACTGTTGCTTATTGTATGTTTTATAAGAATTTATTTCCAGAATGTTATGTATTGTACACCATTTTTCAACTTATTGGTAACTACATCCATTACAATAGTTGTGTTTAGATTTACTGTGTATCCATCCAGCTTTGTATGGTGTTCACACTATATCACAGTGCTGTATGTGTCACTACCTTTATGGTGAGTCTGAAAGTACAGTAGTTGTGAAATAGTGTACAGTACAGTATATCACATTTTGATAATTAGCTCATTGTGATCAAACCAATATTATTTAAAGTGATTGATGCCCCTAAGTAAAGTTCTTATACAGAGTGAAAAGTTTTGCTGGATTACTGGTTCTTCCTCAACTGTTTAATCCATTTCCTGTGATGGTCCATGAGCTTTTCTTGTTTGTTCTTAGCTCACAGTTGTTATTACTTAAAAACAATGACTTTCTTTATTTACATTAGAAAGAAAAGTTCTAACTAAACTATTACAGTGTATCAGCTTCACAAACTTACTATAAGGAACATTTATATCAGTCTAGAGAATCATGCTTGTTCTACCTGTTCTGTGATAAATTCTTCCAGTCAAGTTATTTCATAGTTTTTCCATCAAAATGTCTGACAAAATAATGGAAAATTGTAATACAGTAGTCATTTAATAAATACAACTGCAGATGGCCCATAACATCTTGTCCTACTTACTCACTGTTGGCAAGTACTGGGCATGCACCGGCTCCTGAATGTACCTGAACCCGCTCCAGTGTTGGTCAAGTCTTGTCTTTAAATAGCTCACGCTCGGTGCCATCACAACACTCTGGTAGATTGTTCCAAGAGTTCACAACTCTCACTCCGAAAAAGTTTGCCCTCACAGTTTTCTGGACTTGCGGCTTCTTCAATCTTGGGCTGTGACCCCTTGTGGGGCGAGCGTCCGCCAGCTCCAAGTGAGGACACTCGACTGAGTAGTGACCCCTTGAGATGCCCGTCTGTAGTATAAGCTAGGCAAGTTCAGGCGCTCCAATCTTTTAATAATCAAGGTCCCACATCTGTTGGTACAGCCGATAATAAGTGGTTGGCAGTTTACAAGTAAACGAATTACCTTTTTTCTGGCAACATTGCACAGAATATCAACCACTCATAATAAAACTAAATGTGAAAGACAGCAATGCACAAAAATTTCTGGTGTCACCTGCAACCTATCTATTTATTAGTAAGTTTTTACCAATTTGTTTTATTTGTTAGTGTCCTTTATTAAGCTACAAGACATAATGTGTTTTGTTGTTGTTTTTCCATCACATGAGGTGACTATTATTGGGAAGTTAATACAAGATTTCTTTTTTTAAGCGAGAAACTTCTCTTTAACAACTGTTCAATTTGAGGTCTATTTAGTGGTGGTAACTCCTGTCACTGAAGGCCAACATTATTAACTACAAACATGACAAACTCATGGTACAATATCCTCGTTGCTCAAACAAACTTGTGGCTTCTGAGGTACAGTAATTGTGTCTTCACCTTGAGTGCTGTACTGTGTGAAAATGACACAAGTCAAAGTTAGACCAACTTGTCTGAGGTTGAAATGCATTCTTCATATTTCAAAGTATTGTGCAGTAGATTCTCTATATTAATAGCAAATAATATAAAACCAACTAATGACTTATCTTCAGTAATGACCTTTGAGGTTGAAGAATTTACAGCTAAACCACAGGTGGAATAAAGGTAACTTAATTATGCCAGACGAATAGGATTTTCAAACAAATACTCTGATCCTTCCCATTATTCTCTTAAGAGGCATGTTGGCATAAAAATGGTGACACCGATTACATCCCACTTGGAAGATTCCCATTTGGATGATCGTCTGTTTTATGTGATTTAACTTGACCCAACCTAACCTGATCATTTAACTCGGATGGTAAAATTATCATAAAACAGACGATTCTCTAAGTGAGAATTGTCCAAGTGGGATGACACCATCACACCAAACTCTTGTTCCAGTGGTAGTCCCTGAATTAGAATACTGTATTTTAATGCTAAAATAAATCCACTGTCTTACTTTTAAAATATTGCAGTGTTCAATAGATGAATAGCCAGTTTCATAGTGTTAATGTAATTCATTCAAGTAAATAAATAAAAATAATACTTTATAATAATCTTCCCAATGAAAAAGCTGTTACTTTGTATTTCAAAGTACAGTAAGGAACCAGCTGTGGATTCTTATATTTCTCCATGAATTTTAATCTACAGGGATATACAAGTCATATATCTATTACTGAACTGTACTCAACTGGTCTGACAGACTGCTGTACTGAGCTCAAGTTGGAGGAGTCATCAAAGTTTACCATAAACTTGTTCAGTACCAATGGGTGAAAATGTCTCTTTTGTTTCAGCCTTTATGTATTTAGTTATATTTTACATAATGAGGTGAGACACAACTTTGTTTATTATAACAGCTTATCTAACTTTGATGATTAACTCTTTAGTTTTGTGGATTATATCCCATTTGTACAATCGTCTGTTCTGTGTTATTTTATGTAACACCGTAACGTAACCTGATCATTTAACTAATATGGTAAACATTGCATAAAACAGACAATAGCCAAGTGGGATGATATCGTTTTGAGTACCCGGTACTGTACTGTATGATCTTCCTCCCAGACCATAATATATGCCATGTTTCTCTTTATCTATCAAGTGTTAATAACTGGATTTTCACATTCCCTTTGTTTATGTCTAGCATTTGTGTTTGGTTTATGTAATATTACAGCTTCTGCATTTATCAGCTTGATTCATAGTCTTAATTTAAGATGTTCTATGTGTTAGAGTACAATATTATTGTCTGGTTAATATTTCTAATTTGGAACTTTTTCTTTTTTAAAGGGCAGTATTGCATTATGTTATTGTCTCATTAATCTCTGATCACATATATGCAGTCATACAAAATTCAGTACTAAGTGCTTTATGTTCGGTGAGAATTCTTTATTTTTGTTTTCCCAAGTACGGTAACAAAAATATATGCGAATTTATACCTTAATATTAGTTACTGTATATGCTTATCTAGGAGAGTTCCTTTTTTGGTTATATATATATATATATATATATATATATATATATATATATATATATATATATATATATATATATATATATATATATATATATATATATATATATATATATATATATATATATATATATTTTTTTTTTTTTCATCAAACTACCCAGTACTTCATTATTATTGTTAATTTTACATTTCTATGATTATTATACTGTACTATAGTACAGTGTATATCCAATTTACATTGATAAAAACCAGTGTGCGTACTTCATTATTTTAAGTAAGACCTGTGAAAGGAATGAGGTCAATAGACATCTTCCATCAATTGTAATACTTAATATTTTCCACATCAGCAGGATAAAGGACGAGGTGTATAGTATTGCTATGCTTCTTTATACATGGGCTGTGTTTATAAAAGGTAGAATGTTTAAGTTACTCTGTTATGTAGTCTTTGTGTTGTAGGAAGTACAGTACAGTATAATTTTTGAGTTATCACAGGTTCAAATCACGAAAACGTAGCAGTTAGTGCTGTTTAAAGAAGTAATATGGTATCTGATCATGCAGTAATGTACCATAATTAAACAAAAGAGGAAATTAATTTTTGTCCAAAATAGGTAAGTGTCACAGTTACGTACTTAATGTTCCACCTTTTATCAAACTGCCTAATGCTTCATGACATTATAATGGAGGTATTGGTCTAAACTATGGTAGTCTTTCATATGGAATTAGTGGCAAATTAGTTGGGTTTAACCGAGAATTAATGAACCCGTTTTTATTAAAGATCGTTAGGTTAACAATCTTCTACAGTACAACAATAAGAGATATTTATCAAAATTATGGAAAAAAATTATTTATTAAAATAAATAAAATTTGAAGAATTGATCTTGTAGAAAAAATTTCAAATATGTGTATGCTGTATATTATAAAGTGTAGAAAATTATGATATAGTTTACAGATTCAAATGTTTCTTTGATATTGACACAACCAGATAAAAACAAACTTTTTATCAACATTATGTTTCTGACTACTGTACTATAGTATGTGCTCTGTTGGTGTACACTCCACCAATACCATCTCTTGTGCTGTCATGTATACAGTATTTACATGAATTTAAGGCTTATAGCCAGACTTGTAACAATTCACTGAACCTCTGCCACTTTGTTATCAGTTTATTTTATGCTGTAAAGAATGTTATAGGAGCCAAGATTATTGTTGAACAGGTTACAGAATAATTATTAACAACAGAAGGTATTAGCTAACATCTTTATTGTTTTGGTGTTAGAGCAGCACAGTAATATACTTGCCTGTTATCACTGTGACTAGTTTGATAATCACTTTAAAATGTCAAGTACTGTACAGTGTTCTTGTATAATGTTGCTTTGATTAGTGTCATTTCATTATGGCATTACTGAATAATTAGGTCCCATTTTCAGTTTAAAGTTAGGTAATATTCTGTTACAATGTCTTTAATCCACATGGTAGTGTGGAAGATAATTGAGCTTCCCGCCTCTATAGTTTTGTTTACAGTATGTCCAACAGCTTTTGTTTGTGTTCTACAAATTTTCGATATACAGAGTTCCCTTTATCATTTCCCCACACTTACTATGAACTGTCCCAGGATGAGTGAAAAGTGTCCAGAAAGTAAGTGTTGTGTCTACTCCAGAGAAGACAAAGACATCCATTGGGTTGGGTACTAAATTACAAATCTTAATGGCGAGTGTGTGTGTGTGTTGGACATTTGATGGTGTTTAAGGTCTTACCCCCACCACTGAGAGATCTAATCGTGGTAATGTTGCTTTAACCTTTTCATCAATCTAACTCCACATACAGTAGTACAAACCCCATACTCACCTCAACCAAACTTTACATTCCTATCATTCATTAGTCAAAAAAATTTTATTTAAACTTATTTACAACAGAAAATGTGTAGAATGTACAGAAAAACTTTTGTTTGGCATGAAATTTTCCTGGAACCTAACTCCAGTATTTCCATTAATTCTGATGGGACCAATTGATCCACTTTTGTCATTTCACTCGGTCACATTTTAAAAGTAATACAATCCTGGCATTATGAGAGGACACCCTGTATATTGCTCTTGATATGGAGGAGGGTTATGTGACACATAATTCATGGTGGTTTATATATACAGTATATATTCTCTTGCTGATGTAAGTGTCCCTGGCAAATACACTTAAAATAACATATGCAAGGGTTTCCAGATCATCCCTCTACAGTATTACAACTTGATATCTGGGTTAAAAATTAAAGTTTTTTGTATTAAATATGACTTGTGAGTTATGAAGCTGATGTACTGTATGTTAGGAAATTAAGCCTTGCCATTATAATCCACCAATACAAAGGAATTAGATTTATTAGGGATATTTTGGTACATTGTGTTCTTGTGCAGTATTACAACTCTAAACCCAAGGTTGGATGAATATTTTCATCCTATTTCTTTGTAAGCGGTTTTTTTTTACAATACTAATTTACAGTTTTAAAAATAACTCACGCAATTCCTAGCTACAGCACTTGAAGGCAAAAACAGGAAAACAGTTAAAAGAAAATTAATTTTTTCTTTAGCTCACCCTATTTTTTATTGGGTTCTGTTAGCTTTTTTTTTTAAGTTTTGGTCTTAATGACAAAATAGGTTTAACTGATTATCTTAGCTAAGATACAGGTATCTGAGCAAAGTCAGCACAATTACACGAGGATTTTGAGGATGACACAAAAGAACATAACGTTGTGTAACATTCATGTACAGTACTGTGCTTTAACAATAAGTGGGATATTAAATGTTTGTAATTGTGCTTTAGATATCTCTTTTAGGTCTTTCCTTGCTGAATAAAATAGTTATACAGTATTCAAATTTTAGTGTTCATAAATTTATGATCATCATATTCTTGCAGTAGAAGATTAACTTTTTAACTTGTGAAGTCCCATTGCTGAGTAGGGTGGTACAGCACAGTCCTTTCCTAAAAGACGAGAGGAGTTAAAGTGAATGTTGCTGGGTATTCAACTTTTATTATACAAGTGAAGGAATAAGACAGTCAGTGTAATAATGTATACATTGACTAAGAAACGGTCAAAGTATACTTGACATAATTCATTCGTCTTTCCTTAGTAATTAATATTAGATAAATTGCTTCATGTTTCATTTGTGTTACCAACAGTCAAGGTATATGGTATATGCCAGCAGCTCCATGATAGTATGTGTTGGCAGTGGTAGCATAACCTGGTAGTAAATAACTGCAGTACATTTAGAGCTTTGATATATTTTACAAACAAATGGTAAAAAGATTTACATTGTATTTGACCAATGATTTCTGAGTCGGTGTTTATCTACTATTCAACTGGTTTCATTCTTGCAGTGAAGAATTGATAGAAAGTTTGTGTTAATGTTTCTGGTGTGTATGACCTTCATGTGCAGTACCAAGTAGAATGTTGGGTCTTCAATGTAATGTTACATTTTAGGCCAGTACCTCCTCACAACACAACGATGATAAGGCCACATGCATCTGATACCCTTTACCTTTAATGCTCCTCATATTTTTGTATGTTAATGACCTTTCCTGGATGTCAGGTTCCTACATATAAGTACATAAAAATTTTGTACATAGAATAAATTGTTGAATTTTATGTTTGTTTATTTTGCCTTTGCTAGAAGTTTAATTTCATGAGAAAAATTAAGCTAAATACAATATGGTGTTTGAACATTATATACAGTATTGTACTTGCATAGATAGGTAGTTTGATTTGAGCATTTTTGGAATAACGCGATTGTTCAATTAATACCAAAAGCTAATTTACGCGCACCTATTTTTTTTAAATAACACGGTCAAGATAGTTTAAATTTGCCGCGGGTATTCGCCTGGCAGTGGAGTCGTGTGTGAAGCCTGGTAAGGTGCTTGCAAGTTATTACTATAAAGTCGCAGTCATATTAACATCAACGATTTTAATAATAATAATAATTATAATGTAATAATAAAGATTATTACTACTAATGATAATGAAGTATTCTGTACAACTGTGACGATGTCCAGCAAGCTTCCCACGAATCGCTTTCTCAGTTCACACCAGCACTACTTTTTCTCTGTGCTCTCATTTGCATTGTGTTTTTATCACGTACCTTTTTAGTGTTAAACGCTGTTTTCCCCATTGAGCATGTCTGGAAAATGTCCATCTGCCTCCTCTGGGGCACCTAAAGCTAAAAAGCCATGAAAAACAATCACAATGGACGTGAAATTAAATGTAATCACTCGCCTTCAGAGAGGAGAGCGTGTGTCGGAGGTTGGCTGTGTGCTTGGTTTAAGTGAGAGCACTGTTCGTACCCTGCACAGTATAGGTAAGCCCGACATCAACATCTTTACCCTCAGAAGTGATTAAGGATTTGCAAAGTGAGGATGAACTTAAGAGATTATTGCAAACACAAACAGGAACACAGGTAGCATGGATAAAACGGGTAAAATTGATACCGTAGGGTACCTGAGAGTATAACTGAAGGCTCCTCATATAATTTTAAATGCATATCAAGTTTTCACTCTGAAAGAGAAATTGAGGCTCATTCTGTGGGCGTAACAAGGAGGACTTGTTAAATGAACTGTCAACACACCATATCATCAGTGGCTTGCCTGCAGGAGATCAAGTAGATTCAGACAATGGACATGGGTTGATATTACTTCCAAATACTGAACTTGCTGAATCCATATCAATTAGACTTAACTGGTGATAACATTAAAGGGAAACTTGACAAAATACTGTACTGTATTACAAAATAAATAAAAGTTTGCATGTGCTTTATTTACCATAATGATTGTGTTAAGTCACTTGAAAAGGTAACCGGGATCAAGATATGTTTTGTTTTTTATGGACACTCTTGTAACATAACACTACTGTACAATAAAAGGTTTAATAAGTTTGTTGAGTGTGCAAGAATTTTTTAAACAATGGGATTAAAAATTCATATATCTGTACATATTTTATTGACATTGAAGAGTTCAGTACAGTATATTGTGTACTTATACTGTAATATAGCAATCTTGAGTTCATATTATTATAACTCCAACCTAGAATATTCTGTATACCAAATAAATAATTTGTAGAATAATGTTATTTATTCCAAATCAGCACAATTTCATGAATGATAAATACATCATTTTAGTTAGTAGGTAAATCTCAATACATAATACAATAACTACATATAGTATATAATAATAATAATAGTAAAACAACTTGCCTCCAACAATCTGCCACTCCAATTTCATCTGAGAGATTATCTTCTATTTGCTGTGCCAGAACTTTGCTTTCCAGCGAAGAGATGCTTGGGTTTAAGATTATAGACGTGACGATCAGCCTCACCCTTGCGACCATCTTTGTTTATGACTAACTGTGCCTTGCGCCCAATCTTCTTCAATTTCTTAGCCATCTGTGGAAGGATATTACTTATATTAATTCATATATCTAAATGTTAAAGTTTTAAATAGCAATGGAATAAGTTTAGTATTTAATTTTTATCCAAACATCATACAGTACACTAATGCAGTTTTAAAGTATGAAAACAGCCGAGATATGATTTTTTTTATATACAAATGAAGGATTGAGCCTAAAATCCCAATTATATGATTTGCCAGTCCATGGCCCAGCAAATTGTTGTAAAAAAAAATACACATTCTGCTCAAACCCAACAGTTCCATGTGATCATTATATTGTACTGGTAAATACCTCAAAATACTTAGAAATATGCTTATGGATATTTTCTACTCTCAAATATATGAATTTTTATTACTCGAGCTTTTAATGTTGTAAGTCAATTGTTCTTAGTTTAAGCAAATTATGGCCATACAATTATAGTTTTACTCTCTTTCTTTGTGCATGGATTTGGTCCACAACAAAAACGTTGCTGGTGATTCATAGAAATTGCCTAATACAGTAGAATAATTTCCCATTCATTTTTAGTCAACCCTCTGACTCTTTGGAATTCTGTTTTCTTTACTCTCTACTCAAAATAATATAAAGTCCCACTCAATAATCTTAGGACATTCTCTTCCCTCATGTGCTGATACCAACACCTAGCAGTTTTTGTTGTGTTTACTACAAACAGTTGTAAAATTCTGTGAATGAAAGTGGGGTTAGCGATTGACCTGTCCCTACAAAACATACCAAATTATTATCTTACTGATAATTACCTGTAATCTAACATTTACAGATCCTCAACAGACTTTTTTGTCTGGTATCAGTTTGACTTCCTATACACGTTTCTGACATTGTCTTGCATTGCATGTTACATGTTTTATATGTATAAACTTCAGATAAAGAGAGAACAACAGGCCTGTCAATATAAGTCACGACGACTGCCAGCACACGAGATTTTTTCCTTTGTCAACATCTTTAAAATTTTGCTTTTTAATGCTATCTTCAAAATTATTCTCTATTTAATCTATCTTTTACATTCATGGTATTTAAATCATAGTGAGTGAAATTATTTTGTTGTACAGGGGGTCCTTGTTATTGGAGTCATTGATATCTGTGGTTTTGCATTTACAAGGCCAAATTATTACCGAACAGTACGTAAAATGACCCCACATATATGATGATTACGAGGAATAATATCCGTGGAGGAAGCATATTGCCATTGTTACATGCAATGAAACTATAAAAGTTGTGGAATAATCATTACAATACTCTAACGTGGCTTTGAAATTAAGAAAATATAATAAAAAACTACAAAATAAAAAAAAATGTGTGGGTTCGTGAGGCAATGGACCGTAACTGCGTTGCTAACTCAGCACCTAATAGCACTCAGAGCGGGTGAGGCTGGGCTGTGAACTTTGTTATGGTTATTTTTCAACTTGTAACTTGGGGAGTACGTACAAGAAATAATTATCATATGGTTCAAAGCAAAGAATAAAAATTTGTTCATGCGAGCTGTGACCTAAGTTATGATTATTTTCAACACATAATTTCGGGTAGTGTACAGCATATATATATTTTTTCAGAGTCTGTTACAAGCACACACAATTGTTCATTCAAAATGTAAAAAACAAATAAAAAACAACTTAAGAAAAACATACTGTTCTGAATGTACTGTATATCGTTTCGCAATCTCAGTGAGTTTTATTTTTAAATTTCCGCATTTATTTTATTTATGGTTTAATTTAATTTACTGTTTTTGTCCCAAGTCGGTGACACTTGTGCCCGGGTCGGCTACTCCAAGGTAAAAAAAAAAAAAAGTTCAAGCGAGTTAGCACACAGATCTGGGGCAGGGGAGGGGCGAATGGCATGGGGGATCTCAGTTGCTCATCTCCTGTGTGGCTGCGACTCTGTGTATATGCCGTGACATCACATAGTAAGTGGGAGAGTGCAACTGGGCACAGTTACAACTTTCTGCCTAAATGCAAATGTTTATTTCCTACACATACACACCCATGCTCTTCATTTGTCCTTATTTTAGTTTCATATTATATTTTATTTATTTCTAAGCCATATTAGAGTATTGTAATGATTTTATTTTTGTTTTTCAAATGAGCACAGACAAGTGATAAACACGCTGAGGTAGCAAGAGATGCTCGTGCAAGACCCAAGCGTAAGGGAGGTTCAGGGATCAGACCTGTAGAAGTGGGGTTGTGTTGGGTAATTTAATACATTTCAGAATAATTTTGTATCTTTGGTCACCATCAAATCTTATTTCCCTCATTTCTTAAAGGCCAGAAATTCCCCTCTTTAAATGGCAAATTTCCAGTCCCTAATAGCCTCCGATAATGAGGACCCCCTATAAACAGATTTGGCAATATGTGCCCCCCTCTCCCTCATGCCTCGTCCATCCCATTAGAATTACTACCACACCATCCCCAGCCATAATGATATTAAGTAGTGTTCTTGTTATATCAATTATAAAAATCGTGAGCTAGAAAATGCTGGTTGTTGTGGCAATTTAGATATGTGGAGCCTGCATTAATGGGATTTTACTGTGTGAGTTAAAAATAGGACAAATGACATGCAAAATCAAAAGAACAGTATTGCTAAAATTGAAAGTTAAAGAAATAAGCATATAAAATGAAAGAAAATATAAACCAGCAAATTACAAAATTTGTGAGAAGTAAAGATTCAAGAAGTGCAAGATGCATAAATTTATAACCCATTATCAGCACAAACACACACTACAAAGTTAATTACAGTACCTTGACATCCCTCACTCCACTCTGATCACGAGGAGTTTTAGAACTTGATCGCACTCGGCCTTCTGAGTCCGTGCGAGCCTTCTTGAGTGGAGGACGTGACCTTGATGTACTTCTAGTGCGTGTAAAGTGACAGTCATTCACGTCACTCATATCCACTCCCAATTCTTCAAACTCTGACCTCAGACGAGATACAGATCTCTCACGCTCACGCTTCCTTGTGGCACGTGATATTACAGCTTTACCTTTAGGCTTATCAAGTCTGGCATTTATTGCATTGATTATTTTCTTTTCGCGAATCCTTTTGGCAAGTTTACGAATTTCCTTCATGGTCTCATCTTCCTCCTCGATATTTGTATCATAGAAACCATTCTTTTCACGAGCCTCTTCCTCTGCTAATAGTTGATTTAATTTCTGTTGAGAATAACCAATTAGTAATGACGTACAAAAACTCAATATAATAGAACTCCTTTGTAACAAAACATTAGTATACTTTACTAATACTAACAACTCATGTACACTCTCCCTTTAATGACAAATAAACCACAACAATATGCAGAACCTTCAAACATTCAACTTATAGCTGAGCTCAGTAGAATTATTCAACCAGGAACAGCCATAAAACCATCACATCGCAAAATCCACAGTAAAAGAAAATAATACCCCCTCCCAAGGAAAAATTTTAAAGATACATTTTTACACATTTTTTTAACCCTTAAACTGTGACGTGACATGCATTAAACGATAGGATTTTCATGCTCGTTTGAAAGTTGTCACATGTCCCAGTAGACTTCTCATGCCTTCATAGGGCTCTCAGTTACCTGGCAGTCATCATGGATGTCACATGTTCATTGTCATTAGCAGCAGTCTGCCCCCCTTCCCCATGTTTCTTCCTACCCCATACTTACTTGGCCCCCTTACACTCACTGAACACTTTACCCCAGCATACAACAGAGAAGATTTTCCTATAGTTGCAAGTTAAGGGTTAAAAACTGAGTGATGATGAATGACACACAGAATAGGATAAAATAATCAGTCCTTTCAGCCATACCAGGAAGACATAAAAATATAGCCACCAATTTACAAATGCAAATTTCCTTACTGTCATGATATCAGGATCAACAAAATCAGCCACATTGTATCCTTCCCAAAACTGTGGAATCTTGTCATATTTCCACTCCTCATTCTCCAGGTCCTTGTTTTTGTTGAGGTCAAGACTGTAGTCATCCATCAACTCCTCCTCTAGATCTCGTTCTAGTTTCTTTTTGGGCTCGGAAACTTCCATCTTCTCTTTATCAGCTTTCTGGACAGTTTCTGTTGATGATGAAAAATAAATGGAGTTGCAATCATTAAGTGTTGAGAGGATAAGTTTTATCAAAAGTGACAGTTTGGGGTACCAGTACAGTACGACTTAATTTCTGATAAATGAATACCTGATTCTGTAATCTTCAATACTGTATATTGTAAAAGCATCCTATTGCTACAAAGAAGGATGACAAATCCATACTCATTCTGCTTTTACATCAATATGGCTCCTGCTAAATTTTCCATACACATTTTGGTCAGTGGCCTTTACATACTTGGAACACTTCCTATGAGTTTCTTGGTAAACACATCACCATTTACAAAAATAAACTTGTTATGCTTGTTCTACAGGTACAACACCGATTATCCGGAAACTGATGGTCCGGCACCTCCTTTAGTCCAGACAAAATTATGAGAGGGCACTTAACTTCCCTCCCAGCCAGGGTGAAGGTAGTTTAAGGTTTAAAGCTTATATCTTATAATAACTAGCTGACTAGATAGTGATTAATTTGAGTATAAACATCATATAGATTGCACGAGATAAAATTTTTAGTCTAGTGTACCTGTAGTACATTTGAGAAAAAAGTGTGTACAGTAATGCTGCTCAAAATTATGTTTTTTTTTCACATTTATTATTTGTTTAATATATGTTTATAGCAGTCCATGGTGCTTTAGAGACACAGGAGGTGTATCATTAGTGGGTCAGAGGTGTATTGTGGAATTATTATTACCGGACCTCGGTTGGCCCGGCAAAACGGATAATCTGGCAAGGCCTTGAAACCAAGGGTGCAGGAAAATCGGTGGTGGACCTGTAACATATTAGGTGTGAAAATATGGGAAAAGCATGAATGTACCGAAGAAAAAGGAGAAGTACTGTAACTGTACACAATATATGTTGCCCTCACTTATTCTGAGGGTAGTCTTCCTAGCAGAGGCCAATACTGGAGGTCCCTGAGTTAAGTACATCCAACTTACGAACATCCGCCAATACGGTTCCATAAAGTTAAACTTGAAATTTATTTATTTTTCTTCAGGGACAACCCACCCCAGCACATAAGACAACACATTATGCTTCCAATATCTTCCTAGGTGGTAGTACCTCCCTGTTTGATAGCTGCCCACCACCTTTACCAGATGATGTATTTTTCACTTTCATTATTCCCATAAGCACATAACAAATTTGGGAGGCTGGGGACCGGCCACCCTCAAAAACTCCCATCTACCCTTGATATATCTCTGCCATGCACACTGTCAAGCAAGGAAATAAAGACATATGAAGCAATCATAATAGGCATTAAATAAGGAATGTGAGCATAAATTGAGACATTTATTTGCGTTGAAACGTTGAGTCGGCATTTCTCCCCGAGGCTGGAGGAACATTTTGATTGGTCTATCACTGCTCTTATTATGCCTTATCACATCAAACTTGACAGTAAGACTCGGTCTTATGTGATGTCTTAGGGGCAGCACAAGAGGAACTATTGCTGGAGCATTTCGGCATGATTTCATAACACACGATGTCGGAAACAACGAAAAAACAGGGTAAGTGTAAACACGTACTGTACAGAGAGGCAAAAATGAGTCGGAGGCAGCGAGCAGAACCCCCTCGAGGCAAGAATTTGCATCACGGCTCTTCCCACCAAATACAAAACAGCTCTGATGCTCCTCCCCCAATTGTTGGATCAATGGGGTAGTAAAAAAAAACAACTTGAGTATTTCCCCCAAAAAGTAATCATCAGCTATACCAAATGGCAATTAATGGGACATTGATTTACGGGATATACCAGTATTATATTGTAATATTTGAAGTATTTGAGGGATTCAGTTTATAGCGAATTCGTTCAGAATGAGAAGGTGCTACTGAAATCTGAGGAGGGGTTCGGTATATAGAGATAATACTGTACATTCTACTTTTACCAGACTTATTTTAACTAAGAAGACGAGATTCTCAAGACTCCATCACAAATAATAACACAAATACAGTCCTTCCTGCATTTTCAAACTTCTTGCAATGACAAATCCAACTCACCAGGAATGAAAGGTTTTCTTTCTTTCTGATCTCTCTGTGAAGGCATAGCTACATGAACACGGTTCAGTATAGAATCTGCCTTCCTTGTGCGCATCTTTGCATCCACCCGCTTTGCTAACAATCGATCACAAGCCTGAAATACAAATTACAAGTTATCAAAAATACAATCTTCATTTTTATTTATTTTTTAATTCATAAATCAGAAAGCCCTATACTCTCTGAATATTGAACAAGAGATAAAAAATAATCTTATATGTACAGTACAACTAAAAACATTGCTGAATTTCATTTTTGAATGGGATAAAATTATTTAATACCACTTACATAATGTGTCTGGTAATTCATTAGTGTTTCCTTCATACTGTACCTTTCTTTGCCAAATAGAAAGGTAACTCAAATACCCTTAGATATAACATGCCACATGGAAATTCTCCTTGGAGAATACAGTATAACTTCTTATACATACTCACAAACAAAACCTCATCATAAAAGGCAATTCAAACTAATTGTAATATCTCCATTAGCCGGAATCCCTCAAACCCAGAACTCTCTGATAGCAGGAACTGAAAGTTTCTCGGAAAATCTTTCCCAAAGCCGTAATTTTCCAGAAATTCCAACTTTGGGAAAAATTTTCCGAGGGACACATTTTCTGGAAAATTCAGAGAAAATTTTCCCAATACCTGGAAAATTCTAGGGATGGGGGATTTTTTTCCGGCTTGGAGAGAGTCGTCTAGTTACCCGGAAATCTTTCATTCCCGGAAGCACTCCGCACCAATTGCTCCGGCTAATGGAGATATCTCTGTACACTGTGTTGTGATCAACTCAACTCTCCCAAACTGAGGCAAACACACATTCAATTTAATGCCCAAGTACAAACTATTTCATCTTTTAATAAACTAATTTCTGTATCATAATCTATTTTAAAATCCTCATAAATATTTATTGCATACATTATTTAACCCACTTAATGCGACTGGTCTGAATTGTACCTTCAGTGTGGCACTTCTGACACATAATGGGTTTCTGTCTACAGTCAACTACCAGAGCTAGATCCTGCCACATGTAAACATTAATTGGGTTAAGTATGCCTCTTCTTCCAGTAAAATTGACTTGTAATTTTAACCTGAAGATCTGTTCCCAAAAAGAAATGTCCTCCATGAGGTCCAGCTGTACTGTATATTCTTCTGTCCTATTCTGTTTCCAGTTCTCTCTGACTGGGTCTATCCTACTGGATGAGGTGGTTATGAGAGGTAGATTTCAACCACTAAAAGACCACAATTAATGTAGACTGAGGTATATACGTGCAAGAGGTTGGTCACATACACATGGCTAAGGCTAGCCTAGCCTACCTTGAACTTGGGAAGGATTGGAATAAAATGTAATATTTAATATAACTCAATTAAAAGTATAAGCTAAAGATCCTACTGTACAATAACACAGTGGTTAATGCTTAGAGACTACCCTCATTATGTCTCTAACAAATGGGGCCTCGACTCTCTGCCTTTTGCTGAAAGTCAAGGAAGTCCGACTTGAGCTTTGTTCTCAATGGCTGTTTCCGAGAAAAATAAAAAGCTATGAATGACATGTCAGTTCTGGATTCAAAATGGAGTATGAAGTATGCTGCTTGGGTAGGATTGTCACTTTTCAGAAAACCAGTCTTACACACACAAATGGTGAGAGAGGGGGGGCGGGGGATAATGATGAAGGAGGGAAGGGCCTTTAGCTTGCAGTAATGGTTATCAGAATGTATATCCTAGTGCCCTGGTAGAAATTAGTGTTTAAATACACTAATATTCCTACCACTTATAACTGTTCTAAATACATACTAAAGACAAGCTGGACGAGAACATTCCGTGTACCACTAACAAAAATATTCAACTTTTTTCCTCCTCATAATCAGGTAAGTATTATTGAAAATAATCATCAGGACTTAATACCCTTAAAAATTGGTGTAAAACTAAGATGATTCCTGAATTTATCATCTCAACTGTGAGAGCCTTAGGACTAACAACTCTTCAACAAAGATACAATAGTGCAGATACTAGAGATATTCAAAATCTTGAAAAGGATGTCACTTGCCACCAACAGGGGAGGGAACAAAACCTCTAGCTCGTGAAGATGCCCTGAAGGACAAATCAAATAAAAAGAAAATCTTCTTTACACAGAAGGTGATAAGCCTATGGAACAGTCTACCAGCCGTGGAAGTGACAACAGTACAGCACTGGGCTTCAAAACAGCCCTTGACAAGAATATCAAGATCAATGGAAAGACCCTAATCAAGCCACTGGCCTTCTTCCCTCAGTATGGCCACCTCTAGTTTGAGGGGCCATTAGACAAATAAGGTAACTAAATTTCTTCCCCAACTTCAATAATTATTCAATGAGACTTACCACCAAAAACTGACAATGTTCATTAAACTATAAGCACAGCACATTTTCAAAACTTAAAAATATAATAATTTTTGTTGGTATCAAAGCCATGCTCACCTCCTTCTTAACTTCCATAACCCCCTGCTGTGTGAGAGTAGACATTTCCAAGACAGGAATACCCTCACGCTCTAGAGAAGCAATTAGTTCTCGCTTCTCTGGGTACTTTTCCCCTAGTTCCTCCAGGTTCATGACATCTACCTTGTTGCAGGCCACTAACAAAGGCTGAAACAATGGAAAATATAACACAATTATTGATAGAATTTATCTTTTATTTCATTTGAAGATTGCAAAAAATAATCATCAGTAAATCCAGTGCCAGTATAGATGATTACTCTCCTTTGAAAGTGAAAATTTGGGTAAAAGGTGCCAAACAAAAACAATGAATTTTTTTTACTGAATTAGAATAATTTACACATTTATATTATTTTACCAATAACTAACCAGCAAATTAAGGTATTAATGTGATAAATTTCATCAATCATCAATAGAAATCTGGATCAATTCTAAAAAACTTGACTGACAATGTTCAATATTCAATATATTTGTTTCCCAACAAAATATATCCAATTGGTTATTATCCCATCTATAATTTGGGTTACTCTGTCCTGTCTGTAAAATACATGGGTGCAGTAGAGGCAGCTGTATAACAAAGTGTTTGCACGAAAAGTACTCATAGTTAAGAGGGACAGCTAACTGTGCTTTAGATAGAATAGCTTAAAAATAAAAGTATTAGTTTTTAATTTACCTTATTTGCAAACAGTGGTTTTATGCTCTCAAATATTTTCATCTGTTGCTCTATCTGTACATCACATGTTTCAGAAATGTCTAAAAAGAAGATGACAGCTGCACGGATGTGAGCTAATGCTGTAATGGCCTGTAACTCAATGGTGTTCATCTCGTCAAATGAACGGTCCAATATTCCAGGGGTATCAATCACCTGGAATAAATAAAGTAAAAACACTGAAGAAATCTTAAAAGTATACCTGCTTTATTATTATTCTTTATACTGTTTTACAAGTGCTGTATGAAGGAGCCTCTTTGTATTGCACACTCATAAACCATGGAATCAGCGCAACATCTTTAGCAACTGGTGTAACGAAACTTGTTTATTTAACAAATTCCAAAGTTTTGCCAAACACAATATATACAAAAATTACTATCAGAAATATTATGCTATAATTATCCTCTAATTTGAAACATATGCAGGTAGGGGACCATTATCTGGCATCCTGAATGCTCCAAAAACTGGCTAAGTTCTGAAACAAATTATTTAAAATCAGCACCAAAAGCAATGGTAATTCCCAGGCTGAACAGGGATATTTCCAACCATTCCCCACCTGTGAGCTATATACTTATCCTCCCGTATTTGCAAACTCCATATTTATGAATTCACTTACTAAAAAAAAAAATTATTGGCGACCCCATTATTCAAGATTCGCCATCGAAATTCAGCTATCCATGAGGCTGTTGGAATTTTTTGACCAACCATTGGCAGATGTGCATCTACCACACACGCTCCAAGGTTAGTCAGTTCTCTCGTGTACCGCAACGTCCTCCCTCCCTCACCCCACCCAGTATTTTGGGTATAAGGTGCTGTTCATTGCACCACGGAGTATCTAGGGCACCAGAAATAATATTCAGCAGCCCCTCGTAAAATTTGGTTCCCATCGTACTGACCCAGCAACACCCAACAACCTCCCCCAGTCATGCTAGACCACTGTATGCAGAATGTCTCCACTTTTATAGTAAATCCAATATCATACTTTATTTAATTTACAGTGCAATTCCTCTTATCCAAATTCCAACTATTTTGAATCACCTAGGTATCTGAACTTTGTTCCCTTTGGTCCTGTTCAGAAAAAATTTAAATTTAGTTCAACAATCTAAATGCAACTGAAGTCATTCATTCGCATGTCTATTACCAGTAGCGCTATAACTGTTTTGATAAAAAAATTGCTATGATAAACAATAAAATTGATACATAGCCTATTATAAAATAGAACAGCACATATTTTATGTACAAAATATAGCTCCATCCACACTCAAACCATCACATGGGTGATGCCACACAACTAACTCTGAGAAGTGTGTGTATGTCGTGAAATCACACAGTACAGTTCAATGCCTCCACACCTTGTCTCTTCACTTTTTATTATTTTATAGTTTTATTTTGTATTTTCTTTATTTCTCAGCCATATTACAATAATGCAACTTTTACTCCTTTATTCTGTATTAGAGAAAGCGGTTTTAGTAGAGTAGACTATAATAATACGAGTTATGTAAATTACGTATTATTTACATACTCGGACTTGAATGTGGAGAAAACAATTACAGGGGGCCCACAAGTTCGCGGATTTTTATTTAGCTGGCCTCTATTATTCATGGATGACACCCTGGATGTACCCAAGAATGTCTGTGGGTAGTTTTAAAGTTGCCGGCATTTTTGCGGCTGGGACAGGGAGCCATTTCTTCTAGACTAATTTCCTTTACCTGTATTGTAAATATGTGTGTGTATGTGTGTAGACACACACACATACATAGTATATAAATACAATACAGGGAAAAGAAATAATTGTCTTAAGGGCAAACACAAAGGGAATATACATTTCTTTGTACACAAGTAAAAATGTACCCCCCACCGGTCAGGAAATGTTATTCGCGGATTTGACGATTCGTGGCCATTTTGAGAACCTAACCCCCGCGAATTTGGGGGGCCCTGTATTTTTGTTATAATTTATAAACTTGTATTACAAAAACTCACTTCATATAAACATCAACACCATCTCTGAAACATTTATCATTTCTAACCCAAAATATTATGACTGAAATGATAATCTTGGTAGTCATGGTACCATACCCTAGTTTTGAAATAAGGTATTAAAACCAGTTTAAGTGAATTCACGATTCTTGACGATTTCCAAGAACATAACCCTCGCACATATGTTTGGATAAGAGTATGTTATGCTATACATGTACTGTTGCTTTTTTTCAACTCAAAATTTTGGGTAGACACATAACTCTGTACTCTTACTATGATCTTAAAAGGAATATCCTATCCTTTTACAATCCAGTGATATTAAAATTATCCAAAATAGAAAATGAATCTGGGATACAGATTATAGATAACTAATATATTCTGTAGCAGTATTTAAAAACCACATTCTGTAAACACGACACATGGTTTAAAGAAATTGTGACTTAAAAATATGGATACACTGTGGCAGATTTAATAAAGAAAATGTAGCAATAATGAGGCTCTTCTCATTAGCTGCTGTACAATGCTTGATTCAAATTAATATACAGTACCAATAATGATATACAAAACATCTATAACAAAGAAAGTGATCAAATTGATATGCCTATAACTATACAATGTACATTTACAACAAAGAAAACTTGAAATTATACACCACGAACCTGCCATCTGAGGTACTCATAGTCTGTGTGGCCCACGTATAGTGATTTGGTAGTGAAGGCATAAGGTTGGACCTCTACATCAGCGTGGGTTATAAGATTAATAAATGATGATTTTCCTGTAAAAAATAGAAAAGAAAAAAAGTAGAATAATTAAATATTTGGGAGGAGGTAACTCTGCTGATGGAATGATGAGTAACGAATGAAACCACTGAAAAAATATGGAGATAGAGAGAGAGAATGTAAATGGATGCAAAGACAAAAATGTATTGGATGTATGTTGAGCTGACATTATTATATAAGTGTGATATATGGACTTGGGATACAAACGGAAGAAGTAACATACAGTATGTGCACGACAGCAATATTTACAACCTCACTTCCAAAATTGTGACTTGTACTGTGCCCATCAAGTCGTGAGTTGACAACCCAAGCTGAGTTTAACAAGGACTTTTGGTAGAAATCAAACAATTCGCCACATTTTCCTATTACAACCATCATCCCCAAAAAGGAATTGACCCAGATAATCTTTTTTATAATGAGTCAGGATTGAGGGCCACTGCACAATTAATAAGATAAGAGCAACATTTCTTGATCAGTAAGAAGAGATCATCTAGGTAGGATGCACAATTTAAAAAATAATTAGGAATTCTGGAAAATAAACAAATAAAAGACAGTACCTCACTGTCTTTTGTGTCTACCAATTATTTTCAACCTACAAGTAATTTGGAAAAAAATTCCAGTATAGGAAATATCTTAAATTAAGATATTAACAAATTATACACTAATGTATAACCTCACTAATTCATACATTTTCCACAAGGGCAAAATATCTGGAAATTTGTAACAGTTTTCATTCAATTATAACAAATTTACCCAAGCAGTTTCCTTTTGTGGGCCCACTAGGGTACTAATTCATATATTTTGATCATTCATTTCATATGCAGCACAGTACAGTACCCCCTGCCACCAATAAAAATCTTAGTCCTTCAGTTTGTTAATGTGAACTCCACTCCATTTCTTGTGACCTTTAATCAGTCTAGCCAATATCTACCAAAATTTTAGAATTTATTATAATTTTAACTATGTAACCAATAGTGCTGACAGCACAATACCATCAATAATTTTCCAAGCCTTAACAAGATGCTAACATACCTGAAAACAGTACAGTAAACCCTCGATAACTCAGATTTCATATACTCGGCATGGATAAGGTCTCGGAATGTATTGGTGTAACTCGGGAAATGCTGATATGTAAAATTATCTGGGAAAATTTTGGCATATCTGGCCACCTGCATCACCCACCATGCCTCTGTGTCACCTACCATGCATCTATGTCACCTAATATGATGCTTCATTCTTCACCTGCAGTGTTGCTAAGTGTTACTTTTTTACATTTAGTTATTACATGTATACACATATATGGGTCAATAATTTTTAAGTGTTGTATTTTTGTAAGAGGGGGGGAAATGCCTCAATAAGTCAGAATTTGGGATACGTTGGCAAGGCCAGAGCCCCATATGTGCCGAGTTACTGAGGGCTTACTGTATACAGAGCATAAATATTACTACTGATGGTTTAACAATTCCAGACAACTACTTTTATGGTCCACCAACATCATATAATTAAGAATTGAACCCCATGGGCATAATTTCTTACCAGCATTGGGACAGCCACACAACAGCAGTGATCGTGTAATGGGATCAATAGAAGGAAGCCTTGAAATGTGCTGCCTAACATCCTCAAGATACTTTAGAGGAGGTCCTTGTTTCTTCATGATAGTTGCCATACGTCCCAAGGCGCTCTTCTTTAACTGCTTACATCTGTACAGTGAGTCACCATACTTGAGCAGCTTATTGTAGTCACTTGCAACTTTGTCTATAAGATGTCTCGCCATATTTATCTGACCCAGTGCAAGCTTGTAGTGGTCTTTGTTGTACAGGGTATTCAACAAGTCTGCATAAAAAGGATGCAGGTCCTGAAAAATGAGAACTTTACATTATGAATGACTAATTCACACAAAATACAAATCCTATAATTGCTTCACCTCTTGTCAAGTAATTTAAACACTTATAACATCACAGAAAATTAAATCAACAAAGTGCAGCAGTGAACATTAATACTGCCAGGTACAGGAATACCTCGGTTATCGCAATGTGTTCCTAAAACTATTGAAACTCCAGACTTATTAGAGCAGGTCCCAATCCACAAAATGCAAAAGTCTGGGAAAAAAAGTGGGTGGGGGTAAACACTGCTTACCTGGACTGATTAAAGAAAACCAATTGTTGTTACTACACTTGCAACAACTAAAGTCTGTAAGTGCATAACAAGGTTAGTAGAAACACTATAACATCAACAATAAAAATATTTACCCTCCTAAATCTACCACACAAATGGTCAAGTTAATATCAGTAAATAATCTAATGTTTTATTACCACTTTAAGGGCTTCAGACACAGTAAGTACAGTTCACACAACTTTCATTCTTGTAAACAAACTCACGGGTAGACGTCATGCAGTGATAGAGTAATGGTGGTACTGATGGTAATTTTGACTTAGGGTGTTTCTTTGTTTATTTGCTGTGGAATTTAATTTGAATAAAATTTGAGTTTTTTTTTTACTTGCAGGGCATCTGATACAGTTACCCTTTCCCCTAAAAGTTCTGTAACTGCGGAACTTTTGGCTGCATAATGAACCCGAGCACTAAACAAAATTTCCTTAAGTGTGAAATTCCATATACTGTACAGTACAGGGGTGCCATATATTGAGGACTTTCTATTACTTATATTCTTTTTGAGATTCCTGTACGTAGTCTTTATTAACCTGCAATTAATGAAACCACATTTTTGACAAGGGTCCACTACAAGGTTTTCTTATACAAGTTCCAAGAAACAAAAGATCAAGTAATATTTCTTATCTGTATATTAATTGCAACACATTTCTAAGCATGCAATTACTCTGGGAAGGAGGGAAGGTTGGAAACCTAATCCTTAAGAGAGAGAGAGAAAAAAAAAAAAAAAAGCTGGGGGAAAGTGTAAGTTGGTTAATCTTTGGATTCCCCGAGTCCAAACTCTCAGGTGTTATACATTAGTCGGCCTGAACAGGCATCAGGTGGTAAAATGTGATCGACACTAACCTAACAGCAGACTCCAGATAATTCATTGACTAACATTTCTCAACCATATAATAATTGGTAAATCAATGAAATGCAAACAAGTCTTACCTCTAATTTTGGAAACTCCGTGATAATGGCAGTTAACTTATCATGGAAATTCTGCTGTGTATATTTGACTTTGGTCATGTAGAAACGACGTATACGTGATATCTTGAACTGTTTGTGGACAACTGTCGGGGTCTTGCGCTGTGTCTTGGACAGTATGATGTCCACAAAGTCCTGAAAATATAAATGGCAATTACAATACAGCATATGATAAAATGTTGTTATGATCAAGTCATAATACAGGTTCATATATTAAATCAGAAGGTTGGATGCAAGGACAAAGTGATGGTTACAAATGGTTTAATGAAGTGGCAAATGATTGTACCTGCATTGATAATTACTGTACAGTACTGAACTATAAAATAATTACCAAGAAAGAAAAGTACGGGTGAAAACACAACCATCGTACAGTACGGGTATTGATATTAATTCTTGCAAATTTCACTTTCCCAATTGTAGGCTTCATAACTAAGTTCCCCATAAGTTACTTTCAAGAAAAAGTGTCTCAACCTTTCCCTATGGTCTTCCTTACTCAAGTCTTAAAATTTTCTGGTAAATGGCAAATCTCAGTAAAATGTAGATGACTTCTCTCATGCCTCAAGTTTTCTGAGAGGACACAGGATGTTGAAAGATATGGAGGCTTTATTTTGATATTCCTCCTTCTGGTGACTCATAACACACTGCTGCTTATTAGCCAACTAGGGGGTCCCAATGCATATGTCTATGTTCATAACTTGAGGTTTTTCACAAGTGGTAGTTTCTAGAATGCAGTTGGTGATGTTACTGCCTGAAGCCAATGAACTAAGTCTAGAATTATAATAAAGTGACAATATTGCTCTCTACAGATAAGCAAGAGTAGAAATAAAAATTGCCAAGGAGTGAATTCAGTTCCAGAAACGAAGTGGAAATGTCACAGAATAAAAGGATATCCTAATGTATTTGGTGCCATAGACTACACATACATTATTTAAATAAAGGCACCACCACACGGCCTAACACAACCATTAACCGATGTATTAATAATTTATTGTATCATTAACAGGGAAGACATACTGTATATACTTCACCCTCTTCAATAATAAAAATATACACTATTAATAATAAAACATTAGATAAACAATCTCTAATGATAAATAATAAACTACAATTGAAAACAATTAAACCTGTCAATCCATTGTTCTTTTCACGTGTGACTGTTTGTGCGTCATCTGCTAGCATGGCTAATTTGTGATTGGTTAATATTCCTTCAGTGATTTTTTCCGGACACAGTGATTGGTCTAGCGAAGAATCAAAACAAATGCACCAAAACTCTCTGTGGTGGTACCTTACTGAGCTAAGCTTCCAGTCAAGGCCCGTATGACCTGTTAGTGAATCACCAAGATCGCATGGTCACTGTGGCCTTGAGGGAAGAAGTGGTTGTTAGGTTAGGTGGTACAGCGGTAAGCCGGTAACCTGCATGAGAAGTGTGACCCTACCAAACATTGCCTGTTTTCTCTGGATACTCAAGTTTCCTCCTGCACTACACAGTACAGAAAAAAATTGAAACCAAATGCTTCAGTTAGTGTGAAACATGACATATTGCACTGATAAATACTGCACATCCAGTGAAGGTCCAGCATCAATCAGTTGGCTTAAAACTTATCATCTGATATTTTGGAGTATGTCTGATATATCCAGCAAGAGGTGCAATGTTGGTTCTATCAGAAATATGGCTTTATTAAACCAGTAGTTTATGTGTTCCGTCAAACATCAATGGTAGCCTAACACGTGACACTTTTCTTATACAGTAGAGTACTGTATTCACCAGACAAGGGCAAAACAAAACATGGTGTAAACTAACCTTTTCCTAATTTGTCCTTAAATTCAAATTTCAGTAAAGGTGATATCAGTTGGCGGGTAACTATAGTGTATAGGAATAAATGATCTACAAATCAAACTGTAACATACCTTTGCCGATGGGACGGTGGTGATCTTTTTAAAGTTATAGTGTGACATCTTGTATCTGTTGTGAGGCTGAACCTGTAACAAAACAATAAAAAAATTTACATGAGAACAGATAATAATAATAGTAGTTGTAATATTAATACATTATTAACTAATAGAAAGTAGGTTCTTTCCATACAGTACTGTGGTGTAATGGTCAACATGGTCACCTTGCAAGCGTGCGGACCCGGGTTCGATCTGCGCGCAAGGTGAAACTATGGGCAAGTTTCTTTACGCCATTTGCCTCTGTCTACCCAGCAGTAATTGGGAAACCGGATGTTAATTGATTTGCGGATCGTGTTCCGGGGTAATGGTTAGCCAGTGCAGTTGATGAGTTGTCCGGTCTTCTGGGACTATTCCTTGACACTGGGTCATGCAGCTCGTTAACTTAGGGTGTGGTTGTTGTGTTGGCAACAGCTTCTTCACCTTAAACAAATTCTTGCCTAGGTGGCCCTTGGGCTGGACATCCTCGTTACATGAGGGGCAACCATTATTATCCATGTGACAATCTTGATACATAATGGCAACACAAGTGACATGATATGATTTTTGCACGGTTAAAATGGAGGAAAATTATATATATATATATATATATATATATTATATATATAATGATTACACTATAAATGCATATGGGGAGTCACTTAGGTCTGGTCAGCTACTATTTAACCCATAACTTCGGTAGAGTGATTCACCTGTCAACCCGCCAGAAGAGTGGGAACCAAATATGAGTCCATAACCAAACTTAGTTTGGCCCTGGTGAATTCGGTGGGGTTTGGGCTCGCGAGAGGTTGCACCATGAGCGGAGGATGACAAGTGAGGAGTAAGGAGGGTGGGAGACACAGCAAACACTGATGTGCAAGCACGATCAGCAATAACATTAGCAGGAAGCACTTACTTACCATATTTCTTTATTTTGTTAATTTCTGTATTGTCTGTATGTACAAACTTATTATGGAAACTAGTCTTATTTTATTCAGTTTTATGTAAGATTAGTTCAAAGTGCAGATTGAGAAAAAATTAAGAAAATGACTTACTCACTCACATGTAGCTTTTTTCAGTTTATACTACAGTAAAGCCCCATAATTCAAAATAATAAGAGGCTCTAACCCTTACAAATTATGAGATTTAACTTAATATGAAGGACCAAACTCTTATCAAATGTGATTGGATATAAAAGATCACTGGGATTGTTGTGCTGCTCATCCTTTGAAATACTTGAATGTGATTGACTGTCATTGTTTATATCTGCCACATCACAGCTGATGACGGGACTGTAAGTATTACTGTCTCAATTCACCTATAGTATCTAGAAAACTAAGCATTTACACAAGAAAATGAATGGAACTGAAAATAATCAGCATACCAAACTGTGTCTAAAAACAACCCCCATAATTACTGAACCGCTGACGGAAACGTCTCGTATACTGTATTACCCAAACAAGCAGCTGAAGTGTTATCTTTCAACATTACCTCCCAAATAATGACTAAGAAAGTTGAAAGGTAACTTAACCTATATCTAAATCCAAATAACAAAATATTACCTGTAACTCTTTCTATAGAAGCTGGCGGGGACGTTAAAATGAATCTTGACACCCCATACACTAAGTGACTGAGTGAAGTACTAGTGCTGCTAATGGGAGCCTAGGGGCCTAATATATATATATATACTAAATGAAGCATTTGCCCGAGAAATGAATATCATATCCAAACTCAACAATCAAAGTATTGTAAGAAAAAGATTCATCAAAACAAATTATTAGGCGATGGATATATCATCAATATTAACCCAGGTTTTATTAGGTTCTGTGCCTGTCATATCATTTTTATTACTTACTACCATCCAAAGAACATGTGGAAAAAATGAAGGAAATCAGTATTACTGGTATCTTGGTTATCAGTAAAATACATCGTGTCACAGAATAAAACCGTCTTAGTTTTGTCTGGTTATTGATACAAAAAAACCTGAATCTGTCCTCTACTACCGTATAAATTGACCTTGACCAGTTAAAGTGTATGGCTTGTTTATAATGGTTATCTAAATACTCCTCATAACTTTATTATCCATCTCAATATTGGTCTTAGTTATTCCAGGATCAACCCGAGTGACCTTACACATCCCATATGTACTATTCCTGGCCCAGTGTACCTCGTGGCACTCCACACACAAAGTATTAGCTACTACACACAATCCATAAAACTAGCAAAGTACTTACCAATTAAAATAAAAGTGACGTCTAATACAATAGGTCAAGAAGGAACAGTAAGGGCTGCCTCAACACGCTACCTCGCCCTCGTGTTCCTGGTGCCATTATGTCCACTTGGTCAACATTACTATATTATTGCATCTATACTTTTTATTTTACATTATATATAATTTAGTATAGAAAAATATCGTAAATTATGAATAGTAATTCAAAGAAACTTCTTACAATCGTATAAGTGATATATACATACAGTATATATCTAAGCTCAACTTTTTATTTTAACTATTATTTTTCTACAAATAAAAGTAAAACATTTGAACTATATAATTTATATTTATAAATGTTGTAATTTAAATCATCATTGATTACTTTTGCCAAGAATTGCAATATAAATATATATGTATAATTATGTATATAATCTAGCCAAGTTAACAAATTTCCCTAACCATAAACCAAAATTTCTTGGTAAGGGAAAAATGTATATGCGGGCTACATGATTTAAACTGAATAATTAAACATTTGTTCCTATTTATTAATATTAAACTATGTGTAATTATACGAGCATGCTCTAAAGTTCTGGGTTTGTCAACACATTACTCTCTACAATTATTACCAAATCATTGGATGACGAATCTAGGGAATTTTTCACACAGTGGGGGAGAATTTAGGAGTTGTGGGGAAGGTGTAGGGAGGCGGCGGGAGTAGGAGGCAGACGAGGCCACACACTCGACCATGGCACCTCTACTGGCCCGTGTCCTCACCCACACAACACGCACGCCACTGTTCATCATCAGAGCCATGTCTTCCTCCGGGTATCTTATCAATGAACCCAAGTACGCTTTCCTGAAGGAGTTAGGATTAGCTGAGAGCAACAAGGGTGTCTTCAACGGCAAGTGGTTTGGCAGAGGAGAGGTGAGAAACCATATAAATTAAGCTTAAAAAAAATCTTCTGTAGTGAATGACATACCGGGTGTGGTTGGCAGTGGATTGGGGGCAACAATGAAGTTTATTTCATTAGTAGTGTGGATATTTGTATAGTTGTCTGTGTATTAATTAGAAAACTTCATTGCATAGTTGATATCAGTCACATATAAAAACAAAATTGTTAAAGATTGTAATAATATTAAGGATAAAATAGTTGACTACTACTGATAGACGTGTGATGTAATGATGGTAAGTGCTGGCGTCCCTAGTTAGTGACATGGTGTTGTTACTCGTAATAGTGGAGTTAAAAATAGCAAGTGGGTGAGCCGGTTAATGGCACCATTCATAGTTAAACAGTATTATCACCTCGTTAAATAGTTATTATAAGAAACAGATTATTATGTTTAATTAGGATTTATACTAATGATGTAAGATTGCAAATTGTGAAGATTGTCATGTTGGAAATCATAAAAAAAGGTTCGAGTTATTAACTGAGGGCTTAGTAACAGTAGTGCTCGCCCGTGATAGGCTGGGTGATTGCCAAACTGGGCGCTGATTGGCTGAGACCAGGGCTGGTCCCACCATCCTCAGCCAGCCAGGGATTTGGTTGTTATTGGTGTTTGTCATTCCCCTCAGATCATTTTGGTTCGTATTGTGTTCGAAGTTCATTCTATACTTTATTAAATTTTTCCCAGCTATAGGATGATAAACATTTTTCTTATCCTTTTTATTCTTTAATAAATTACTTCATGGGTGCCTCACTCACGGTGGTATAGTCACATGGCCCTTTTTATATCATTTAGACGATTAATATTTAATGGAGATATTTAGTATTATCTCAAAAGAAGTATATTACGAGAATCTTGCAGACATTCATTTTCAGATAATTAAGTCTAAATTGCAACGAAATATTGTTTGGTACAGTACTTATGTAACAGAAAACTGGTTGAGGGGAATGTGGCCAGGCAACTCTTCCCTTGATATTTCTGACTCTCATCCAGATATTGTTTTAATGTAATGAATGATATTCTGATATTTGGGTCTGTACACAAGTCCTGTACAGTAATATATAGTACTGCACATTCTGTACTTAATATTTCGAGTTCATGGTTACAATGTCTATTATTCCTAAGTTACCAAGTTTACTAAGGGTGTGTAAACTTAAGAGGCTTTTCTGTTTAAGTCTCTGTATGAAATTTATTATAAAAACTTTTTGTTAATTGTATTCGTCACATGGTATTGAGTCTAATTTGATCATCAGGTTGTGACGTCTATGTGCCCTGCCAATAAGCGCCCCATTGCACAAGTTCAACAGGGCACAGTAGAGGACCTTGATGCATGTATTAAAGCTGGACAGGAAGCATGGCAGGTAAGTTATGCAGAGGTTTGTTGTCTGCAGCCTTCTGTTGGCAAATGTATGTTTTTGTATACAATACTTGTTTAAAATATTGCTATATAAATATTTCTGTACACTATTCACACTCGGTACCTTTCCACGAGTACTGTAATTCTATATTATTCTTACTACTGTTTGTATTACTGTATATTAAAAACAATTAACAGACAGTTGTTGCTTGTATCTGACTATTAGTCAATACCATCTTAAAAAAGATATTAATACTGTAATGATATAATTGAGAATTGATTTTAGTGAGAAATCATAAAGAATGGTGTCATTTCATTCTGCATGAATTTTTACAGTAGAAACATTTTAAAAACTTTAAATAGTCAATGAATCCAGCAGTGTGATACTCCTCCACCTCCATACTTACTCTGTAGTACTGTTTGTGCCTGTACCTGAGAATGGACATGTTTTTTTATGTAACCAGTGGTGCTTGTGGGCCTGCCACCACTCTGCCAAATTTATTAAATACTGTACTGTATATGCACAGGTATCCTTTCTGTAATGATGGGATTGTGTTCTTTAAAACCTAACATTAAGTGAAATTATCACTAAGTGAGGGATAAATATATGTTACTTGGAGATTTGGTCTTGGGGAAATTTTTTTCCTGAATACTATGCACTGTACTGCATTTAACGATAATTTGCTATAATGATAAAATACAGTACTGTACATGACAGTAAAGTGATACTCACCAAGTCCATGTCAGAGTAGAGTAAATGTAGTCAAGTGACAGTAGAGATGTGCAATTGGAGCACAGTATCCCTGGTTTTCCTCTTCTCAGTGGGTCAAACTTATTGTTAAACCAAATTTTTACTTAGCATTAAGCGAGAATTGCTGTCTTAAACTTTTCTCTCAAGTGAATTAATGCTAAATGAAGAATACACACACATGTATATAGGTGTTGGAAAGAAGCCCAGAAGGCAGTAGGAGTTGTTTACTGCTCTAATGTTTTTACTGCATAGGGTCTTCTTCAGAGTGTAAATACAAAAGACACAGACGTGACCTTATATACAACTCGGGTCACTCACCTTGCTGAATGCCTCGGAACTCTGCCTTCTCATTGGTCATTTTGCCTTGCTGACTCGACCCACTTCATTGAATTTACCAATAATTTACATGTACTGTACTGTACTATTGGCTAGACTCACAAATTCCTAACTGTGATTGATAGTGTTGCTAGTACCTATGTATGGCATCCATCATTTTTCTCATATTTTTGTTACATCCTTCATGAATTACTTTGATACCCTGCCAGTTTGGCAAGTCACCAAATTCATCAATTTAGACAACTAATACTTCTCATAAACTTCCTACGTGCTTAAATTTGAAATAATGAATGTATGTATCTATATAATTTAGCTAAATATTTTTCTCGTCAGAAACGGTCATCCCAACGATTATGAATAAACTCCTTTAGAAATAAATCATTACTTCAGGACAAAATCGGACAGGTTTGGAACAGCCAATCAGCTGTAACTCTTGGGGAGGGGGTGGGGCATCTTTTCTCAGCTGAGAAAAATGCACTGTACCACACAGCTAGATTCCAAAGACTTCTCTTTAATTCCTTCTCTTGGTCATCTATCACTTTCTTATAGACTTACTTGATAGGTCATCAGCCTTACCCTCAGTGACTTACCAGTAGATAATAATAATTTACACAGATTGATCACCTGCCATTAAAATTTTTTGGGCATATTATATTTATCTATTAATGTATGAATTGAATTTTACAGGTTTGGGCAGATATGCCAGCACCGGCAAGAGGTGAGATTGTCAGGCAGATTGGTGAGGCTTTACGTGAAAAATTGGAACCACTTGGTAAACTAGTGGCTTTGGAGATGGGTAAGTTGGTACACAAAAATATTGAAATTATACTTACAAATTTTTTAATATATTTTTTAAAAATATATAATAAACATTGGGTGATTCACTGATGTACAGCAAAACACTACAGTACTTGCATTTAGTATCTTGTGACACCGATTTGCTGCGGTACATATACTGTACACAGATAGCTGGTCGAGAAATAAATGTGCTCTTCTACCATGTGTGATGGCGAAGTTATATGTTATTTCCTACAGCTTAACAATCTGAATTAGTTATAGGTGTACACTGGAACACTATGAATGATACCTTTATTTTCTAACAATTGAAACAATTTCAGGTAAAATAAAACCCGAGGGTATTGGAGAGGTGCAAGAATATGTCGACATTTGTGACTTTGCTGTGGGTTTATCTCGTATGGTGGGTGGCTCAGTGTTGCCCTCTGAACGACCAGGACATGTCCTTATGGAAAATTGGAATCCTCTTGGTGTTGTGGGTGTTATAACTGCTTTCAACTTCCCTGTTGCTGTGTATGGATGGAATAGTGCTGTTGCCATGGTGAGTTTTATTGATGCTTAATAAAATGTTCGTGTTAGTCTAGATATAAATGGTCTTTTTTAGCTCATTTTTTTGTTCATAAACTGAATTCATATGACCATGTTCAGATAAATTTCTAGTACTATGGTGTACATTTCTTGTCACCACACTGCAGTTTGACATACTATACCACCTTAAAAAGGCACATATCAATGCTGTGAATGTTTCAAAAGGTCTGTGGAGATACATTGCTGTGGAAGGGTGCCCCAAGCACACCTTTAGTGTCAGTGGCCACAACCAAGATAGTTGCATCTGTACTAGAGAAGAACAACCTTCCTGGCGCAGTGTCTTCTTTGTGCTGTGGTGGAGCAGATGTTGGCACATCCATCGCAAAGGATGAGAGGATCCCTTTGGTCTCCTTTACTGGGTCCACAAAAGTTGGTAAACAGGTTAGTAATAGAATGAGTTTTGTTTTGTGAATTTAGATCTGCTTAACCCTTACGCCCCGGGCTAGAGTGCCGCTGGCCGGGGTAAAACGAGAAAAATCAACTTTTCCAAAAAATTTTGACCTTTATAAATGATAAAAAAGACAAGAAAAACTATACATTGTCTCTATTCTTCTGTGGCGCCTCAGTGACGAGACGGATAAGGGGAATTTTTTTTTTTTTTTTTTCTACATCGAGTGCTTGTCGTCATTACGCACTTAGGGGGTCATTTTCCCACTTGCCTTTGTGTCCAAGTTGGCCAATAATGCATTTATTTACTGATCATAATACTTATTTCTTATAAATAATTCATTTAGAATTTATTTTATTTGCATTACTCTTCATAAGAAGTTCTCAGCAACACACACACACACACACACACACACACACACACACACACACAGTCAGTCATCAGGCTTTGTTTGGGAGAGCATGTAGGTAATACAAATAGTTATTGGAATAATAATTCCACAAATAAATACATTAATAACATAATCATAGCATTAGAATCTAGTAATACTTAACTAAAATAAAACCACAACTTTTAGCAATATTACTTGGATACAACATGATAAAATAGACAAACAATGAAAATAAACAAACAAAAGAAGTTATTTACCAAGAAGCTTCCCTCTGACTGCATGTAAGAGGGAGGGTGATAAGAGGGCTATTTTTAGCTTGTCTCTGTGTCGGAGATGGCCACTAATGCATATGTTTACTGCTGATAATACTTATCTCCTATAAATAATTAATTTAAAATTTATTTGTTTGCATTATTTTTCATAAAAAGTGCTTGGCGACACACAGCAGTCTGTCGCCAACACAACAATACAACTACAGTACACTACTTTAGCAATATTACTTTGATACAACTAAAATGGACAAAAAATTAAAATGAAACAAACAAAAGTAGATAATTATGTTCAGGAAGCTTCCCTGTGGCCGAGGTGTGGCGTGAAAGGCAAATAGTCACACGGGAATCCGATAACCCACACTGGGATTTAAACATGGCGGGAAAAGGCGCGCGATCTGGAACCCGAGGTGTACCAGTCGGGCGTTCTGGAACGTCACCTGGAGCCTAAGGGTTAATTTACAGTAGTTTTCAGACTTTTTTTTTTGGGGTATTTTGTGGGGACAGTTGCTTGGGATGATGAAGCTGACCTGTGTATGGGAATGATAGTGAAAATTAATATCTTAGGGCCTTGTTTGGGAAGGACACACCATAATAGAATGTTTGTAAATTGGTCAAGTGCTTATGTTAATGAGCAGGAGTGAAAATTTTCTGGAAAAAAAGTATGTTGATGTGTAAAAGCAAATGGTTAAGTTTGTAGGAAAGTGATGTGGAAGGTACTGAAGATTTATGGAGGGAAGCAGAAAATTCTCGAGTGCTCTCCAGAGTTTTTTATGAATGTCACAATGTATCAGGTGATTCAAGTCAACAATTTGATAGTTCCCAGTAGACTTGACTGATATGATGAAACTTAATTCCAGAAATCTGTACCAGCACAACTGTAGCTCCTAGGCAGGGTTCTTAAGTGTTGATTGCCAATTAAGCAAAATCTGAAATGTTCTTCACCCTCTGTGTAACATGTATGTCCTCTGCAGTCTGTGTTGCCATTGGTAACAATCTGGACAATGTGATCAATCTTTATGGATTCCAGCTTCTTTGCTTGCTCCTTATATTTTGGGAATAAAGTACAGTATTTTTGTATTCACTTACCCTCCACCGTTCTTCCTCCTGCTCCACTTCTTTTACCCCATATCTTCCACCATTCCTCCTCTTCCATTTTTCTTTTCCACTTTTCCATTATTCTTCCTTCATTTCTCTTCACCACCCTACATCAAACCCACCTCCAGTCCTCCACCCTTCCACATCAACCTCTATTCCACTGTTAAGCTTCTTGGTTTGTATAACTGGGAAAAAAAATATTAATCATTCAAGACTGTTTTGTACAGTTGTGTGCATGTGTAAGTGCCCCATACCCTACTGTCCCTCATTTACTGTGTTTAATGCTCAACATACCATGGTTGTGTGCATTATGTGAGTCATATACGTAGATTGGAATAAGCAACACCTAGGTACAAAACAATAGTTAGTTTCCTAATTTTTTTTTTTTATCATTTGCATACTGTATAGCCTCCACAGACACAACAGTTGATAGATGCTCCAGTTGATTGCTTATTTTGGAATCTGCTGTAAAGTTTGTTGGCTCATACCAATTCTTTTCTTGACACGCATGATCTTCCTTCTTTGCTGATAACCAGTGGGAGAACCTAATTATTGTAATTGTTTTCTACAGGTGGCACTGATGACACAAGAGCGTTTTGGACGACATTTGCTTGAACTTGGTGGTAACAATGCCATTATTGTGGATGAGGATGCTGACCCAGAGATGGTTGTAAGAGCAGCATTGTTTGCGTGTGTTGGTACTGCTGGACAGAGGTGTACAACCACACGTAGACTGATCCTACACGAGACAGTGAGTTAGAAACCTTTTGTTTTGTATAGAAAGGAATTGCTTCAGGAGCTTTTACTCTTCTATCCATTTTTACCATCCATGCCATGCTTGTTTTACTTCCTTTATACAGTACAGAAGATTTGGGGCTTCATTTATATTAGGGGTTTTCCTTGAAAAAGCCAGTACTGTACAGGCAATCCTCACTATATGTACAAGTATTATCACATTTTGTATAACAATTTCTAAATTACTGAATACTCCTCATGATGTACAAGTGAGGAGTGCCCAAGTTACTTAGGACTGCAGCACTCTGCAGTGGTTCCCAATCTATGATCCACAGAGCGGTGACGGCCGCAAGATTTACCGGTCCAATGTATTTTTTTAGCGTCTCACAGTATTTTGTTCATAATTCTCTTAAACTTTGTGCCCAGTTACCTGCTAAAAATTAATTTATATTTAATCTTGGGTTATTGGCAGTTGACTCCTGGATGGCTTGGGGGATGGTGATTTAGTCTTAACTCTGTCGGGAGGGGGGGGTAGATTATCTTGTCTTCCACTTTAGTTTATCTCAATTTATCTTTTTTTTTTAACTATAATTGTCTATGATGCTGCATAAAGGTGATTAAAATACAAGAATATATTAGTACTCTAGGCACTTGTACATAGTACGGTGTTGAGCTACTACCAATGTTTACTGAAAAAATGTCTTGACATTTTTGGGTGTGTTTTTGGGTCTTCAGTCCCAGACCAACATTTTTCCCCCATTGTAATTTACAGAATAGTGTACTGTAAGGCAAAAATTATATTCTGCAGGAAGTATCAATCCCAATCTCACTATATACAAAGGGTCAGTTTCCATATGGACAATAAATTGTAAATTAAAATGTTTAGTCACCAGCCCGCAATATTTTTTTCACTCTATTGGTTCGTGATTTTGAAAAGTTTGGGAACCACCGAGCCAAAGAACATTTAGTTAGGAACTAAAATTCATATTTTTGGAATATGGCAGTCTTAAGAACAGAACATCATAATAGGGAAGAGCTGGGAGTTGAGTGAGTACAAGTATTTTTAAAATCTCCAGAATAACTGATTTGCCTAAAACTTCATCAAATTTGTCTTTCCAGCTGCATGACTCCGTGCTAGAGCGTTTAGTTAAGGCTTATAGTAGTTTTATGCCTCGCATTGGAGACCCTCTTGATGATGGTGTATTGTATGGACCCATGCATTCACAGCAAGGAATTGATGGATACTTGGCAACCATTAAGGAAGCACAGTCTCTTGGAGGTATGTCTCAAATTTTATTTTTATGAAAACATTTAATAAGAGATTCCTTAATTTTCAGCATTTCTTGCTGTAATCTGTCGGGTATACAGCTTTAATATCACAATGTCGTCTTAGATATGCATCTTAATGCTCTTTCTACTGTTGTTCATCAGATTATATGGGTTATTAAATCAAGGTCATAGCCAAGATTTGATAAGAGCTTTCAAAACAGTAACTAGACCTCCCCAACCCCTCACCCACACTTTACCCATTGTGTTTCTCTGAAAATACCTTAAGACTATTAATTATGAAATACAGGGATACCCTTTATGCTTTCCTTGAAAATTTAGTGTTAAAAGAAACTGTTTTCTTAGAGGTGAGTAGAGTACAGTATAACATGGTTCACTCATTCTAATAAAATATTAAATAACCTGGTACAATACTGTATAATATTGTGATATTTACAGGAATCTAACCCAGCTTTTTGTCCATAGTACAATATTAATGTCCATGAGTAATACAATCGGTTATGTCACAGCATCAATCAGATACAGAATCAGAATATATATTTATTTAAACGGTTTACTGTAATAGTTACATAACTTTGTGGAGAGCAAACTGTGTCTAAAGGACACAAAGTTGGAACTGTGTAGAAGAATTATTGAGCTTTCATTTTTGGATGAGAGGGAAGCTTTACCTCTTGATGCAAGAGAGTGAATGGGAGAATAAGTCACAGGAGGAAAGTCCATTTAGTTAGCTTTTCATTTCACTTTTTTTTTTAGTGGTCAAGAGAATATTCAAAACCCAACCCAACCCAACCCAACATAACTTTTTAATGATGATAATATTAAATGTGACTTAATTCCTGTGGCTTTTTCCATTCACTGAATAGGATGCAGGAAATTAGAAAACAGAAATTAGGCAGAAATATGGAAATAAAATAGTCAGATAGAGGTGACCAGGGTTTGTTGAGTGTTAAAAGAAGGAAAGATGGGTAAGAGTGTGTCTTAACTCGGAGATTCATGGTGTAAGGGTGAGGGGAGGACCAAGAGGAGATAGAAAGAACTGGAAATGAGGTGGATGAAGATCCAGGAAACAATGTACTGTACGCGAATGACAAGCGAGAATCACGTTGAGAGGTTACGGAGATGTCACATTCCTGAGGGTAATTAAATGATGGCAAGTGAAAAGAGAGTACTGTAAATATTTGCTCTTGATTTCAGCCACTACACTGTTGGGAAAGGCTTGTAAGAATGAAAGTGGTTTAGAAGAGGGTGTAGTATCACATGTGTTAGTAAGAGTTTTTAGTATGGTGCTTTCATGTGTGTGTGTGTGTGTGAGAGAAAGATTAGTGTTGAAGCTGTTTGTTCCCTTGTTGCATGGTGAGATAAAGGCAATCATTGGGTTTTGTCTTTTATCTAGTTTTGCATTACAGTATACTTGTATGGTATCCAAATGATTGAATGATTGTTTGGAATTCATGAATATAATGTTATGCTGTGTCTATTCTCAAACAAAATCAGTCTTCAGATGTACAGTAGTCATAATACAGTAATTCGTGTTCTTAAATTCACTGTTACCTCTACTACTACCACCTATATTCTTAATTGACTGTGGAAGCCAACTGCGTGTTTACATAAGAAACCATGAAAGTTGTGGAAATATCTTTTCATTGCTCTAATTTGTCTTGAAAATACGGTAAAGAAAAAATATGAATATCACTTCAGTGCTCCAATGTGACTTACAAAGAAAGAAAATACTGTACAACATTATGCAATTTCATCGTAATTACAGTGGGGTATGCTATAACGAATCTAATTGGTTCTAGAACCTTGTTCGTTATAGCGTTCGTTCGTTATAGGATTAATCCGTTCCAGGCCCCCAAATACAACCACTTAACACTGAAAAATATAATATAAAATTGTAAAAATTGTAAAAAAGTGCATAAATATGCATCTAAACCCCTGAAATAAAGAGTATCATTAATACTTGTAATAAAAAAACAATAAATTAAAAAAAAAAATTAAATAATGTTCGTTGTAGGAGTTTCGTTCGTTATAGCATTCTCAATTTTATAGGTAAAACCGTTCGTTATAGGAATATTCGTAGTAGGATCCGTTCGTTATAGCATACCCCACTGTACCATATTATTTAGTAGGTTCATTTGGTTTTGGGTTACTAAAACATTATCGTAAAGTAAACGATATTAAAAAAAAATCTCGAACTCAAACCCTAGATGAATTATTGTGTGGTATTAAGTTCCTGGTTCTCTGTTGACATGTGTGGTCACAGCTAACCTGTTGCCTGCCTGACTCCATGTTGGTGTATTCCACAGAAAATTGTGAGAAGGAAAGGAGCTGTTTTTGTAATAGAGATACATTTTGTGCAATATCTGTGTGTTACTGGTACTGTAGGATTTTATGTATTAATGTTTATTATATCAGTTTTGGACCAGTTTATGAGTTTCGTGGCCTTTGGAACAAAACTAATTATTTCCGTTCAAATTATTTAAAGTATACAGCATTATCCTCGTTAGCTGAAACAATTGGTGCAGAACTCGTCTGGAAATGAGAGATTTCCAGGTAACGAGACGACGACTTCAAACCCAGAAAAGGTCCCCCACCCCAGAAAAAGGTCCCCCACCAAAATTACACATTATTTCTATCTCAGAATTTGTTCTGCTCGCGATCCCCAAATGGATTATATCAGATACAAAGGATGTAGTTATCTGGAAATTTTCTCTGAATTTTCCAGAAAAGGTGGCTCATTTTCAACCTCCTGAAAAAGTCCGAGCAAATTTCAATTCCGGCTAAAGGAGATATTACTAATTCGCGATTTGATACTTCACGATGTTTTCTGGTACTTAACCCTTGAATTATATTGACTCCACTGTATATGGTGAACATAACACTCAGAGAACTGTTTTGGCTATCTTCTTTAAGTGACATAAATTAGGTTTATTGAAGGTCCATTTATCTTAGGACTATAAGTTTGATGTCATCTTATTTGTAAATACAGAAATTAACCAGCTCTTTTTTTTTTCCAGGCAAAATTATGTATGGTGGCAAAGTTATTGATCGTGAGGGCTTCTACGTAGAGCCAACTATTATTACTGGTTTGCCTCACAACTCGCCTGTTATCCACCGAGAAACTTTTGCCCCCATTGTGTACATTCTCAAGTGTTCATCAGTTGATGAAGGTATAAGGTGGAACAATGAAGTAAAGCAAGGCCTTTCCTCCTCTCTCTTCACTCAAAATCTTGGCAATGTATTCAAGGTATGTGTTATTTGTTTGTAATTGTGCACTGCAGTTTTGTTATGCTATGATATTTAATCTATTATATTGACTAATTCCTTGGCTTTTGATTACTGCATTACAGGTAGACTCCTGTTTATGAAAGGGTTCTGTTGCTGAAAAACTTTAATAAAATCAAGTAAATTTTTCCATAGACTCCCATCATGAAAACTGAGATACATTCCTTTGAAAAAAATCCCCAAAGTCTTAAAACCCCCAAGACATGTTTTCAATTAAACTTTTTGTGGACACAATGATTATACACCAATAATAAGCGTACAGTAAACTCACTCTACTCCGGACTATTTGGGGGGATGGCCTGTCCGGTTTGGCATAAATTCTGGATTGGTTGGGATTTGTATTGCAGAGTGGAATATCCCAGAGAATAGGAAGGATTTCCGAGTCAAGCTACTTAAGAACACTGAACATGACTAATTTTTAGCCTAGAGTTAACACACTCCAAGTTTTTATATGCCATATGAATACTTTTTTTAGCAATTTAGGGTTTTAACATTTGTGAAGAAAAACGGTAATTTTTCTCACTCGTACACTCCTGGCACCACGGCACGGCATTGGCTCTCAGTACGGCTGTGCTCAGCAAGTTAAAGAGCAGCTGGTGTTGCTGGGAGCTCTCATGTGCCTGGCAGTAGTGTCTCCTCAGAGACACAGCTCCATTCAAGTCCCCAAAATATCTCCATTTGTTGGGTCAATTTTAAGTTTTAATGTTGCAGTGTACAGTTAAACTACTTTTAGGGGTGTCTTAAGATCTGAACAGAGGTTAGTGTGTGTGTATTTATGGGCAAAATATATTAAAGTTGTTCGTTTTTCAATAATCATACATTTTAAGAACACACCTTAAGGATTTATGAAGGATTAAACTAAAACATTTCATTACTAGGAATGTATTTAAAATTTATACAATATTGCATTAAATAATAAAATCTCCTATTTTGAAATATGTGATACAGTATTTCAAACCCCAATTTCCCTCCTTTAGTTCAAAAATTTATTTGTCAATCGGTTTTAATGGATTTTTGGCTTTAACAACTATGGTCTTTCCCCAATTAGTCTGTTATTCCGAGGGTTTACTGAGTAAGTTTTGTATGCATTGATAAAGCTTATTCTCTCCTGTTAGTGGAGACCACATTTTTGACCAGATATGTATTCTTGCTTCTTAAAAATATGTAAAGGTCCTTAGTGGGTTCTGGTCCCTTTAGCAAAGCTATTCATAATACTAATTTACTACTTCTACTTCTTTCAACAGTGGCTCGGCCCTAAGGGTTCTGACTGTGGTATCATCAATATTAACATCCCTACTAATGGTGCTGAAATTGGCGGTGCTTTTGGAGGCGAGAAGCACACTGGCGGAGGCCGAGAATCTGGTTCAGACTCTTGGAAACAGTACATGCGCCGCTCAACTTGTACCATCAACTACACCAAAGAACTTCCACTTGCACAGGGTATCAAGTTTGAGTAACCATTTGGAGTACTTTACTGTCCTAACTTTCTCCTGGTTATTCATTGATGATGTTACAGGATGAAGAATTATCAAAAAAATATATAAGTATATACAAATATTTTTTAAGTACAGTATACAACTGGACATGACTCTCACCTGCATTCAGTAATGAAAGATCTTTATGCTTGAGCCTTCCACAACACCTCATTGAACATGAAGAATGTCTGGGGAAAAATATATGTCTGAAAATGTAAGCAACTTGAGTGTGAATCAAGTAAAACATGTCAGATTTCATTAGGTATAGGTTCAATACATTATAGTACATGTATTTCTAATATCAGTGAAACAAAATTTGTCAAATTGAATATGCTATATGCTTTCATTAGCTACTAACTGCACTCGTTTCTTCTACAAAAAAATTTATATGCAAATACAGTATTTTGTATATACTGTATATATATTTTTTGCAATGGCCTTTTGTACCCCCACCGATAATGTTGTAGGATTTATTAATAAAATGGAATAATTTAGTTTTCTCTTCTGCCCTAAGAAATAATGTGTCCCCATGTGCCAGATGTGTGGGTGGCCTAGCTGCATGGATTTAGTTCATATTCTGCTGCTATTGTAGTAGGTTGTTCCCTCACAAGTTTGTTTTTTCATACAATTTGTGCTGTGCAGTACTGGACATTAACAGGACAATCACCCAAGAATACAGTGTTAAAGCAGTGTTATGTAAAAGAGGATTGCAGTTACTTATACTGTATTGTACTGTACATTCAGGAAGTGGGAAACAGTGGAACATCTTAGCTTTCATCTTTATTCAAGACATCTTCAGGTCATGAAATCCACTAATCCCCCACCCTGACAATGGATAACCTAACATTGCATCAGAAGGTCAGTAATATGAGCTCACTAATCCCCTTACCACACCTCCATCACAAGTGATTACATTTATGTATTACATTCATCAGTGGACTGTGTCTACTGTAAGTTCAAGACAACAGCATCTGCTGGTGAGTAGTGTAGTACTGTAGTTGTATACATTAACTTATTTACAGTATTTATTCCAACTATCCAAACACAATTTTTAGCCTGGACTCAACACTGTAAGGGTGCCATATCCTAGATTTCTCTTACTCTCGGTTATCCATTATCATTATTCACCTCCCTCTCCCTATATCAGTTACAGGGGAGGGGAAATAACCCCTGCAACCCCCACTTCCTTCTCATTCTACTCCCTCACTCAGTCACTCGTCCCATCTCTACCACGTGACCGATCGCCCAAGTGGCTAACGAGCCGATCAGTGGCAAAGAGGATAAAAGTATACTCTCTGTACTTGTTTAAGTAAAAAGGAGTAATTAAAGGCGAAATAGAAAAGAGATAAGAAACAGTCTGGGAGAAATAAATTTTTCCTCATTCTATCACACCCTCTTGGCAGCTTGTTGCTGCTGTACCATATTTGTGTCTTGCACACCTTTATCATATAGAATTTGTTTTTTTAAATATATCTAACCAAATTTTAGGTAAACTATTCAGGTTTATTTGGGCAAAAAAAAATGGTGTTTCTAATATATTTAGAACTCAAGTTAAAGACTGGTATCAAAATTTCTTAAGTTTTTCCGTAAAGAATCGAGTCCCCCATTATATCATGTCAAAATTTTTTGATTAAGGATATTCTATTGGAAAACTCTTGCAGAGAATTTATTCAGGATCATTATGGTATCAAGTTAGAAAAGATGCTGTGAATAAAAACAAAAGGGGGGCATCATTTGAAAAAAGTTTGGGAACCACTGGAGATCTAAAAATCAAGATCTCCAGTGGTTCCCTAACTAGATAACAGCTTACACTCCAACGTCCTTATCAACAAACGCCTGTCACCAATCCCGCCTTATTAACAGCCAACCTAGTGAATTAAAAGGTAAGTCTTTGTTTTTCCAAAAATTACATTTTCATTTGCTTTGCATATTAAGTACTAAAGCGTGAAAATTGCCCATACGAGGTAATTTCGTATCGGCCATTCATTTTCCCATCCAAATATAATTGTTTTAAGATATCGACAAGGGCTGTTCCTTTGGTGAAGTCCGTCATTCAGAGCCGAACCACAACCACAGGAATTTAACTTAAGGTGCTCTGACGGACTGGGGCAAGCTATTGGCGTCCACCCTCATACTCTGGCTTTGTGCTGTTGGATTCTGTCCCGACTCATGACTAAGCCTCTGTAACACCAGCCTCTCCACAAATAAACACAATGTGAAGGCCAAAATTTGGGAAAGGTAAATTAAAAGTATGATATAACGTCGCCTATATTAGATATTAGCTTGGAAATACTATAGGCGTTTATTGTAAAGCGTTTTAGATGCGCGGAATAACTAATGAGTTCGCTATTCTGTCTGCGCAGACGCTTCTGCTGAGTACTGCACATGACCCCTTTAGAGGGAAAATCAAAAACCTTGACCAGGCATTAGCGTGTGGAGCGCCCAGATAGTTAATGGCCAATCAGCGAGTTTCTCCCACTAAAACAGTGGGTAAATATGCGGATCATGGCCGCTTATGGAAAATGTTTTGATTAATATTGAAGAGTTGGGGGCACGTAAGGCAATAAAAAACTGATATAAGAATAAAAATAATTATATAAACTATTATATTGGATAGGACTTAAAACAAAGCGTATGGCATGAAAGAATCGAAAAGGATCGTGCCTAGTTGAAACCTGTTTTGGCTCCGCTCGTTTTTAAGTGGGCGCTGTCTGATTTCATTAGCTGTTGGTGACTTTGGTGTAACAATATTGATAATTACTCAAATGTGGTTGAAACCTTAATATCATTACTAATAAGATACTTTAAATAATGGTGAACAACTTGATTACAGTTCTGTATGTGCAAAAATTAAGACTTAAATGAACATGAAATTCGTTGTATTTCGTGTTTTAATATGGGAACTCCTAGCTGTAAGAGACAGTAGTGTGGTTTCAGTGTTCGGGAGAAATTGCCTTCACAACAGGACTGATTTTTTGTGTTCTTATTTATTGTCGACTGACTTTTTTTCCCTTTTTTGTCTTTTTTTCCATAATTTTCTATATATTTTCTTCCCTATTTCTTTCAGTATTGTGTCCAAATAACAGTTCTCTTAATTATATTGTTTTCTGAAGACATGTGTTGTACAGCAGTTATTCCCAAGACACGGTACAATGTCGTATTTTTTAATGACAGTCCGCGAAAGGTAACGCGTTCGCTATTCCGTGCATCTAAAACGCGTTATATAGACCACCATTCACTCTGCTGTAATTGATAAATGTTAGTGACCGTTCTGTTTGCTTTCTTGGGCTCCCCTGAGAGTCTTCAAGCAGTGTTGACATCCACATAATTTAATATACAGTACAGTAGTGCAAATGCTTGACACATATACCCTGTACAGTGTACACACAATGAGAGTGAGACGAGGAATGATCATGGAGGTCAGGAGACAGACAAGCCTGTAACGCCCACAATCACAGCAACCCGAACCTGTTGCCATCACCACAACCACTATCGCCACTATTACCATTATCACCACTCACCAACATTACCATCAATATCACCACCACTAATATAAGGCGTTTATAGTAAGGCATTTTAGATGCACGGAATAGCGAACGCGAAGTTACATGCTATTTAATGTACAGTTATGAGGGCCTGGGCTGCTACCATTTTATAAGGGCCTGTGTGTCAGTAACAATTCCTTTTACTCTCATACTTATTACCATTGGTAGCGTGACGAGAGGAGGCTCGTGGGTATATGTAATGATAATATCAAGTAATAGGGAAGAAATAACGGTAAATACTGTAGGTAAATAATAGACACAATATACAAATACAAAATTTATTTAAACATTAATATGGAATTAGGAGAAAGGATATATATGTACCAACAGACGAAATCTGGTACTATGCCCTCAGGCTCAACATACTCACACCACTACTGGGTGGACATACTCAATAACACATAACTCTTATAGTCACTTAGCACCATAAAGACCAGGGACAACTGCCACTACAACACTCAGTCGTCAGGAGTGATTCTCAAGCAACCGCCATGGGGTCCTGCCACCATGGAGTACTTTCCGACGAACTCTGAAGATCCCAGCGGATTAACCCCACCACACAAATAGCCCTACTGAGTTAGACACTCATCCACCAATGATGGGGGCTGGTAGTGGTGTGTGGCTTGGTGATCCGGGGTCACCTCGCAGGCCGAGCCAGCTATGGGGGGCCATAGGTAGTCTGAAGTGTCTGACGGCCGGGTCTCATGAAGGTAACTGATCCTACTGGACCTCGAACATCTCCCCAGACATAGTGGATACAACATCCACGCTACAGGCACGGCCTAGGCTGCGTTAGGGACCTGTATGGGTGAAGGGACGAGCACTTACTGTGACAACGACATCACATTTCAGGGGACGTTAAAGACGTAAATATGACTTCACTCAGAGCATATCAACTACGTTACTGTAACACTAGCACAATCAACTATAAATTGGGTCAAATCACTTAAAGAAGAGCGAATTACAACACAGTGGAATGGCCTACCTGTATGGGTGAAGGGACGAGCACTTACTAACGGTTGAAATGCCCGCGGCACCCTCACTCAAAATAGGCCAGGGAGTCCACCTACTTCTATTTCGATGAATTAATTTACTGTACACTCTGACGTTGAAACAGACTATGAATTCAGTTTCATTCCCTACTATTATCCTCACTAACAATGCTCTGACTGAGTTATCAAAAGCAAAATTAAATTGATTACAAAGGGTTGGATGGCAACAGGTCCCAACATACAGCATCTTGCTACGAAATCTGCGGATTATATTCAAAGGAAACAGAGAAAACGGGGGACGTTTCCACTGGAGGACTCGGAAAGTTTTGTGGACGTTTGAGCGTAATATGAAACCTTAAAATTTTCAGGTTAGCCGTCATCACGATCATGACAAAGCTTCCCCCTTCCCCAAGATTTATATTATGCGGTAACGTTCAGAAAACACGTAAGTAGTAACATACACATTAAATGATTAATACAAAATATTGCAAAAATTATATCAATAAAAATAGAAAAATAATTCCCTACTGGTCAGAATTGGGCAAAAGAAATGGAAATCTGTTAACATACAACTAGAATGTGACACACCTTCACAAAAAATATATTGGGATACATATATCATAACATAATAGCACCAAAAATAATAACACATGGGGCTAGGTACCCCATGTCATAATACTGAATGGGGGTTAGATACATCATATATCATAATAATAAATGGTGTTACATACATCATATATCATAATAAATGGGGTTAGATACATCATCTCATAGAATAATAATGAATTGGGTTAGATACCTCATATCATATAATAATAATAATAATAATAATAAATGGTGTTACATGTCACAAAATACACCCTCACATCGGTATATAAAGTGCACACTCAAAATTTCCTTACAGAACTCAAATTTCAATGTTCATAAGTCATGAAAGTTTCTTTCACTCGATTGGTCAAATGCTTACAGGACACACCGAGATTTAACATAGATTTCTCAAGCTAGGACATAGACGAACGGACCCCATCAAGTCGAAGGAATGATTTGTTTGCCCTTAATCTAAAGAGTCATGTCGCACTCGCGAGAGGCAGCACCATTCAAGGGACTCCGAACGAGCGGGTATTCCCAAGAATCTAATGCTAACGAAACGGTCCTCATGAGAACACCACCAAACCAAAAACTGTCTGTACTTATGGCATTTGCCATGTAGAAGTAATAGCACCATATTTCCATGCCCGAATACTCCCTGAAAGTCACGAACTCTACACCTATATACCAACACCCAGCCTACGTAGGACTTACCAACCGGAACTTGAGAATTCACCACTGGTATCTTTACTCAAACTAGTAACAGATACCCTTCAGATGATTGCATAACTGCCAATACATCTTCCAATCTGTCTGTTACTGCAAATTGACCATTCCTCTGTAAAAATTTTTCAATAAAAAAAAATCATCAATTCTTTACCTCTCCCTTTACCACAAGTTGCTTATAACTGATTACACACTTCATTATCAACCAATGAGGGTCACTTAAAAAGCCCACTGCTTTTCAAAGATCCAGTCTCACCACTGGTTTTCTCGTCCTTACGGGAAATCGGGGAGCAGGAGCAACTACTGTTCTCTCCTCATCCCGTATAGCATCTCTCTCATCAGGCTCTGATTCTGAGGAAGAATCATTAGGGGGAACCTGGATGTCATTAACATGGACAAACATATCTCTGTTGATACATCTTTTCTGCTGCTAGTCGAATTACTTCTGTCTCATCTGAAAGGTTACTCAGTTACTGTATATGGGCCCTTCCACTTAGCATTTAATTTACTACTGGTACCTGGGATAGGAGCTTCCTCTCTCACCCAAACAGTTTCCCCGAGCTGTACTGTCTGATTGACTATCTCGGTTTGCTACGTTCCGGAATTCTCTAGACATTCGTTCAGAAGTTTCTTTAATTACTCTGTGAGCTTCTCTCAACCCTTCAGTGCTCTCGTTTTCTATTATTGGTAACTCAATGCCCACTTGTCTCTGCGCATGCCGGGAGAAGAACGCGAAGTGTGGCTGCACTCCAGTCGTTGTGTGAACAGAAGTGTTCAACGCATATTGGGACGGACCCAAGAATTGTGGCCAGCGGCGCGGGTTATCTTCGCACATGATTGACAAAATGTTCTTAAAAGTTCGGTGCATTCTCTCCGTGATACTGTTACCTCGGGGGTGGTAAGGCAAGGTAAAATACACCTTAATGTTAGTTAATCGACAGAGCTCCCTGAACTGTGCAGCAGTAAATTCTCCTCCATTATCCGCAATCACTACTTTAGGACTACCGAAGACATTAACAAATTTCTTAAATTCACGGGTAACTTCTTGCGTGGTCTTCGTGCGCAATGGATAGAAGTTAACAAACCTTGAATAATGATCTATAATCGTTAACACATATCGGTAATCACTGATCCCTGAATGCATGTCAGTCAAATCTACCGAAACTCGTTCTAGTGGTTTGGTTACTACTGGTAATTCTTGCCAAAGTTGCGTAGGTCCCTTAGTTCCCTTGAACCTTTGACACATCTCGCATGATGCTACATAATCAACACAATCTTTACGGTAGTTAGGCCAATAAAACAAATTTGCTACTCGGGTGATGGTCTTCCACTGTCCTAAATGACCTGAGGTGGCATTGTCATGCGCCAACTCTAATGCGGCTTTACGTAAATGTTGAGGGACTACTAGACAATACTTCAATGCTTTATCAAGTTGTTCTTTTACTAGATACAATACTCCATTTATTACTTCAAAACTATCAACGGTGGCCTTTGGGTATTTATGTTGTGGAACTTTACCTCCTGCTAAATACTGTTTTAACTCTTGCCATCTTGGTTCTTTTTGTTGTTCCTTACCAAATTCTGCCTGTGTGAAACCTTCTAGTGTGGGGAATTGAGCAGCAACATGGTCTTGCATGACTTTTCTCAAGGTTCTGACTGGTCGACTTAATGCATCAGCTACTACATTAGCTCTACCGGGTTTGTATTCAATGTCATAGGCGTACTCTCTCATTTCTAAGATCCAACGGTTCATTCGCTGACTTTTGGTTTTCTTTCTAAAGACGGAGGTTAGAGGTTGGTGATCTGTCTTAATTGTAAACTGCGTACCCCAAAGAAAATGATGGAAGAACCTGCACGCTAATACAATGCCTAACGTTTCTTTATCGGTGGTGGAATAACGAGTTTCTGCCGGCTTTAACTTTCTAGAAAAATAACCCACTGGTCGCAAAGAGCCATCTTCTTGTACCTGATTAAGGGAAGCGCCTACACAGAAATTGCTGGCATCACTATGCAGTTCGAACGGTTTATAAATATCTGCCTTGACAAGAACTGGGTATGAAGCTAGTGCTTGCTTTAACTTCTCAAATGCTTCTTGACACTCATTGGACCATACAAAATCAACAGTCTGTTTCGTTAACTCAGTGAGGGGGTAAGCTACTTTGGCAAACTCGGGAACATGTTTACGGTAAAATCCACACATAGGTACCCAAAAATTGGCGGACTTGTTTAACATTAGTTGGGGGTTTACACTCAGTCAGAGCTTGGACATTTTCTGGGTCAGGCTCAATGCCTCTCTCTGAAACTACATGTCCTAAGAATTTAACTTGCTTATGGCCAAATTGACACTTAGACAAATTTAGTTTAATGCCCATCTCTTCAAATCTCTCAAATACTCTGGTGAGTCTTTGCAACAAGGTGGGGAAGTCAGGAGCCCATACTATTACATCATCAAGATAGTTTCATACCCCGTCTTCAACTGCTAAGGGAGCTAATACTCTGTTTACTTCTCGAGTGAAAACGGCAGGACTAGCTGAGAGCCCAAACGGAAGGCGCGTGAACCTCCATAGATTGTACCCATCGCTAAAAGTAGTTAGATCTCGGCTACTGTCGTTAAGAATGACCTGATAATACGCATCCTTCAAATCTAATGTGGCATAATATTTATTTCCCGCAGCTTTCTCTACTAATTCATCAATTCGTGGCAAGGGTTGTATGTCGACCTTCAAATGCTTATTGACCGCTCGAAAATCTAAGCACAAACGCTTTGAACCGTTGGGTTTTGTTACCAGAACAATGTGGGATAACCAGGCAGCAGTCGATGGTTCAATGATATTACGATCCCTCATATCTGTTATCATTTCTTTAATTATCTCTTTTGCTTTCTCTGGGTGTCTATACTGTGGTCCTCTGACAGGATTGTGGTTGGCGAGCTGAATGTTAGCGGGTATACCAGCAATTGACCCTATTTCATGTGGTCCTAAAACAAACAAGGAATCATGAGCTAGAATTACTTTCCGCAAATGTTTACGCATTTCTCGGTCTAGGTGGTTCCACTGTTGGTTTCTAATTAACTCGTACAACTTCTCTTGTCTTGTGGTTCCGCCTTTTACTTCGTCACATTCCGGTATCATACTGTTGGAAATCTCTTGGACATGTCTTCCGGCACAAATTACACAGTCAAAGGATGGTACTCTCTGATCATCACCTACATTTACTTTTAATTGGTTTGAGGATCTCCTCTCCCCTTCTGTTTGAATGGCTAGGTGATGAGGTGCACAAAGGGACAATTCAGTTGAAGACTTTACTTTACACAATTTGTCATAGACCTGTTGAATATGCCCCAAATGATTTTCTTTAACGTCAATATATGAGATTATCTCCTCCGGGATTAACTCATATTCGCCAATGACAGTGCCAGCTCTCAAAAACACTGATTTATCGGTGCAATTACTTACTGGCAAATATATGCGTGAATCTGGCTGTACTCTAACACATATCTCTGGTTGTTGGTTGAAACTTTTATTCGTGAATCGTACACTCAGAATTTGACCTTTCTCTACTTTCACCTTGATGGATATGATCGGTGCATGGTGGCCTCGTACAATAGTCTTCCTATCAATATGGAGACTCTTCAACTGTGGTGGACAAGGTACATCGGGCTTTAACGACAATCTATTGACGCATTTGATTCCTTTCATGTGCTCTCGCGTTAACACTCTCCCATATTCATGTGAATGGCCTGCCCAAATGAAAAGTTTCCTTTTACGTTCCCATGTTACTCTAAATCTGCCAAGGAGATCTGCTCCGAATAGTAATTCTGCATCAAAATTTTTATCATCCACCACAATGGCATGGTGTCTGACTTTCAACTGTGGTGTTACTTGGACTGTTATGACTACTTTACCTTTAATTTTTAACTCATCTTCCATAACACCCTGGTACCTATGTTTGCAAGGTTTGATGGGTTGCAAATTCAAAGTTTTTACTAAACTCTCCTTAATGAAGGTGGCTTCACTACCTGTATCTATTAAAGCAAGACAGACACATTCATTTACAGTAAACCATATGCAAGGAGACACATTGGAAGGAACCCGCTTATGTCAATACTTTGGATAATGCCGACGACTTGAGCGTCCGGGGCAGCATTGACTGTTTCTCCGACACCCTACTTCTAAGCAATCCCAACACGAACGTGGGGGTGGATTTAAGGGGCAAGTAGAGGTATCATGACTCTGTGTTCGGCAATATGGACAATAAGGTCCCTGTCGCCTTCCAACTAACCTTTTACGAGGATTTTCAAATAGGGCTACAGCGTGTCGATCTCGCTGACTACTGGTACCACAAGCTCCTCCTGTTACGTTACATTCTGCCCTACTGGCTCTTTCATTCTTTACTGGAAGTTCGTGGTTCGCATGCTTTTGAACTTGCCAGATACTGGGATACCCAGTTCTGTTACCTTTCAGATAGTTGTGTCGGAGTCTCTCCAATCGTGCAGCCATCGTGTCTACTGGACAACAAGAATAGTAAAACTGCAATTCCTCTTTCAACTGTTTTGGCAATGGGTCGTACAATTTATCTTTTAACGTTTGTTCTTTACCTTCCGTGAGCCCATACTGGCGGAAAATGGTTGTGAGAGTTAATTTAAGTTGGCTCAAGAAACGACGGGGATCATCTTCCAAATTGTACTCTAACCGCGCAAATTCCTCCAAGGCATCTTCCAGGGGGATTTGTTTCACAAACAATTTCCGCAAGGTTACTTTAAGTTCATCCCAATCTTCCTCATCGGTACCAAGTTCTAATTGGACCATGGCTTCAACTTGCTGGTCCATGCAGCCGGTAGCTACATACCATCTATCCCTTGAGCTAACTGCGCCACACTCTACTCCCTCACAGAATTTAGTTAGGATGATGTCTGCATTAAGACCAACGAGGTTGTCAAAGGACAGCCTCGGAATGCAATGGTGGTAATGGGGGCCAGGAGATTGGCTGGGCATATTGCTAAGCAATGCTTGTTGTCTCCTCACTGTATCCATAGACTCAGCGAGTTTAGCCCGAAGAACTTGGACTTCTGTTGCTAGTTCAACAGCGGTTTTGGCCGTCATGGTCCCCTGATTCGCGTTAGCATCTGCCATCGTGTTACAACAAATCAATACTATAACCCCCTGTAAATACAAGACATGCACAGTGCTCACTCAAGACCCAAGGACTGGTACTGATTTTCTGCAATACGACTAAACACTCCATGCATCAACTATTCAAAATACTGTTCAGATTATTAATCTCCCAAAAGATAATATTATTGCATGAAAAATACACTGAGATACTTTGCTATTCACCCAAACTCTGTATGGTGCAACACTGCGTGAACACTTCACGAATTTCTGTACTCACAATTCTGGGTCCATACACTTGTATAACACTTTCCATATACCGTATCACCATAAGGTCCACGCATATATAATACTGTACTCTGAAAGTATACTGGCATTAGAGTTCACATAATATACAACGTTTCACCAAATAATGAACCGTTAACACCTGATTAAAATAAACTATACAATTATAGCATACACAGAAATATTACTACAAGGGACTGTAAAACACCCCGGGATATTAAGTAAATGGGATATATATCCTACCTAACACATAAACTAAAGAATATTACAAGTACAAATTTAGCATCCACTTAACCTTTGCATATGGTGCAATGCTTCTGTTAGCAACTCAGAATTAAAACACTGGGCACTCCCACGATGAAAACATTTCACAAACTAGTGCCACGGTCCAAACATGTACTCACTGTCTGTAAGTAATACTGAGTTAACAACGGAAAAAAAAATTTGGGCAGATTGTTACACATCAAAATTCTTCAAATATTAATGAACCTTATTCACACTCTACACTCAAGTTATTGTTGCAGGTATCTTTACTTTAAACAAGACTTTTTTTTTCTAACCTAACTCCAAGGTATTTCTTTGAACTTATTTCACTTTCTCTGCAAACCACCACAAAAATCTGTACCTTGGAAAAATATGGAACAAAATTATTAGCAATCTGAAATACTCATTAGTTACAGTGGAATGGTTATTAAATACCCGTACAGAGAAATGGTTATAACTCACAGTTAAAAAACTACAGTATCACAGTCATTCCTCCCAACTCGATACTATGTTCATTACATCACCATCGCTGCCACCATTTTATAAGGGCCTGTGTGTCAGTAACAATTCCTTTTACTCTCATACTTATTACCATTGGTAGCGTGACGAGAGGAGGCTCGTGGGTATATGTAATGATAATATCAAGTAATAGGGAAGAAATAACGGTAAATACTGTAGGTAAATAATAGACACAATATACAAATACAAAATTTATTTAAACATTAATATGGAATTAGGAGAAAGGATATATATGTACCAACAGACGAAATCTGGTACTATGCCCTCAGGCTCAACATACTCACACCACTACTGGGTGGACATACTCAATAACACATAACTCTTATAGTCACTTAGCACCATAAAGACCAGGGACAACTGCCACTACAACACTCAGTCGTCAGGAGTGATACTCAAGCAACCGCCATGGGGTCCTGCCACCATGGAGTACTTTCCGACGAACTCTGAAGATCCCAGTGGATTAATTCCACCACACAAATAGCCCTACTGAGTTAGACACTCATCCACCAATGATGGGGGCTGGTAGTGGTGTGTGGCTTGGTGATCCGGGGTCACCTCGCAGGCCGAGCGTTAGGGCCAGACGAGCCAGCTATGGGGGCTATAGGTAGTCTGAAGTGTCTGACGGCCGGGTCTCACGAAGGTAACTGATCCTACTGGACCTCGGACATCTCCCCAGCCATAGTGGATACAACATCCACGCTACAGACACGGCCTAGGCTGCGTTAGGGACCTGTATGGGTGAAGGGATGAGCACTTACTGTGACAACGACATCACGTTTCAGGGGACGTTAAAGACGTAAATATGACTTCACTCAGAGCATATCAACTACGTTACTGTAACACTTGCACAATCAACTATTAATTGGGTCAAATCACTTAAAGAAGGGCGAATTACAATACAGTGGAATGGCCTACCTGTATGGGTGAAGGGACGAGCACTTACTAACGGTTGAAATGCCCGCGGCACCCTCACTCAGAACAGGCCAGAGTCCACCTACTTCTATTTCGATGAATTAATTTACTGTACACTCTGACGTTGAAACTGAGACTATGAACTCAGTTTCAGTACCTACTATTATCCTCACTAACAATACTCTGACTGAGTTATCAAAAGCAAAATTAAATTGATTACAAAGGGTTGGATGGCAACAGGTCCCAACATACAGCGTCTTGCCTCGAAATCCTTGGATTATATTAAAAGGAAACAGAAAACGGGGGATGTTTCCACTGGGGGACTCGGAAGGTTTTGTGGACGTTTGAGCGTAATATGAATCCTTAAGGTTTTCAGGTTAGCCGTCATCACGATCATGACACAGTATATGAACAGGATGATATGCTATTAATTATCCTGGTTTTGTATAAGATTATGCATGATGCAAAGGGAAAACGGTCAGGGAAACATAGATGGTAGGAGCATAGATTACTGCTGAATCGATTCAAATTTGGAGCCTACAATACTTTGGTAAAGGAGCTAAGCTTAGATAAAGAAAAATTCAAAGAATATTTTGCTGGGTGAGAAGGGCACGTGTATGAAACAGGAACTAGCGACGTCTCAGTGCGGAATTCCCTCGTCCATCTCCATGTGATTGCCTTTTCAATTGCTACGGACTGATTGAAATGTACTGCAAACACACAATGCTAACTCTACCACTAATGTAACCATACCAGTGGAAACAACAGCGTACATTTCAATATGACCTAATTTTGGCGCTAACGCTACCACGTGAATGAAATCCTAGCTTATATATGTGATAATGGACTTGATGGAAGGCCCGTACAAGTGTCCAAAATGCGACAGGGATGTGGCATTAAAGGAAAATCACTTGTTGAGGTGTAACAGTTGGATGCCATCACTCCACTTGACCCACCTTCATATTGAGGTACGTTTCTTTTGCTGTTACGGGGGTCAGGTTAGGAAGTTAGGTAAGGTTTGGATGGTTAGGTCAGGTTAGGTTAGGTTAGGTTAGGTTAGGTTAGGTTTGGATGGTTAGGTCAGGTTCTGTGCATGTTGGGTCTATTCTGTTTATTATTATGCAAATAACATCTCCAGAAATTTGGGTGCAATTTCATTACTAGTTATTTCTGGTCATAATTTTTTCCATGGGTTTCACTTTACTGTATCGGATAGATACATTTCTGTGAGCTAAGAGGTACAGATCAACTTAGACTCATTTTTATTATGTTTTTTGTTCGTGCTAGAATTTTGTAATTGGTCTATGCAAACTTTAAGAACATCACACTATAATTCAGATTTGAGCAAAGAAAAAAGACCATACCTAGAAACTGAAAAAATATATATTTAAGACACAGGTCCACAGGTATACTCAAGGAGATTTAATAAACTGGAGGCGGCATGCCATCATATCCCTGAAGCCAGAGCCTAAATGGAGTTTATCCAACTCTATCTATGGCTCTGCCTGAAGCTACTGCCCGACCAGCGCCGCCATCTTTGTTGATTATTCCATACAATCTGTGCTGCCATTATGTCATTCTGATCGGCATATAGATGTACTCAGAGGGGCATGAGAGATTCGATAACATTTCATCGGTAAGTGTTGAAGTTGCAATTAAGTTATAGCAAACAGGAGTGGATTGAATAAGGAAAATGGCTCCAGTCATGTTTAACTTATGGGTTGCTGTTGCTCCCTATATTCATGGGCGTCCGCAGGATTTTTTCGAGGTGGGGGGGTGGCAAGACAGGACCCGACATCTCATTTTATTCAAAGCAGATATATGCATCCATATAAATTATGATCAAGTTACTTTCGAGTAATGTATGATCAGCAACATCATGTACTGTATCACTATTATCATCAAATTATTAACTACTACCCGTTAAAATTATAGTAGGATTAACCCTAAGTTTTAAAAAACTAACGAAAATGATTAATTTGATATCAATAATTCTGAAAATCTAGCGATGGGCAATTCTAAGTGTCTGTCACGATGATGACTTGCTCAGAACATTAGCAGCGAAATTTCAATAGTTATATACTGCAGGCGGCGCTTATCAGCTTCAAAACGATCAATCACGTCTTCAGTGAAGACTCTACCCAACACCTGGCGATGCACGTTGAACATGCACCCCCCTGCAGACGCCCATACTTTTTGCTATTATCATAACCTGCTAGACATTTGAGTATGCCCAGAGGTACAGGGGAGACTATAATATTCCAGCAGTAAGTGTTGGAAGTTGTAATAAGTTATATCAAACAGAAGTGCCAGTTGAGTATAGGCATTGCCTTCATGTCTATTTCAGTTTCCCCAAGGATATCGTGTGCAATATGCCCCCTGACCCCTGGTGGTGATGGTTAAAACTGAATTATGTATTTTGATTTACCCACTGTAGTATTACATTGTTTTACAGAGTCTTAGCAGAGTTACGCAGGACACTTGGTGAAGGAATGACCATCATTTGTTAGGTCAAGGTCATGATTAAGGGTACATATTTATATTACAGGTAGTGATGAAATGCTAAATTATATATTTTTTTACAAACACCAGTGATTTGAATGTGTTTTTCTTTCTTTTTTATACATCATGTCATCACATTGTACATTTAAAACACGATATTTTAACGGATCAGCAAAATATGGATCAAGTTACATGTGTGTTAGTAAATTGGCGGTAATTTTCACAACGCTGGATACTGATTTGGTTATGATTCTTCTCTTCAGTACTTCATTGTCCACCAGGATATAATTGAGGTATGTTTTAGCACAGTTATAATGATCAAATAAAACCATTTTGTATTCAGAAAACTAAAAAAAATAGTAATTATTTTTGCATGCAAAACAATAAAAGTATTGAACAAGCAATTGGCTTAATCTGCCCCACTATTTATGTCAGTATGGTTAGCTTTGGGAAATGGCCGTGCAATTCCATACGATTAACATAGGACTGGTAAATAAGATGTTAACAATTGTAATTAATTTTTTCCTTGCTGCCACCGAATTTTCATCTATACATTACATAAAACAATTTATTGAAAATACAGACAAAATCAAACTACCTAAAATTCCCGTAGCGTTTCCTCCAGTGTACTGTCAATAAGTGTACATCAGTTTCTGTAATTTCCAGTACTGTGCGTATTTTCTAGCATTTTGGAGATATTGTGCCGGTATAGCAATCGTTCTTCCTGACACAGGGATCTAGACCGTTCATATGCCGAATTTTGCAGTCTTGGGACTTTTCTGGCGTGACTCCCAGTGTTTTGTCATCGTTTATTTTCACGTAAGTGTGAAGAAATGCTTAAGTTGCCACCTACTTCACACCATTTGTCCATATTATTGTTACACCTGAATGCCCCAGTACAGGAGCCTAGTGTAAACAACGTTGTTCCTTTAGTTTGTGTGTTTTCTTGCGTATGAAATGTTAGTTGTTGTTTAATTTCTTTACAATACGTCTTTGTGTAAGTGGTTTTAAGGGGGAGAGAAACAAAATAATTGTCCAACATTTATTCCCTACAACAGAGAGTGGGCTATACACAAGACCCTTGCAACAGTGCTGAGTCCACCAGCATACAGTAATTGATCATTGTTAGTTCAGGTATAAACCATATGCATATGTACATTGTTTGAGCTGCTAACAAATAAGACAAACAGTAAAAAGCATCTTTCAATGTACAGCTGAGATGTAACAGTGCTCCGGTATAGCCATTATAAGTGATTTATTCACAAGTTAGGGTGTCCTTGGAGTATTTAGAAGTTGCCACCGTTCTGTTTTTGGAGCCTATTTCTGTTCTGTAGACGTTAATGGTGTATGGATCTTATAGGTGATACTTTGTACAGAATCTCACTACGGCACGGGAGATACCGGCATATATATCTCGCCAACCCAAGTGAATAGTTGTTAGATACATTATTTTAGAGGTTCCCAGTTGGAATGACACTTAGTGATTCTTGGTCCCAGTAGACACACAAGTAACGTCTCCAGGAACAGTATCATGACTCCTTTGAACTCGCGAATGACCTCTTTAAGTGTGTCAATTCTCTCTTATTTCTCTTTCCCGGGGTACTCTTGCCCCCTAGGTCCGAATTCTAAAACATTATCTGAGGGTCTGCGTTTGAAGGTCAGCTATACATTAGACCTACATGCCTTCGTCTATGATTTCTAGATAATACTCATCTGACCCTCAAGCGCTGACTAAATCACTCAGAGGTTAATATGAGACTTCGACTGATTGTTTTAAATACAAATGTCAATAATATATAAAGAAAAATTAATATATCCTTAAGAATAATTCATTGCTCAATTGTATTATGTACACGTTGTGCATGTTTGACAACGTCAGTTTTCACATACTAGAGCATTCCCTTTATGTCCCCCACTATGGGCGCTGTCTGTAACTGGCAGGCCTAGTTAACAGTGCTAGAAGCATTAGCACCAGCGTCCTTAGTACTAGAAACACTAGCATCTATTTCCATAAAACTAGAAATAGGAGCCTCTAGTTATGTATTACCAGAAACACTAATATCAATTTCCTTAGTACTGGAAATACTAGCACTAGCTTCTATGGTGCCTAAAACTGTAGCATGCACTCTTATAGTATTGGAAACACCAGTACCAGCGTCAATAGTACTAGAAACACCAGTACCCGCGTTAATAGTACTAGAAACACCAGTACCACCATCAATAGTACCATAAATACTATAGCGTCAGCGTCCATAGTACTTGGGGTTAGTAACATCAAGGTGTCGCTTGCTTAACTGCCATGAAGGGAACCTCTCACTAAAGCACAACAAAACCTAAGACAATAAATATACAATGTGAAGTGTCCTACATCCTGAAGTACATGTATACAATAAAATACAGTATGCTCATTGCACTGGTATGTTATATATCCAGTATACAACGTCCATTTCTTGGGGAAATTTTTAAGACGAGTCTGTCAGTCATCATGTAGCAGGGTCGTGAATATTGTATAAACAAATGCCACGCCATTAAGTAAACAAACTAATCTCTGAGCAAACCATTATTATTAATATTAATATTATCATTATTATTAATTTATTATTAATACTATTGCTGTTATTCTTATAATGCTACAATAATAGAGCTCACAGGATGGGGCTGTTTAAAATACTTAAACTTAGGGGTTTTATTACATACAGGACAGGGTGTCTGACTCTCATGGCACAAATACTTCCTTACCCAAGAGTATGTATGATCCCTTGACAGTCACACTCATCGCACTTTCTGTCATACGTGTTAGCCTAGATCACATCCCCTGGCAGGTCGAACACGGGTGTCAGTGCTCTGGTGATGATCAGGTAACTAGCCAGGGAGGAGCGTGGAGGAGGGCGACACACTTGCACCCACTCTACAGTTTCTCAGACATATGGTGTAAAGATAAGTGAGGCGAGTGAACGAGGGGCAACACCGACAACTGTTCTCCTGATTTCAATTCTCTCAATTCGTGTGTCTGTTTCTCTCCCTCCATGTTAAGAGGGACAGGGCAGGCAACTTTTGTTTTACTTTGCTTGAGCAACTCTTTCTGTCAGTCTATTTGTCTTTTTCCGTTTTTTTTCTTTCTCTCGTTTCGTCCCTTCCTTGTAAATAACTGCAGGAGACAGCTGGTCTCCACAAGGACGGAGCACCACCTTCTCCAGGGACTGAGACATTGTAAATATTTTCTCTGGATTATTTGTTTTAATACCTGGGACAAACAATACAAATAATTAGAGATAATTGTCATTCCCATTCAAAATTAAACACATTCTGGAGATACTCTATTTTTTTTCCGGCGTGGGTCGTCAGGTTCAAGTGGTAGTTAACTGTCGTCTCGTGAGCGCCAGTAGGTAGTTAATGTATCTGTACAGTACTAACTATAAAGCGGTGGTAGTTGGGTGGTGTTAGCGATGGTGGCGAGTAATGATAGTATATATGATATTTTGTGATGATAGTGGTGGTTTGTAGTGTTCGTAGTGGCTACGTGTAATGATATCAGTGACTGTTTCTTTGGCAGTAAATACGTGGGAATGAATATTGATGCCAGCATTACGTTGCTTAACCAGGGCGTGACCCAGACTCCGGAAAAATGGGGGTGAAGGGACATGGTGTGTGGGTCATTGAGGCAGTAGTAGTGGAGGTGGGTTGGTGACAGGCTGTACAAGAGCGTAAGGAGGTAGTTGTGGTGTGGGGTGGTAGTGTGGTGGTGGTGTGTGTTTGGTGGGGTGGGGGGCTGGTGCCAGGCTGCGACAGCGTCCCTGACCCTCACAAGACTAGAGCGTTCCCCCTCCCGCCCCTCCTCCAGGTCGAGCAGCTGCTAGTCTACTACACGCTCCACCTGCAGTAGTGTCTGTTTGGCTGTCCAGTGCCTCACTCATCGTTTCAACCATCACTGCCCTTTTGTTTGCTCCTCTTTAATTCATTAACCTCACATCTTTATGCCCTTATTCGCTATATAAAATGGTGAAAATCAAACATAAGGTTGAGTGTGGGTGGTGGAGGGCTGCCAGGAAGTAGCTCCACCCTGCACCACCCACCCGTTCTTCTGAGTATTGCAGTTACACCAGCATGCACACTGTATCTTAATACCCCACTCACTGTAGCCACACGTTCACACTGTAGCCACTCATCTTCCACTCTTACAGTACACTGTAGTCAACAATAGGTCACTACACACTTGACCTGAACGCAATTTAACTTAATTATGTATTCCACAAGGAATCTTTACCTATCTCAATATGGCGCTTGTAAAGTAATAATACATTGGCATTGTGAGAGCACTAATGCACGCAGTGCAGACGATAATCCTTTCCTGGAGAGGCAGGGAGATACTTGGGTTGTGAGGCCGTCTGTCCGGGAGGTGGCAGGCAGGCAGGCCACCGCGCCCTCCACCTGTAAATAGAAAAAAAAAATATTAGTTCCTACATTTTCATATGAGGTGGGAGACGTTTTGTTTGTTACTTCAATAAATGTGAAGTAGTTTAGATTTTGGATTCTTCACGTTTTCGGGAACACTGAATCATGTTAATTATAGAGATTTATATAGAGCTAATCACATTTTATAATTGTTTGAATACAAATAAATAATGTTTATATACGAGGCGGAAATATTATATTTACTATTGACAGGTGATAAACCAGCTAAGAGTAAGCAGTTACGAGATGCATGTGGGTATAGTGATGTTAGCGGCAGCACCCAGCCTCGTGGGTTATGATGTGGTTGATAGTACCATGATGACAGCTATTACACACACACACACACACACACACACACACACACACACACACACACCATAATTAGATAGACGGTGTCTTTTAAAGTCAGAGGTCGCCTCAAGGACAATTTGACCTCCCGAAGAGTTTTTCTTATTTTCACTTCCACCAGGAAGTTAACCGGCCGCATTCTTCGGTTTACTGTAGATTGCGAAAGGTTCGTATTATGAATGTTTATCGTAATTGAATAAGCAGGAATTAATTTTAACTGGTTGACTTCAACTCACGTGTAGAAGTGTCTTTCCCTCTCCCGAAATAGAATTTAAATAAAATTAAAACTTAATTTGTATGTTAACAAAATACATTTACTAAAACTAGTTAGAAGACATTTTTTTTTTTCAAAATATATTGTCTTGTGTTAGGTGCCGTTATTCGTGTGGTCACCTGTGTGGATGGAGGAGGTGGTGCACTGTTGGTCTTTAAAGTCTGAGTTGTTTTCGTCCATCAGTCCAAAGGCGCGATGAACTACCAATGTGTCCACAGGAGGAGGACGCCGCCACTGGAGGTGAACAGAAAACAACCGTAATATACGCACACTTGACTCCGATATATGGTTGACTAAAATCGCCAGGAGCAACTAATGTATATAACTTTGGATAAAAAGAACGAGAACCTGAAATGAAGATAAAAAAAAGAAGGAGGAAATTAAAGGAATGCGAAGGTATAAAGACTATTGCAGTGTGTCGAGAAATCAACAAAACAGTGAGTTAGAATATAAACATTACGAGGCTGAGAGAGACGCAGTGCCCTGGTAAGTCACTTGGGTCGAAACAGACTCTGGTTCACACACGTCAGCGGGCCAGGGAAAGGCGACGCCACCCACGGCCAGCAGCAAGGGATGGTAAATAACCAACATTGTGTAACTTGGTAGCGGTATTCTGGCTGTTATTTAGAGATCATTTACCGGGACTAACTGCTACTTGAAGACCTTTTACCGGGAATGTGCAATAACTGATACTTGAAGCACTTTTACCGGAACTATGCATTAACTGATACTTGAAGCACTTTTACCGGAACTATGCATTAACTGATACTTGAAGCACTTTTACCGGAACTATGCATTAACTGATACTTGAAGCACTTTTACCGGAACTATGCATTAACTGATACTTGAAGCACTTTTACCGGAACTATGCATTAACTGATACTTGAAGCACTTTTACCGGAACTATGCATTAACTGATACTTGAAGCACTTTTACCGGGACTTTACGTGAAGTTCTGTTACCGGGAGTTGAATCAGATTAATGGTACAGTAATACAGTTGGTACCCGAAGCTCACTTAGCGGGGTCCCTATCAGTAACAGTGTATCTTTTTCTCATTTCCTGTACCGATAGAGTGATGGTTTGGTGAAGGGGGTGTTGGGGTGTGGTGAAGGGGTGTTGGGGTACAGTGAAGGGGTGTTAGGGTGTGGTGAAGGGGTGTTAGGGTGTGGTGAAGGGTGTTGAGAGTGTAGTAAGTGTTAGGGTGTAGTGAAGGGGTGTTGGGGTGTGTGGTGAGAAGGGGGTGTTGGGGTACAGTGAAGGGGTGTTGGGGTATAGTGAAGGGGTGTTAGGGTGTGGTGAAGGGGTGTTGGGGTGTAGTGAAGGGGTGTTGGGGTGTAGTGAAGGGGAGGTAACTGTGGAATAGGAGGAGGATGGTGGGAAAGACACAGTTTTTTGGAGGGGCCACGTACTGTAGCCAGTTTATTGTGCACCCATACTCAGAGATGTAAGTGGGTGTGTGTATGTATGTATGTATGTATGTATGTATGTATGTATGTATGTATGTATGTATGTATGTATGTATGAGGAGTATCGGGGATGGTGAGGTCAGAGAGGCTGGGGTGTTTGGTGGGGGTGGGAAGGGGAGGGGGGTTGACGGGGTTTACCAGGTTGGAGTAACAGGGGCCCAAGGTGAACCATGATCCACCTGCCCCCCTCCTTTCCCCCCCCCTCCACTTCCCCCCACCTCTATCACCTCCACAGCCTACCCCTGCCCTAAACTTCCCATCCTCCATCTACTGCCCTCTCACCCCCCCCACCAACACACACACACACACACACACACACTAGCAACTCTTTTCATCATCCCCATCCTCCTCGTCTCCCCATCACTCCTCGTCTCCCCATCCTCCCTCGTCTCCCCACATCACTCCACTCACCTCCCCATTACTCCTCCTTCTCCATCCTCCCTCGTCTCCCCATCACTCCACTCGCCTCCCCATCCCACTCCCACTCGCCTCCCCAATCACTCCTCGTCTCCCATCACCCCCACTCGCCTCCCTATCACTCCACTCTTCTGCTTTCGTGTCATTCATTCCACCTTAATATAATGGCCTTCAAGTTGTGTGGCATGTTGGATGAGGCAAGTGTGGTGATGAGGGGCAGTAGTGTGGTGGATAGGGGCAGTAGTGTGGTGGATGAGGCAGGAAGTAGTGTAATGGATGAGGGGCAGTAGTGTGGTGGATGAGGACAGTGGTGTGGTGGATGAGGACAGTTGTGTGTTGGATGAGGGCAGGAGTGTGGTGGATGAGGGCAGTAGTGTGGTGGATGAGGGCAGGAAGTAGTGTAATGGATGAGGGCAGTAGTGTGGTGGATGAGGGCAGGAAGTAGTGTAATGGATGAGGGCAGGCAGTAGTGTGGTGGATGAGGGCAGGCAGTAGTGTGGTGGTGGATGAGAGAGTAGTACACGACACTTCCCTCCCCAAGCTGTTCGTCTTCGTGTCATGTCTTGAGAGAAATGTCGTAGATGAAGGTCACACACACACACACACACACACACACACACACTCAAACGTTCTCAAATTAACATATTTTCCTTTATTAAGTAATATTAAAGTATTCAATAACTTCAAGTATATACAGTGTAGAGTCTCTGTGCCAATTAGACGCCATTGGGATGGTGCTTAAGTGAGACAGAACCAGGCGTTGGTAAGATTGTTGTATATATTAGTTAGTGGATTAAATCACGTATGTTATTAGCTCTTGTCAGGGGTGAATTTATAGGTTAGGTGACAATAAGGTTCGATGTGGTTGGGTGGAGTTAAGTTAGGTTAAGGTATAGGGTAAGTTAGGTTTGATGAGTTAAGGTAGGTAGATTTTGTGTTAGGTTAGGTTAGGTTAGGTTAGGTTAGGTTAGGTTAGGTTAGGTTAGGTGAGGTTAGGGTAGGTTAGGTTAGGTTAGGTTAGGTTAGGGTAGGTTAGGTTAGGTTAGGTGAGGTTAGGTTAGGTGAGGTTAGGTGACATTTGATTAAGTTAAGATTACAGTTGTTACGTTATGGTTAGGTTGGGTTATGTTAAGTTAAGATTGCTTTGGTTATTTTATGACAGGCAACGTTTGGTTAGGTTAAGTTAGTTGAGATAGAAAAAAGCCAAGAACGTCGACATAAGTTCAGCTCAACACATAACAAGAACATAAATACCAAGGGCAGTTTCCTCCCTCAGTCAATCATAACTCGCTTTATGCCGTTAAATAACAGTGAGGTACCCGCCTGTTTAGTGTTGTTGAAACTGGAATGTTTGAGAGAGAGTGTGTGTGTGTGTGTGTGTGTGTGTGTGTGTGTGTGTGTGTGTGTGTGTGTGTGTGTGTGTGTGTTTGTGATGTGTGTATGTGTGCATTTATGATGTGTTGTGTGTGTGCATGTGTGTGTGTGTGTGTGTGTGTGTGTGTGTGTGTGTGTGTGTGTGTGTGTGTGTATGTATGTGTGTGTGTGTGATTGTGTGTGTATGTGTGCATGTCTGATGTTATGTTGTGTGTGTGTGTGTGTTTATGTGTATTTGGTGTATTTGTGTGTGTATGTGTGTGTGAGGGGGTATGGATGTTGAGTGAGGGTGTTGCAGGTGTGGGTGTGGGTGTTGCAGGTGTGGGGTGTGGGTGTTGCAGGTGTGGGGTGTGGGTGATGCAGGTGTGGGGTGTGGGTGATGCAGGTGTGAGTGAGTGGTGTAGGTGTGGGGTGTGGATGGTGCAGGTGTGGGTGATGCAGGTGTGGGGTAAGTGGTGTTACAGGTGTAGGGGTGAGTGGTGTTACAGGTGTAGGGGTGAGTGGTGTTACAGGTATGGGATGAGTTGTGTTGCAGGTGTGGGGTGTGGATGATGGAGGTGTGGGGTGAGGGTGAGTGGTGTTACAGGTGTGGGGGTGTGGGTAAGGGTTGTGGGTAATGTTGGGGAGGGGGCAATAGGAGGTCGGCCCCATCAAACTCAAGGGCAAAGAACGCGCTGTGAGGGTTTTTATAGGCAGGTAAAGCACCGTGATGAATGATGATCCGCTAGCGTTTGTATTGTACCTGCATCAACGGTGAGAAAGAATATTACGACAACAGACGACGACAGCAACGGTAGCATTAACAGTGACAGCAGTAACAGAATCAACAGCAAGAGACCCTATTATGCAACAACAGAAAGGTCAACAACAGTAATGATGAGAGCACTTGTCGTTAGTACCACCACATACCATCACACACACCACCACCACCACCAGCACCACCAGCATCAGGACCACTATCACCACCACTACCAGCACTACCAGCAACAGGACCACCACCACCACCAGCACCAGTACCAGCACCACCACCTCCACCACTACCAGCACCACCACCACTACCAGCACCACCTCCACCACTACCAGCACCACCACCTCCACCAGTACCCAGCACCACCACCTCCACCACTACCAGCACCACCACCTCCACCAGTACCAGCACCACCACCTCCACCACTACCAGCACCACCACCTCCACCACTACCAGCACCACCACCACCACCACTCCCAGCACCTCACCATCAGCAGCAGCGGCAGCAGTACGGCCTTGAGGCGGTGAATGGTGTGGTAGGCACGACACAGACCCTTCACCTGTGTTCTCGGAGGTAATTATTGGAGTTCTGGTGTTGACCTGTGACTCCCGCCCCCGAGGTCAGGTCATGGGGAAGTGACTAGCATTTCTCTTCTTCTCTCTCTTCTCTTCCCCCTCATTATCGCCTCTTTTTATTTTGTCTTTTTATTCATATTTGTTATTCTTGTGTTGTCTCCCCCTCCCCCCCTCCCCCTCTGATGTAAACATACCTCAGTGTGTAGATAAACCAAGACAATATTTCAGAAGAGCTCGATGATCAATACTGTTCTGTGATGTTCATGAGAGTTATGGCACAGTGAACCCCGGGCCTTGTGGTCACCTTGTTCTACAGGCTGTTCCCTCGATGGAGCAAATTAATTATATTAGTGAAAGGCCACAACTCTAAAGGTCAAGGTCAAACTTAAGGGTCAGAGGTCAAAACAGAGTGGTGTTGTGTCTGTTGTGTGTCGAAAAAGTTTGGTGTCACAGTTACAACGTGGTGTACAGTACCGGTAGTTGCCAGGCCCCTGTCACCAAGGTCAAGGTCACACTGGGTCTCTGGTGTCAGGCCCCTGTTACCAAGGTCAAGGTCACACTGGGTGTCTGGTGTCCGATGTGTCTCATAAATCAGTGATGGGTCCTGGTGACATAATGCTCGCTACAACACACACACCCCTATTTCATTTGTCTTCAAGGTTCACACACACACACACACACACACACACACACACACACACACACACACACACACACACACACACATATTGTATATCCTACGGGACACATACATTACTGGTTGTTTTTATTCCTAGTTTGTGGCGTTATCAGATGTCTTTATGTACTCTGACTTTATCACTTCCTTTTTCACTTTTCCTTGGATGTTTCGTCTGTCGTTATCCTTGTTGTCTGTTACTCTTCACCTGCCTCATCATTTCATTTCTATTAGTAATTTTTAATCTGCTGATCTATCGGTGTTTAAAAGATGGTGTGTGTGTGTGTGTGTGTGTGTGTGTGTGTGTGTGTGTGTGTGTGTGTGTGTGTGTGTGTGTGTGTGTGTGTGTGTGTGTGTGTGTGTGTGCCTCATCTTTTTACCAGGGCACCCGCCAGACTCAGTTATCACGTATCTTTGCCAACCTGTTCTGCAGCATTCCTGGAGTTAAAACACACGTTATTGCGTCGCAGCGTGTGTGTGTGTGTGTGTGTGTGTGTGTGTGTGTGTGTGTGTGTGTGTGTGTGTGTGTATGTGTGTGCATGTGTGTGTGTATGTGTGTGTGTATGTGTGACGTCTACTTTTGTTTTGTGTCTTCATAAATATATCAGGAACACACCGCCATGTGTTCTCTCCCAGCGGGCCTCTCCTCACCTCCTACACCCTCACTTTCTCTCCTCTTATATAATCAAACACAAGTGTCACTGTGTTCACTCTACCCTCCACGATGTACAAGCTATAACGTTGAACATTGTAACACACTATAGTAATACCTAACTATATCTCCGCCACAGACCACAACCACCGTGTCCTGTCAGCTATCCTTGAGTGTCTACATTTATGTTCTTACCAGAGTCATTGAGGTGGATTATAATTAAAAGAAAACTCCAGACATTTGTAAATATTCAAATGGGATTAATTTTATTTTCAATGAATTTTTACGACCCATCTTTCCCGTGTCTTAAAAAAAATAACCCACATTAATGTTAAATTTTGGGCCTTAATGTGTTGGCTGTAACACCTGAAACAGACAGGGACGGTGAGACTCTTTGATTCACTATAACAACAGACGTGGTTAAGTTATTTACTGATATGTGCTGGGGGACGTCATGCCTTCATATCAATAACTGAACATAAGTCTCTAGGAAGCTTCAGAGGGTACAGGACCGTAGCCTCTGTCGGTCCTCTGTGATCACGTCCGCCCCATTTCACATTTTTGTTATCATATAAAACAAAACTTTTAAAAATCTCGAGTGATGCTTCATTTTATTTGATGGTCATGGGGAGTTAAGGTGTGTGTGTGTGTGTGTGTGTGTGTGTGTGTGTGTGTGTGTGTGTGTGTGTGTGTGTTTTATCATATTGGTACAGTGTAATAGTCATAACCCGTAAAAATAAGCTTTATTATCCAAGTCTTCGGTACTGTGAGTCTGCCAGATCTGATAGTTTTTGGGTTACCATTAACTGATTATAGACTGTGGTTATAAATCTTAGGTACAGTTATTCCTATGTGATGATAATTTTGTTTGAATAACACGGTGCCATAAACTGTACCATATATGAAGAGAAATGTACTGATTTTTGCAATTACTTATTCTGGACTTGTACACACACACACACACACACTGTACTTTCCCCTTATCGTGTCAATATTAAGAACACATAAAGTTAAATTAATCTTACCAAAAAACTAAATCACTAAAGAGCACACTGTCTCTCTCTGATATTAATTCCTGAATGAGATTAGATTTCCGGATCAGGGAGGACACCAGTGCTGGATCTTACTGGGTGACACCTCTTACTTCCTGTTGTTGTGCCGCGCTGCTTCTCCACGCTCCGCCACCTGACTTTTTTAGTTTCGTTCGGCAGCTGCATGAATGTCACCACCGGCTGGCTAACTGGTAGACCGAGGGAGCTTTTGGAGGTCATTACTAGTTATTGCTAACCGGTAATTGAATGACTACAATTTAAAATAAGGAACTTGTAAATTTTAATAAGTTAGGTGCATATAACCTCCGTATATACTAAGGTATTTTGTGTATGTTCCAGAGTGTTTTAAAAATCGTTCTAGATCAGGGTAAAATTCGACCCAGACGAGCAGGAAGCCTTTGCAATAACGTAGTCCCGGACAAGCAAGACACACTAGCAGTCGGTGAGTTACAGTCCACCTTGAGTGTGTTCCAGACTACCTTGAGTGTGTTTCAGACTACCTTGAGTGTGTTCCAGGCTACCTTGAGTGTGTTTCAGACTACCTTGAGTGTGTTCCAAACTACCGTGGTACAACCATCCTTGGGTATGTCCCAGCACCTACCTGGCCCGGGCACGTCAGCCTTGGGCACGTTGCACGCTAAATCACACTCACCTTGACGGGGGGTTGTGAGGCAGTGGCCCAACACCACCTGAGTGTGGAGGCGAACTGTTCTCCATCACGTCTGGGGTGAGTGTTGGAGGGACAGTGAGGGAGTGGGAGTAAGACTGTGATGGGGGGTCAGTGAGGGAGTGGGAGACCATTAACCTTAAACGGGAAATAGCTCACAAGAGGTCAATAGTTGTGTCGTAACCCCCCCTACACACACTCCTTGGGGGGATTGGTATGGGTGGGGTGAGGTGGAGATTGGTATGGGTGGGGTGAGGTGGAGATTGGTATGGGTGGGGTGAGGTGGTGTAGTGAGCCCGTGGCAACACTACACGTCGGCAACGTTGGCTGTTTACCCAACAGACTGGAAATATCACTTAGTATTCCTTCTGTTACTGTCGTCTGGTGCCTCTGCAAAGATGATTGACTTAACTACACGTTTAAAACATCTTCTGTATTATAGCTGATGGTAAGAAAGGGAGATTGTATCACCTACTTATGAGTTGTGCCTAACCAGCCTTTCATAGACTATCATTAGCATCAGAAAACTAAGAAACTTCGAGCCTAAGTTAACCTAACGTTCAAGAACCTCTCATGAATATATATTATAAAAACAGTATCAATGCCAAGGAAGGTAAGTGGATAGTGTTGAAAGAGAGAGATGTCACCTTCCTCGTCAGGGTCACACATTAAGTGGTTTTCTCTGTTTGAATTAAAGCGACATAGGTTCACGATACGTTATCATCTTGGCGACCTGTGAGCTACGTGGCCCGAGCGGGTTGTCTCATCAGTCATGGGTTGGTTATCTTTGTAGCGATTGTCATATATTTTTTTCGATGGATATTACTTAACGTTTTCAATTTTTTTTCTCACGATTTCTTTATCTCATTCTATTATGTTCTCAAAAAAATCCCGGGGTAATTATTATATTTTTTTTAGCTACATATTGTCAAAGTTTCAGACCAGGAATAATTTTATATAGGTCTTGTGGGTTAATAATGTTCAGTTTATCACATGTTCCCGACCTAACGAAGCTTTGTTGTTACTTCACTGAGCAGTATGAGGTGTATTGGGCAGCTGACCAGTGTGATGAATTAATTAAACCTCTTGTGTACATTAATATGATCACCTCTAGTTACTTATTTACTCGGAAACGACGATACCCATGTTAAGCGTGTGTGTGTGTGTGTGTGTGTGTGTGTGTGTGTGTGTGTGTGCGTGTGTGTGTGTGTGTGTGTGTGTGTGTGTGTGTGTGTGTGTGTGTACGTTACAACTTTACGTCACACAACACCACCTAACTCACCTTAATCACCCTAATTTAGTATGTGTTTTAAGGCTAGTTACATATTTTTGTAGGAGATATTAACAAGACGAGGAACACGATAATAAAGCCATGAAACCTTATCATTGTTAACCTTGATAAGTGGGTGTGGTGGACTGACTCCTGCAGGCCTACTGGGGGAGGGGAGAGCCTTGGGTGAGGGAGAGTGTGTTCCTGAGTTAGCATAATTACTTCACAGTCACCAAGTGGAGGTACACACACATACACACACACCTGAAGGACGACCTCACTCATTACGGCTTTCCCTACACACACACACACACACACATACGCACACATACACACACACACACACACACACACACACACACACACACACACACACACACACCTGAAGGACGACCTCCTCATTACGGCTTTCCCTACACACACACACACACACACACACACACACACACACGCACTAAACTGCTTCTGTTGTGTTATGTGTAATTACCACTGTGATCACGACGTCTGTTATGGAATATTGATCCAAATGTGTAATGGTAAGGTTGATGCTATAACGTTATATAATGTGTAAGACTTCTACCTTAAGATTACTGAACCTCTAAGTTGGGAAGTTTCAAATACACTGTTGGTTGGGCGGTATATGAGTGATGTGGGTTGGGTGTAAAGTGGGCTGCCTAGTGTGGGATAATAAACTCACTGCAGTTTTCTTCAGTTTTTGGTTCTTATGTGACTGAGGTTAAAGACGGTTTATGGTGAAACATAGGGACTGTGTGACCCCTGTGTGTTGTTAATGCTAGTGAGCGCGGGAGGTGGCCTGGGGAGGGAACAGGACAGTGTTGCCACCCACCTTTAAAGGCGTCATTATCATATATCTGAGCCGGAAGTAATTACCTTTCTTTTTGTAACTTGTCACGTGTAATTTATCTTGTTTTGCTGTTGTCTTAATATTAACTATATTCATTACTGTACTGCTCTTTGGTAACTTAAAGTAATTTACTTTTCTTTTTTGTTTTGTTTGTGCAAAATATTGAGTAAAAGGTTTATGAAAAGTGCCCTGAAATACATTTGGATATACAGTACATAGTTTAGAATCCTTTCAATAATTCTTAAGCCTTAAGTTCAGAAAAAAAAACATTGCCCTGAAAGTAGTAAAGTGCGATGTATACGTTAATAAAACCCAAAAGTTGCTATTGACGAGATTCTCAATATTGAAGCAGCGCTTTTAGGAGTAAACGTGTGAGGAGGTGCAGTGGGGAGAGAAGACCCAGAGACTTCCCGCTGGGTCCCACACTCTAGGGGGCCCCGGGATAAGTGTTTCAGTGCGTGTGGACTTGGGTAAAGAGTAAATAGATGAGATAAAAGAAAGGGAAGACCAGATAAGGAGTAGAGCTAAATAAAAAATAATAGCCATATTGATATAATGTAGAGTATATAAAAATGACGTTGGTTATGAGAGGTGGTTGTCAGAGTCGTTCCCTTGGCGAAGATTGGAGACAATTAACAGAAGTTGAGCTAATGGAGGATCAACCACAGATTGGGAACACTTCCTTCACGGAGTGTACTGTACTGTACTGTACAGTGCGAGGAATAATTTAGTAACTTCGGCGATGTTTTGACTGTAAGGAGAAGATAACCGCTAAGAATGACAGCACTTGCATAATAAAATCATTTAACGAAAATAACTGTTTTAACTAATGAATAAACTTCTGTTCCTTCGATGGTAAATATTCTTTATTTATTTTTTCACTCATACCTTGACAGTTGATGTTATCCGGCAGTTATATTATTACATACGTTAAATTCAGCATTAGAGTGAGCTTGAACTGGATACCCTTAATAGGTACACTGTATATGGATTTATTTGCTATATATCAATATTAATCGAACATTATGTACGAGCCAATGAGCTGCAAGGGGGGCGGGGCTTGTACCGTCAGCTAACCCCCTCCCTAACTACAGTATAGACAGGAATCGAACCCGGGACTTCTTCTTCACTATTGCGCCCAATTTTTTTAGCTTCTTAGCTCATAAAAGGCCTGATATATTCCCCGATTGAGCAAGCAAGCAAAATTAAACCAAACGGATCAGCCTCTGAGTCCCAATCCTTCTGATACACATCCTCGGATTCCTCGGTGCAGACGTTATGCGCGGCACCTTGGAAACGGACTTTTTTACCGAGATACTGTACTGGACGTTCACATAATACCACACATAATTAATATACCGTACGTGAGTCTTACCTTGATGTTCGCTTCTAACTGGTGTTAAATGAACGTAAGGTAAAGTCCCATTATAATTTTAATTTTATTTTCTTTGTAGTTTTTTTTGTGTGTGTGTGTTTCAAGTCACCCAGATAGTTAACAGTTGTCCTTCTTACGTCTTTAGCTACCAGGAAAAACTTTTACGAGTCTTGGTGGTCCCTAACTCTGGATAATGTATCATAGGAGGGTCTTAGTCACATCTCGTCCATTAAGTGATTTTTAGGACCACTTAACTGATGCAAAACTTTCACTTACAATTATAATTTTATCATTTGACGAGTATTTGTCATGTAAGTGGAACAATTACCTTATGTAACCTCCCCGCCACTCGCTGGTTCGTTGAGGCTCATGGAGGTATTATGTTAAATTATCTCATTGTGTTAATTATAGTACGACTATAGCATTATAATACTGTATGATGTATTATCATTTTATTATGTGAATTTCACTGTAACTAATATTAAATAAAACTGTGACTTTTGCAGAACTCGTATTATTAATAATAATAATAATATTAGTATTATTATTATAATTATTATTATTATTATTATTATTATTATTATTATTATTATTATTATTATTATTATTATTATTATTATTATTACAACATAATTGACAATTGGAAATCCCCCTACCGACACATTAAACACAGTGCACAAACCCTTGTTATCTTTCTCAATAGCAGTAGGCCTAAGACTTTTCAGGCTGTCAGTAGAAAAGGGTGGAACAGTATATGGCAACACCTGACAGTCTCCCCTCCTCCCGCCACTTTACTTCCTAAAATTACTTTAACGACAAGAACAGTCTAATTGGGTTCAAAACAAGGCTCTAAGAACAGTTCCTGCTTGTTTCCCGATGCCTCTAATAGTGTCTCACAATTGTTGTTAATTTTGTAATTATAAGATAAGCAGTTCGTAATAGTTTTAGGGGCAGGTGAAGCAGCGTTCTCGTGTTTATCAGAGCGTTATCTGAACTAAGATTCTCAGAGGTTCGTAAAATATTTTAATTCTCCATGATGGCGTGAAAACACATCTGACTGACTCGTTTGTACAATACCAGGAAAAAAAATGGTGGTCAAGTTAAAGTCCAAAACACGGTTAAACTCTGCTTCACCTCGATGAGTTTTTCTCGTTCCCAGTTGTGGGGAAAAATACCGTACGAAGCCTTGAGAATCCACACCCCTGGCAGGTTGGTCTGGGAGAGTTTACACCTCAAGCCTGAAAGATGTTGTCACCCGCGTTGTTGTTAAGTTTCTGGGCAATAATTAGACGGTCCAGGAGGTAATGAATGTCACGGTACACAGGTGCGTTAACCCCCCCCCCCTCCAGAGAGAACACAATCCCTTTTTATTCTCAGGGTCACTGTGTCAAAGGTCAGAGTCATTGTTATACATCCTGCCTGGGTTCTCCACAAGTATATTGACTATTTTCATCCTTCTCATCTCAGGCGGGGAGGAGGAGGGATATTGCAATAGGTGTGTGTGTGTGTGTGTGTGTGTGTGTGTGTGTGTGTGTGTGTGTGTGTGTTATGTTAAGATTGGGAAATCATTTGGTCCATAACTTTTGGACAGAATAATGGCAGGAAGCTTTCGTAGACACGCTGGTTTGCGGACGGTTTGGTTCCCTTAGTGTTTGTCAGAGCTAGAATGATGTGTTACCTTCAAAGACGTGTTCATTTTTTGTTGATACAGTCTATATAAGTCAACTAATTAAACTGAAAATCTTATCCATAGTGGGTGATGTGACACTGTGCCTTGGCCATAAAGGCTAACCGTCAGACCTTAGCGAAATAATAAGGTTAATGAAAACATTAACCAGAAGCCGAGGTGAAGCTTTAGTTCTCTTCAAGTTGCTGTTGCATCTGATATGTGTGTGTGTGTGTGTGTGTGTGTGTGTGTGTGTGTGTGTGTGTAGATAGGTGAAGGTACTGTATGTCTGTATACACGTGTTGTTTATTCAGTAGATGGTATTGTTGTGGCGGTGGTGGAGGTGCAACTGTTAGGTCAACAAGGAGACTAAGAACCCATTATGGTATTATATACACACCTGGACCATCCTTCACCCCTCGTGCTCCCCTCCCTCACGCTCCTTCCTCACGCCCCCTCCCTTACCTCCCCCTGTATTCCCTTCACCGCCCCTCGTGCCCCCCTCCCTCACTTCTTCCTCCACGTCCCTCCCTTACCTCCCCTGTATTCTCTTCACCTCCCTCGTGCTCCCTCCCTCACCTCTTCCTCACGCCCCTGCCCTACCTCCCCTGTATCCTTCACCTCCTCGTGTTTCTCCCTCACGCCCCTTCCTTACCTCCCCTGTATTCCCTTCACCTCCCCTCGCTCCCCTCCTCACCTCTTCCTCACGCCCTTGCCCTTCCCTCCCTTATTCCTTCACCTCCCCTCGTGTTCCCTCCTCACGCCCCTTCCTTACCTCCCCCTGCATTCCCTTCACCTCCTGTCGCTCCCTCCCTCACCTCTTCCTCACGCCCCTTCCTCCCCTGTATTCCCCACCTCCCTGGTGTTCCCCTCCGCCTCCCTTACCTCCCCTGTATTCCTTCACCTCCCTCGTGTTCCCCCTCCCTGCCCCTTCCCTCACCTCCCCCCTCGTGTCCACCTCCTTCACATCATCCTCACGCCCCCTCCCTCACCTCTCAGTTATTCCCCATGCCTCTCCTGTCTTAATATCCTTCACCCTCCCTCTTATAAAAAAAATCCTAAACTAATATATGAAATAATTTGTAATAAATAAAAATACTTCTTACAGGCTTAATGAATTGAAAAGGCAATTTCAGAGAGACGAGATACAAATATTATAGCCCTGTAGTAGTCCATTGTTTACTAGTCATGTTATTTTAGTTATGACTTAAAATTGTTGATGCCTAATACTTTTTTTAGACTTTCAGATAATTTAGCAGATTTACTCCGCAGACATTTGGCTATTCTTCTCCCTAAACTGTAGCTAAAGCACCGATTTTATTGACTTTCTATATCACTCAATAAGAATAATTTTTGTGACTGTACCCCCTCCAGGCTCGGAAATATATGACGCCCCTGGGATACGTCGACAATTACTGATGTACACTCCCAAACAAACTCTTCCCACTGACAAGGAGTTTCAAAAGCGACGAGAGAACATACATACGCAGGGATAGGAGCCCGTGACATGGATGCAGAGGTAGGTAGCGTAATCAGCCATCAGAGTTTTGTTATTAAATCAGAAGTCACGTCAAACTAATGCAAAAGAGATTGTTATCGAGCGCATGACAGTTCGTGCATTACAATTATTACTCATATTTTTTCCATATCAGTTTTTTTTTTACACTGATTCCTGATATGTTTAGTTATTTTCTGTGCAATTGCTTAGTTTTTGAGTTGAAGCTGATTTTATATACTGTACTAGCACCGTTAAGACTTGTAATGTACCGTAGCCTAACCACATAAGCCAGTGGGTGCTTAGCTAAGTTGCTGCCATGTTTTACTTGGCTAGGCTGCGACACATTGTTATCCTTATGGGGCGCTCGTATATAAAATCGGTTATAACTCGAAAATGTTGACACCGTGTTACGAGAATACGTTAGGCATACAGGTACTTCAGTTCTATATGTTGACAAATGCCACGGTCTGTTTTAGTGCTTGATGCTTGATTTACATTGATAATATATTTAGAAAACGACCCAAATATCGTTACACTTGGTGCCAGTAACAGTAAAACGCTCACGTCCTCACTCACCGCCTCGTGTATGCCCCGCCCCACCCCGCCCTGCCCCACCCCGCCCCGCCCCGTCCTGCCCCGCCCTAATTAATCACTACTAATGATCTCAAAAGCTTCCTGGGTTATTTTCTTCACATAAACTCGAAATTGTAAACCAGTTCATTGTGGCTATAACGTAAAGTGACTGCTAAAATGGCGTCATAATAATATCTGAATAACAAAATGGATTCTCTTTTCCACATTTAGGGCTGAAAAAATATAACAAATCCTTGAAAATCATCAGAGTAGAGTAGTGACATTCTCCAGCAATCTGATTCAACCACTGTCGCAAATTTCAGGAAAGGAAATTGCAGTAGAAATGATGATGGCTATTGTGCCTTTACCTAACAAAGGCCTTCCAGATTACCCACCTCCGTCATTACACTACAAAGCCAGTCAACGCATACCAACAACCCTGCCATCTCCTTCTCTGGGGCCTCCTTTCATGACAGTCACCAGCTACTACCATCACAGTCAACCAGCCACCACCATGACAGTCATCACCTACTACCATGATAATCAACAGTCACCACCATAACAGTTACTAGTCACCACCACCAACCACCCTTATGACAGTCACCACCATCACCATGACAGTCACCACCTACTACCATGATAATCAACAGTCACCACCATAACAGTTACTAGTCACCACCACCATGACAGTCACCAGTCACCATGAGGGGCAGGAACACTACATCTCCCTAACAGTTGCCTCCCCACCAACTACCGTCTGTAGGCCTGTCTGTCTGTCTGCCTGTCTGTCTGTCTGCCTGTCTGTCTGTCTGCCTGTCTGTCTGTCTGTCTGTCTGTCTGTCTCGTATTAATCTGTCTTGATCATCCTTCTCAGTGTTGTTAGAGAGGGTCGTCCTTTGTCTTCAGTTCAGTGTATTGTGTGAGTCAGTAGCGTGTTGGTGATGGCTCTCCTGCACCTGCTGTTGTGTACGTGATCACTGTTAGGGTAAACATGAGCTAACTGAAGACTTAAGACGTGGATCAACTCTTCTCACTTACCGAGAAGTTTATTCTTGTAGTTTTTTTTCATACGTGTATAAAAAAAATGACTTCACGAGAAATATTTGGGTATTTAATAAATCTCACTTTATTTTGAAGATACCTTATGTCTTAAATGATATATAATTTAGCGTTATTGAGTCTACAAATGTCCTTCGGTAAGTATAATAAGTATTTTACCTCCGAAGAGAAAAGGGGCCAATTGATATTAAGGATGCTTCACGGGTCTACCATCTGAGGGTATCACTTACAGTAATCCTTTATTGTTACCTACAAGTTAATTTGGGTAGAAACTCGGGTAATTTTATTCCTTAACCCGAACACCGCCAGATGTTTAAACTTGGAATAAGTTGGTCTTCAAAAATTATTTTTTTAATTTTAAATGAGCCAGCCTGGCAGTTGGTTCCTGTCTACCTAAAAAATTTATGCCAAATACTAACCAAAGTTTAGAACATACAGTGTTGACAAATCACCATCAGCCACAGTGGAAGAATGACACTACCAGCCACAGTGGAAGAATTACAGTTTTTGTTGTTAATTTTCCAGAACCTGTTTTCTGTCTTCATTGAGTATTTTCCATTCAGTGAATTATGGGGCGGGTAGGTAGGCTAGGATACTGTAAAGGTAATGGACATCCCCCAAGGATAACGCCTTGATTTGTGGTCACTCCCCGCGGTACTCTTGATAGGTCCTTTTTTAAGGCGCCGAAAGACCTCCTAGAAACATTGAACACCTTAGCTTTCGTCTTTATTCGATTGCCTCTGAAGATGTCTTGAATAAAGACGAAAGCTAAGGTGCTCCAGTGTTTCCCCTTTACTGTTTTACTGTGAGGAATTAGAGACGCTCCAGTGTCACTCTCCCACTTAAGAGCACATCCAGGTGAGGTCTCTACCCTGCCGGTCACAAGGACAGTATCTTAATAGTATGTAATTGTATATAAACCTGTGTGCTAACAGTGGGTAATAAAAGGTCATAACAGAGTCAAAGAATAGACCAACCACCTGATCGGCTAATTAGTGATGAAGTAAATATAAATGTTATGGCTGACTCTAGTGGAAAAATGGAGGGTGTCGCTCCGCCAGTCACCGAGGTCACGGCCTCCACATTTGTACAATATTATCAGTTCTCATCACCAGATAGTTCAGGTGGCTGCTGACGTGTTTAGTTGAAGTCGGATTATAATGAGGATGTGAATAATCAGTTCCTTGTACAAGGATATTTGAACTCTGATTTTAGTTGGTTCAAGGTTATCGTATACCATTTTGTTGTAATCTAACGGATGAAAGACAACGAATTACAACACCAACAGGTAACTGACTCGCAGGAAGAAATGACTAAAAAAAAGATTGTTTTATCTTACAATATATTAGTTAGAGTCTATGTTTCCTGGTTTCCTTGGGTGGGGTGGACACTCGCCTACAGCCTGGTATAGCCAACTCATCGTCCGTCTACCATGTTTCTCCAACCTTCATTACTACTCTTATTAGTAGTTACTGTCCCTTGTTAATGCCTGTTTATGGATTTATATAAGCAGTTTTATATACATGATATACCCTGCACGACACTACTGCCATCTGCTGTATTCTCGGTACTCGGTATATTATGTACTCGTATATCTTATTTATCTCCCACCTCGGTGTTGTTCTTGACATATATCTCCTGTGCGTTGGTCTTAATAACACATACTGTCTCTTTTGGATTGTTAACTCTAAGTGTGTGAGACTTGAACGCTGCCACGCACAAGTAGTGATCTATCTTACCTGACTGTACTGTAATTGTAGTGTAATGTACCCTACTGTACTGTACTGTACGTCACATGGGAGCTACTCTACACTTCTTATTACTGTGAGAAAGAAACTGTTGTATTGTGTGAGGAACAAAGTTATTTTACTTCAACTTAACTCAAGACATTCTCACAACAGTCCAGCGTCCCAAGATTCGTAGGTTAACATCCACCTATTATACCTAAGGCTAAGAAACGTTTGATTCTCTGATAATCCTGACTCAGGTTACTCGGGGTAGGTGGAGCGGTCTCATACACTGGTCAGGAGCGTCCTACCCACACCACACACACACGCACACACACACACGTGGTCACAACATAAACACAAGTAAAATAATAACAACAACTACTGTAGGAGGGAGGCAGTGACTACTACCCTCGCCCTGGCCTCGCTGGGTTCTGCCAATATATTCTGAGGTGAAGTATTTACAGTCCTTGATAGATAGTCACGGCTGACGGCCATACACACTCTCTAAACTAATTCAAGGTCAAGAGTGTAGGATAATTTTATTAATTCGGGAGTGAGGTGTGTGTGTGTGTGTGTGTGTGTGTGTGTGTGTGTGTGTATGTGTGTGTATGTAGGGAGAGATGTGGGTGGGGGAGTGGCAGTAGGTTGGGCCAGACAGGAATAGCCACTACATTCCGAGTGTAGAAACTACCCTACGCCTTCACCCCCACGCCGCCCCTCCCTCCACGCCCCCACGCCCCCCCCCGCGCCCCCCACGCCCCCCCACGCCCCCCTTCAGTATGCTCCACGCCTTCCGCCTATCTTCTCCCGGCCAACACGTCATCTTCCTTCCTCCTGTCTGGGAGTGCTGAGGCCCACCCATGACCACACACGCCCGTCTCTTGTACCCTAGACACCCTACCATCCGTTTGTTACTCCACCACCCCACATCTGACTCTATTACTCCAGTCACTCCCCAGGACCCTTCCTAGCCAACCCAGTCACTCCCGCCCACACCAACTAACCCAACCCAACCCAACCCAGCCAACCTCCCCCACACCCTAACTCTAACCCAACCCTACCCAGTTATTTCCCTCACACACACACACCCACCCTAACCTAACCTAACCTCATCTAGCTTTAAATAGGGAACAAGATGGATCTCTGGGTCTTTTTTCGTCCTTAATAAATCTAAGTAAACTTTCTCTTCCTGGGAAAAAAAAAGATTATCGTAGTCCAGGCAACATTCCCTCACGAAACCGGACATTGTAAGGTGGTTAGTGGTGGTGGTGGTGGTGGTAGTAGGGGTGGTAGTAATGGTGGTGGTAGTCGTAATGGTGGTAGTGTTAGTGGTGGTGGTGGTAGTGGTGGTGGTGTTGGTAGTAGTAGTGGTGGTGGTAGTAGTAGTAGTGATAATGATAGTGGTAGTAATAGTGGTGGTAGTCGTAGTGGTAGTAGTGGTAGTAATGGTGGTAATAGTAGTATTAGTGGTAGTATATAATTATAAAAAACCCTGTAAAATATCACTTCTTGATCTCTGGATTCGAACCCAGACCACGTTTGTTGGTAGTCAGGCATCTATCCAGTACTAGACCACGATGGATAGCTTCTAGCCCATCTTGGCCATGGATAGCTACCTGACAACAAATTTCAGTGTTCTATCTCATAATTTTCTCCTTATTGTTGTCTGTGGATAAGTAATACGCTTAAAGATCTTACTTATTGAAGCGCGGTGATAACATTGTCAACCGTCAACCTTGGTGGTCCGTGGTCGAATCCCGGCACCCAGAGTAAAAAATTATGTATAATGTAGTTGTAGTGCTGGTGGTGGTGGTGGTAGTAGTGTTGGTGGTAGTGGTAGTGGTGGTAGTAGTGTTGGTGGTAGTGGTAGTGGTGGTGGTGGTGTTGGTGGTAGTGGTAGTGGTGGTGGTGGTGGTGGTGTTGGTGGTAGTGGTAGTGGTGGTGGTGGTAGTGGTAGTCTTAAAGTCGTTCGTCAGGTGGGAGGTTACCAGGTTAGGAACATCACCACACCATCACCACCATCACCACCACCACCACCACCACCACCACGTCACCACCACCACCATCACCATCACCACCATCACCACCGTCACCATCACCACCGTCTTATGGGCCAACATTTACAGCACTATATTATCTTTTGTTCCTTCACCCCACCTTTATTATTTTTCCCTCTTTGTGTTCCTTTGTTACTCTCCTGTTATCCTTCCTTCACCCTGGTCGAGAAAGTTATTCCTTGTTATCTTACGCCTAAACCAGGTCAGTCAAATCGTATTTTTTCCTCTTACAAATTCAATAAACTTCTATTTTCCATTAATTACCCCTTTTCCACTAATTAAATCAAGTACAGGTAACCCCTACGTTGTTTTTCCACTAATTAAATCAAGTACAGGTAACCTCTACGTTCTTTTTACCTGCCCAGTTCAGTTCCTCCTCCAGAATCTCTTAATACTTCATAAGGACCGCGTTTACTTGTACAGTCGCGGACAAAAGTTCATGCCCCGTGGTGAAACTGAAACCACGGGAATGAGTCTTCGAACTGACTTCATCTTGATCATCATTCATTGGGGATCGATGCTGCTTCATTGGTCAGGAGGGCGAATTTTGACCCCTGACCGTACATCATCATTCGTGTTTCTTAATTATATGTGACACCTTATAGTTTAGTCATCAACGGTGCTGCAATTGTGGATCTATTTATTTATTATTGACTTTGGTAACTATTAAAACCACGTTACTTTAGTGTGTGTTTTATTTTTCAACGTTGATTTCATTGCGTGGTTGTCAGTAACTCTTTCCTTACAAGCAAGAAGTATCAGGTCCATGTAGCTTGAATATGAGTGCTTTGTGTGTGTGTGTGTGTGTGTGTGTGTGTGTGTGTGTGTGTGTGTGTGTGTGTGTGTGTGTGTGTGTGTGTGTGTGTGTGTGTGTGTGTGTGTGTGTGGTGGGGCACGGGTGTTTGACTGTTTGGACTGTGTGGAGAGGTAGGAGGAAGGCGGATGTGTGGTGAGGGGCAGGGGGAGAAGAAAGGAATGGAGGGTGTGGAGAGGGAGGAGAAGAAGAGAGGGGGGAGGGAGGAAAGAAGAGGGAAAAAAAGAGGGGGTGTCAGGAGGGGAGAGGGAGGAAGAAGAAGAGAGGGGGGTGTCAGGAGGGGAGAGGGAGGGAAGAAGAAGAGAGGGGGGTGTCAGGAGGGGAGAGAGGGGAGGGGGGGTCAGGAGGGAGAAGGGAAGGAGGTCAGGAGGGAGAGGGGAGGCAGAGGGAGGATGATGGGTGGGTGGTTAAAGAAAGAAAGAAAGGGGAGAGAGAGAGAGACAGAGAGAGAGGAGGGGGAGGGAGAGAGAGAGTGAGGAGGTGAGATGGTGGTACTAACCTCTGTGTGTGTTCACCTGTTCGGAGGAGCTATGAGTCATGGTGGTGATGGGAATGGTGATGGTGATGGGAATGGTGATGGGAATGGTGATGATAGTGACAATGATGAATGGGTGTGGTGCTAGTGTTGTAATGATGAAGGGAATTTAAAAAAAATTTTGTGTGTGTGGACTGATTGTGAGGATAGTGCTTTGTAAGACTAATTAACTGTGATTGTGAAATGGGTGTAAGTTAGGATTGGTGATTGTAAAGGTGATTGATTGTGAAAGAAAGTGTAGATTGTGAGAATAGTGATTGGAAGGACTTAGTGTACAAAAAATAGATTAAGGATATTGGCATTGTGAGTGGTGTGTGTGTGTGTGTGTGTGTGTGTGTGTGTGTGTGTGTGTGTGTGTGTGTGTGTGTGTGAATGTGAGAGGTGTGTTAATGTGAGAGGTGTGGAATGTGAGAGGTGTGTGAATGTGAGAGGTGTGAATGTAGAGGTGTGTGAATGTGAGGGTGTGTAAATGTGAGAGGTGTGTGAATGTGAGAGGTGTGTGAATGTGAGGGTGTGTGAATGTGAGAGGGTGTGCAGATGGGGGGTGTGTGAATGTAGAGGTGTGTGAATGTGAGAGGTGTGTGAATGTGGGTGTGTGAATGTGGAGGTGTGATGTGGGGTGTGTGGAGAGGTGTGTGAATGGGAGGTGTGTGGGTGAGAGACGTGGGGCAGGTATGTGGGGTGTCGACCATGACATACTAACACCTGCTCCCCTCCCAACACCCCCTCACCACCTCCCCTTCCCCAACACCCTCCTCCTCTCATCCCCCACTCTCCTCAACCCAGAATATGGTCCGTTCGTGGTCTGCTTGTTTGTGCGTGTGTGTGTGTAACCTAGGCCGCGTATGTCACACACACACACCACACACACACACACACACACACACACACACACACACACACACACTCAAAACATCATGTACCACATCTGAGTACCATCAGTAAGATTCACTAATTGTAAAATAATATGAACAATGGGTGAACATTAGATTTTCTCGACGAGGATTGAACAGTTTTGAGGTCTTTCTGCCCCTCTCCCCCTCCCCATAGTTAGTACAGAGAGAAGTGATTAATGACGTATTTATGACAGGTGAAGACGTAACGAGTTATTTTTTCCAGGAAGACTTAGACACTTTCCAGTCTTTGTTGCCCTTGTTCTTATACAGTACACGTGCCCTTATTCTTATACAGTACACGTGCCCTTATTTATACAGTATACGTGCCCTAGTTCTGATACAGTACACGTGCCCTTGTTCTTATACAGTACACGTGCCCTAGTTCTTATACAGTACACGTGCCCTAGTTCTTATACAGTACACGTGGCCTTGTTCTTATGGGTGAGCGATCAGGAAGCTAGTGGGTACTGCACCATCAGCATTATAGACTAGAGTAGGTGTAAGTTAATACTCAGTGTATATATTGGTATCTATGTTATTCATCTATCTCTTCCTGACGAACTTACCTTTATACTTGTTACGACGTCCGCCATAGTGTGAGATTGTGTCGATAAATGTTACTATAGATAACTCGGCATAGAGTGTGACTGACTCATTTAGGCTATGGCGCAAAGATGGTGGTTAACATGGAGTCGTATTTGTACTGGATCTATAATATAAATACATGTATTGTCTTATTACTATTGAAGATTACTAGAAAACCCGGACGCTTGGCTGTTGTAAGACTGTATTAAGTTGAAGTAAAATCAGTTTTTTCCTCATACAATACAACAGTTTCCTTCCCACAGTAATAAAGGAAACAAGTGGCAACTACATGTTTCACCTCTTAATTAGATAAATAATTTACCTTAACTCAGAGAAGTGTACAGTACAGTAGAGTAAGATTAGATCACTACTTGTATGTGGCAGCGTTTAAGTCTCTTTCTCCACTCGGCCTGGCCTGGGAGCCTTCTACATTCTTGCCTTGATCTTGATTCCCGAGCTGAGGATGTGAAGTTGGCTCTATAAACCTGTGACGTAATGATAGCTGAGAAAATGGCTTTAAAATTATACTGTAACTTGAAGCTCTCTGCCATCCCCCATTCCGGAGACAATTGAAATACTGTACCAAGTTGTAACTACCGGATACTGTACCTGAGAATTACCTTCACTCTTGTTCCCTTCCCGCCTCTCTTCCCCTACACTAACGTTTTCCCCGATATATTAACGTTCTACCCGATATAATAACGATTTCCCTGACACACTAACATTCTACACACTAACGTTCTCCCTGACACACTAACGTTTGTCCTGACGCTAACGTTTTCCTCGACACACTGACGTTTTCCACGACACAGAGATGTGTTCCTGGAGAGAACATGACCAAGAATATTGGTGCCCTGGTGGTGGCAGCATCAGTACTGAGGGGAACAAGGTGACGTAAGACGGCAGTGATCCTCTCCCAGCCACTTATGTTAATATAGTGCCTCTCAACACCACAGTAAATAATGTTCATAAGCTTGTAGAACATGTCAAGATGTATCCACCTTTGACCAAGGAAAGGTGTGAGCATTAGTGTGAAAACCTTGGCCACCAGGACGTAAAGGGAAGATGGACGGTAAAGAAACTACGTCCTCTCCCGCTTCCTGTAGGAAGGTTAAAAAGATTTCTTCAAATTCCTAACTTCTCTCTCCCTCCCGCCCCATGAACTCTGGGGAAGTCGACGACACTCGTCAAAGATGTCTAGGAGAAAACTTTCTTCTTATATATATATATATATATATATATATATATATATATATATATATATATATATATATATATATATATATATATATATATATATATATATATATATATATATATTCCAAAGTCCGGCTACGTGATATAATCCAAGCTCTTCAATTCGATTTTATTTTCAAATTGGTAATAGTGAGGAGGTGAATGACTCACTTGACGCTCTTCAGAAAGAACAAAGGGTGTGAAAATATCCTTCAACTACTTGAGCAGTTTGAAGAAATCATCTGTTACGACTGCTAGAAGATTAGTACTGAAACTAGTGAACTGTATAACTGTGTACAACATCTTGCAGTCTCGAGTACAGCAGTACATTTACAAGCTGGAACTGTGCATTATGAACTGTAACTTATGTAAGGAAAGATTAAGTAAATATATGGTTAAATGTTTGGTCTAATTCAAAAGGGCGTCTGGGGGCACTCTGATGCAGCCTAGTCATTTAGCTGTTGTAAAGTAGGAACAGGTGTGGGCATTTTGTAGTCACTATTACCTGTTACTACCCATGTGTTCTTGTTAAGCTGTGTACACCTTGCACAGCTCCTCAGGTACACCTCCACACATCACCCCAGAACATTAACACAGCACAGCACAGCACAGCACAGCACAGCCCCTCACCCGCACCTCAACACGACCTTAACATTTACAATGCAGATTTATGATTTACGTAAAATACTGGTTTTCTGACCTCCAGCCTGAGTCAGCTGATCTGTTGCTTATATTGATGTTTTACTTGACCATTGTTTACCAGTGACCTATTATTATTATTGTTATTATTATTATTATTTTTATTATTATTAGTATTATTATTATTATTATTATTATTATTATTATATTATTATTATTATTATTATTATTATTATTATTATTATTATTGTTATTAGTATTATTATTTTTTTATTATTATTATTATTATTATTATTATTATTATTATTATTATTATTTTACTATTATTATTATTATTATTATTATCATTTTATTATTGTTGTTGTTGTTATTGTTGTAATAATAATATATTTTTATATTGGTATTATTTCTGAAATAATTGCCAAAGACATAAACACGAAATCTAAAGACTATTGACAATAGGACAGGACGTGCACAACGACAACAATCTCCTTTATGCTCGCTGTTTAACAAGTACTGTCCTCAAGAGTTCCTCACAACCAGGATATGAACGGTAGCGTTTTATATTACGGAACTAAAAATAACCAATCTGACACAAGTATACAAATATCTTTAACCAAGTACACGAAAGAGTCGATAATTTTGAATATTTTAAGATTTAGAATGTAAAATATTGGTTTTGGTGGTAAAATCAAAGTAATGATGCAAGAGAAATTCAACCTTTTGCACATACAAAGCATTTATTGAGGTGAATGGTATAGAGGTGTGTGGCTGGGAGGAGGAGGAGAGTGCGACACACGAGCAGCCTGGTGACCTTCTCTGCCTGACGTAACCTGCTCCTCACACACACACACTACCTCCACCCACCAAGGTGACTCATTCCTGCCTCAACCTCAACACTCACTAATATTATTTCTTTAAGCGTCATTGAAAGAACTTTTTATAATTAACCGTTATTATTATTATTATTATTATTATTACTATTATTATTATTATTATTACTATTATTATTATTATTATTATTATTATTATTATTATTATTATTATTATTATTATTATTATTATTATTATTATTATTACTATTATTATTATTATTATTATTATTATTATTATTATTATTATTATCATTATTATTATTTTTATTATTTCCTCTGGCCCTCCCGTGCAGGACGTCTTTGTGTTGCGTCGACCGAGTTAACGTGAAACATTTAACACATTACAGTCAGTTTGAACTAACCCTGATAAATATAAGAGGTCGTCAATCTTGCTGGACAGTCAGTATATATATTCCTGTTATTATTGACCTGGAGGCTGGGTGCAGGGCGGCAGGAGTCTTGTCCACCACCTTCATTTATTATTGCTCCCCAACCTAGGTAATTCACCATTGTTGTTCTTCTGTCTGTTTTCTCCGGCTCAGTATAATGTGTGTAAAAAAAGAAGTGAATATTCATGAACTTTGGCAGATACTTAAAGGACATTAAATGGATTATGCTCGTTAGGTAATTTTTTGTCTCGTTCAAGATAGTGGACTGGTGGCCATTTTGTTTCCGATGATGCGCATTTGTTTCCTTAGTAAACTCTAGGGTGAAAATGAATAGATTACAAACACTTTCGAAGGAGTTGGGGAATTAATACAAGTCAAATATATTCGAATTCCATCCAAGATGTCAGAAAGGTATTCATTTTGTTCCCAATTTTGATTTTCGGTTTTATGTTGACAGTGTTTGTGTTAAAATGATCGGAGATATTGTTATAAATCTTGACAAGTAATTTCAGGATATAAATAGCATGATGATTACCAATGTTATTATGGTCGTGGATTACTGTTTCATCCCGGTAGAAGGCGTCTATTGTTATATCATAGTGTACCTTGCTATTACTACTACAACAAAAACAACCACTACTACTACTGCTAATTTTTTCTTTTTTTTTGTATGAAATGGCCCCCATCCTTCCCCAATAGCCACACCTTCGCCTCTATTTTATTACCTTAAAATTAAATATCCTAATACTGTACATAAGTTAGTTGAGCCGCAGATCCAAGCGGCATTCAGTGACTGTTGCCTCATAGTCAATATCTGCAACTGTTGTCGGCTTTGGGGCCGGTGCTCTCGTTCCCCTGAGGCAGAACAAAGCCGACCTAAGGAGAGAGAAGGACAGTCGACATCTCATCCAAGCTGTAACATAACTTCTGGGCTGCTGCTTCTGTTCGGATAGCACCTCTGCGAGTCTGGCGTGGAAGCATCTTGCACTTGGTCCCATCCCACCAGAGGTTGTGAACACCAGAGGAGTGAAGCTGCCTTGATCAACGTTCCGAATTCTCTCCCTGTATGCCCTTATCTTTGTTATTTTGACCTCACTTCCACCGAACACCTCCATTGCCCGTTCATAATGTTCTGGCTTCACAATGAGGCAGGACTGCTGGCATTTGGGTGGTACCCTATTTGTGGACCTCGTGGTGTTACTAGTTCCCACCACTTTTTGATGTCCTCCACTTTTCCTGTTCCTGTAGGGTCGTCAGCATACGCCACTTGCTTGACCTTGGTTGTTTCAAATTTTATTGTGTGTTGGAGCACGGATAGGCCTATTGCGTACGTTGCCATTGCAACAGGGTCCCCCTGCGTTGTTCCCTCAGTTGACTGTATGATGGTATCACTTCTTAGAGCCTTGTTATTTACTATATAGAGGTCTGATGGATTCCTATAGGTGTTTTCAACATACATTGCAAAGCTTGGACACTTGATCTTGATGTTGTGCAGTGTAGCCTTGCGGTTGAGTATGTTGAATTAGTTGGAAGCGTCGACCAGAAGTACTGCCTCACAATCACGCTGCTCAAATACCTTTCTCATGGCGTGAATGGCAGCTTCACCGCCAGCCTGGTGGCCAGCACATACTTGCAGGTTCCCTGCTGCTGCCCTGACATCATCATTTACCACCTCCATTATGCATTTTCCGATGATCCGCCTCGGCACTTCCCCCACTCCTATAGGCCTACATCCTGGATATATTATCTAGGGGAATGAGGCGGCAGGCCGTCAGAGTATGAAGCTGATGGCAGCACGAGGTTGCTATTACCACTACTACCACAACAGTAAAAAAAATATACTACTACTACTAATAATAATAATAATGTCAAAATATGTCTTCTTTATAAACTCTGGTTGAATTTTGTACTATGTAATGAGAAGACTGAATTGAGAGGCAAGAGGTGTATGACTCAAGTCTATACAGCCCCAGCCCTCACCACTCACCCCCCGCCCTCACCACTCACCCCCGCCCTCACCACTCACAGCTCCGCCCTCACCACTCACATTACCACTACACCCTCACCACTCACATCCCTGATAGACTGACGCGGAATGCTGGTAGACAGGTAGAGGCTGGGTGCTAGTAGACAGGTAGAGGCTGGGTGCTGGTAGACAGGTAGAGGCTGGGTGCTGGTAGACAGGTAGAGGCTGGGTGCTGGTAGACAGGTAGAGGCTGGGTGCTAGTAGACAGGTAGAGGCTGGGTGCTGGTAGACAGGTAGAGGCAGGGTGCTGGTAGACAGGTAGAGGCTGGGTGCTGGTAGACAGGTGAGGCTGGGTGCTGGTAGACAGGTAGAGGCTGGGTGCTAGTAGACAGGTAGAGGCTGGGTGCTAGTAGACAGGTAGAGGCTGGGTGCTGGTAGACAGGTAGAGCCAGACCGAGACATAAACTGCGGTAGTGTGAACCAGTCGAGGTGGTCGGTGCCGTTATATCTGCCACCGGCCAGTTACCACGCTCTCTCTCTCTCTCTCTCTCTCTCTCTCTCTCTCTCTCTCTCTCTCTCAATACTTAACACCAAAATGTTTCCTGTACTGTTATATCACCATAAACTCGGCACCAGCATTATAGTACCGTCACCACAAGGGATTCGCCGTACCATCGTTTATGACTAGTGGAGAGTACAACAGTGTCAAGCTCGTCTGGCCCTGGACTATAATTATTATGTTGGCCTCTATTATTATTATTATCATCTATATACTACTACTACTACTACTACTACTACTACTACTACTACTGCTACTACTACTACTACTAATAATAATAATAAAGTTAGTGACAAAGACAGTAAAACTAAAGAGGTCCTACTTTTTAAGGCTTCACTCAGCTCCTAGTAACTAAGGGGGTTGAGGTGGAGGTTGTTGGAGGGAGTGGTCTGTGTTTTACGTTGACTCCTCCTCCCCTCACCCTCCCGTCACCTTGGTATCCCATATGTAGTACACTCAATCGGCTTGGATGGTGGCGCTATTTTTAATCTCGTAATCAGTTTGCATATTAATTACGCACTTGCCTACAGTAATAAACTTGAATGTAAAGCTCGCTGGCATTATTTAAACCGATGATGGCAATTTCTCTATTAGGGATTAATATTTATCTCAGTTCAAGTGCCGTAAGTTGTTATGTTTACACGTTGGCGTATGTAATTATGTGTTAATTGTTGGCTGGTTTAAAAATTTGTCCACATTTGTCGTCCGTATCAAGTGTTATATATTTGAAATAATTTAGGGTCATAGTCATATTTTGTCGCTCGCCATACCTCTATTTAGTGACTTTGTTTAGATTAGGTTAGGTTAGATTAGGTCAGGTTTGGTTAGGTTAGTCATGTCCTCTTAATAAACGGTTTAACTTTGTGTGTGTTTTCTGTATGTTTCGGCAAAAGAAATTAAATGTTATATCAAGATTCTGAACGTCGAAACCTGTTGAGACTGACAAAGATTAAATACTGTACCGAGAAAGATAGAGATCTCTGGCAACTCTACCTTAACCACAGCCAGCACACCGAGTGGAAAAAAGGGGAGGAGGAGGATCTCTGTTGTTGTTCAGCTTGGAATTTCTCATTAAAAAATAAACCCGGAAGAAGTAAATAAATACATAAATATTAATTCATATGGTGAAATTGGGTTGTTGTGAAGACACTGTAAAACTCTTCCTCTCTACAATTAATCTTAAAAACAAAAAATGGCTTGATTTAGTTCACGAGAAAATTTAGATAATATCATTGCCTCTGTTTCATTCACCTGTAAAAAAAATTCGTTGTAATAAACATTTAAACGAAAAAAAAATGGATGTGAATTTGGTGGTGTGGCTGTACGAGGGCTACGTTTAGCAACTAGTAACCAGTCAAGTTTTGTCAGTTACAACGGTTCCATGTCTCCAAAAGAAGTCATACCGGAGCTAAATCAACCGTCGATTCTTATTATGATCTGGTGGAAAATGAGCCATATTCTTTAATAACATTGTACTGGATATTACTAGGGGTATCCAAGTGTCAGAGTGCTTATATTACAACCTTGTGTAAACCATATTGTAACGTATGCATATTAGTTTCCATGTGTGTGCTGATAACGCCGCTTGTATGGTGCCACCCTCACGTTGGACTACACTATAATCCCATATAACTCAACATACTAAACTCTTAGACTGAACAAGTGACGCATCCTTAAACCTTACAAAATCAAAGAAACTCTTAATGAAAGTGCAAAAAAAAAAAAAGTCTTAGCTCACATTAAACTTTCAATCACAAACCACAATACAGTTATATTAGTAATTTCCTGCACAATACTTATTTGTTGATTACTGTAGATAACCAAGATAACCGACGCGTGACACAGTGAACCTAACTGGTCGTGTAGTGTAACTGTGCGGACCATCTAGCCTGGCTACACTTGAGGAGGTGTAGCGTGAGTGTACTGTGGTCACTCTCACCACCACTACCTCACGACACCCATCTACACTAAAAGCTTCTTGTCTTTCACCCACACTTATATCAACACATCTACAATGTACCACCACTCCTACACCACCACACCTTCACCACCACATTTTCACCACCACATTTTCACCACCACATCTTCACCACCACATCCACACCTACACCACCACCTCACCACCAGTGACCGACCAGTGACAGCTAAAACATGTAGCTGGTGATAATAGAGACTCTCCTCACAACAGAAAAACTAACGGTCTCCAGTTAACTCATACAGTTTGTTTCTATAGACTGGTAGACCTGCTGTGCCCCACATTTAACTTAACTTAATTGTGTATTCTCCTAATTGGTGGATGGCTGCTTGTTATAATAGCTGCAGTTAACTTCGTAGTTTAGCTTCTCCGGTCACGAGTAGGATGATGTAATTGAGTTTTCCTCTTGTTTATTGAATTATTTTTTAATATTAGTACATAGGGTGTTTTGAATTCGTTTATACAGCCCAAAAATCGACGGTGAATGCGGTGAATGGTGGGGTAGCGAGTGCACGGTGGAGCAGCGGGTGAATGGTGGGGCAGCGGGTGCACGTTCGGGCAGCGGGTGCACGGTGGGGCAGCGGGTGAATGGTGGGGCAGCGGGTGCACGGTGGGGCAGCGGGTGAATGGTGGGGCACCAGGTGCACGGTGGGGCAGCGGTGCACGGCGGGGTAGCGGTGCACGGTGGGGCAGCGGGTGAATGGTGTGGCACCAGGTGCACGGTGGGGCAGCGGGCACGGCGGGTAGTGGGCACGGTGGGGCAGCGGGTGAATGGTGCGGCACCAGGTGCACGGTGGGGCAGAGGGTGAATGGTGGGGCACCAGGTGCACGGTGGGGCAGCGGGTGCACGTTCGAGCAGCGGGTGCACGGTGGGGCAGCGGGTGAATGGTGGGGCAGCGGGTGCACGGTGGGGCAGCGGGTGCACGGTGAGGCACCAGGTGCACGGTGAGGCACCAGGTGCACGGTGGGGCACCAGGTGCACGGTGGGGTAATAATGTGGTGGTGAAACAACATTCCTGGACCACTCCCTTGATGTGGCTGACGAGGAGTTACTTACTGCGCACACACACATACACACACACACACACACACATACACACGCGCGGACGAACGGATGAATGCATATGCAGACACGAGCACACGCCCAAATACACGCGTTCAAGTAAAAGCAGTTATACACCTGAGTTTGGACACGAGAGAGAGAAAGAACTAAGGTAGTTAAGAATGGTTTCTGTACTTACATATGTCATGTGATGTACAGTACGTGTGGTTTGGTCATGTCTCGAAGACACACATGCGCTAGTCATGTCTTGGTTGTTCACATGACACATACGCTGGTCATGTTTGAGTCTTCACACACACACACACACACACACACACACAGGAGAGTCATGGAACACACACACACTTGCTTTATCAATACATTAATCATGCTCAACATCTCTTTCTTAGCACCTATGACTATTATCGATGTTCCTCTTATTTAGAAGTTTCATAAATTTTTGCTCTTCTCATATACAATATTAACCTTTCTTCCCTTTGTTATATATCTTAATTAGTGAATCTTCTCCTGTTAACTAGTTATATGTCCATTTCTCCTCTTACATAAACGTGTAGTTGACAGTCATATCGTTGACCCTCAAACTGTAGTGGTAGGTGTACGAGTTATCGCACCGAGTTAAATATAGCGCATGACGTCAGTGTCCATATCCGCTGTCAGTGGCCTCTTTACTGCGGGACAACAACAACACAACCACACAATGTTATACAGAACTTCGTAAGACTATTTATTGTTCAGTTTTAAACATGACCGATGTTGATACAAGAGCCCTATTGTTATGGTATTTACATAATCATAATGGTTGCCCCTCGTGTACAAGGATGGCCGGCTCTAGAGCAGGCATAGAAGCTGTTGTCAACACAACAACCACACCTTGAGTTAACAAGTTGCATGACCCAGTGTCAAGGAATAATTCGAGAAGACCGGAGAACTCGCCATCTGCACTGGCTAACCATTACCCCGGAACACGATCAACAAAATCGATTAACATCCAGGTTCCCAAATACTATTGGGTAAACAGTGGCAAACAGCGTAAAGAAACTTGTCCATAGTTTCACCCTGCCCGGGGATCGAACCCGGGTCCAATACTTGCGAGGCGAGCATCCTGACCATTACACCACAGGTCACCATGGTAGTGGGAGCACTACATAGATTCAATGGCTTTGGCCACTTTCCCCTGCCAGATAGTGGAAAACACCAGTGAACTGAAATAAACGTTTCTACTTACAGTATTTCTGTATGTTATTTAAGCGACTGTACCCCCCTCCAGTCTTCTATACACACTTTTAATTTTAGTATATAATGCTGAGGAAAACAAACATTGGGTTCTAATAAAAGAGCTGTTGTGTGATTACAAAAAACGGGAGGAAGAGTTAATCCCACATTGTCACAGGTATCTCACACAGACAAAATATATGAGTAGACAATACAATATATAAACCTTGCTAAGATTTAAAGTGGCTGGACAGATATTGATCTCTCGATTCCTAGCATCCAGCAGATAGTGGATTACCTCAGCCTCTTGGTGGGTTGTTAGTTCCCTGAAGGATTGTTCCACCTTTAGAGGGCACACGCTATAGTGTACAGGGGCTAGTGTACACGGAGGTTTGGGTATTAAAAGAATAAAATCTGGAATGGTAAAAATCCGACAGCAATGGGAAATGGACAATATTCGGAAAATTTTTGAACAACGGCAGTAGTAGTTTGAAACATTATGTTCGAGTTTTGAATTCTACAAGTTGTACTTATGGTAAGGCTTCGGTTAAGTATGATACATTTGTGATGAGACTACGCTTTGGATACAAATATTATTGGCAATATATTGAAGGAACTGATGGCATTCCTTGTAAACTGTGTGACTATGTAAAGTCTCATACATTATATCATTACATTATGGAATATAACTGTTTATCAGAATTTAGGGGTGATGGTATTACTGATATTACAGAGATGGTTTGTTATTTAATAAACAAAAATATGGTTAAGAATATTATGAAAAAAAAATCTGTAAGTTTAACATAAGATTGTAGATTTTATGCATATTTATTTGTTGTATACATATCCGATTTATGATTAGTAGAATGTTAAAGAGCACTTGTTAAGACTAGTTTTAGGTGGACTTGTTAGCATGCTAACCAGCTCCTTTTGATGTAATTGTCAATAAATGTTTTGAATTTGAATTTGAATTTGAATACACGGAGGTAGCCCAGTCCTCCACTCAGGCCCGGAATTGAATCATGACCACTCATAGAAGTTGTAGAATACTGTAAATCCGAATTAAATCTTATTAATATATCATGTGGTTTGTCCACTTGGTGAAAATCCTCGACATTTTAATCACTGATAAAAATTAATGTTTTAGAGATGTTAAGTATCCACACAACTTGAGTTTACAGGTACGTTGTTTTTATCCAGAATTACAACAGTAAGGTGTTCACTGGTCGACACGGTCACTGTTGCCCAACCACCATGACGTCATCTTTTTATGGTGTTAAGGAAATGTCAATTATCACAAACATCATCTACAAGCACGAGTTGACCCGAAAGACATTGTGACAGACGGTAATATGTACCCACACAACTTTTTTTTTAAGTATTTCAAATTTTTTATCAGGAAGCTTATTCAGAGATCAGTAAATGCAATGAGCTAGATGTACAGTTACTACAGAACTGAGCATGTGACGTAAGAACCATCACAGTATAATGCCAAATTAATTTATGAATAACAGTACAGTACATGTACAGATTAAGCTAAGAAGGACATGTACTGTAATTTTTATGTGGTGACAGAATCGTGAAAATTATTAACTCTTCCTCCATTATTGAGTATAACTACGCTTGTCGTTCTTCTCTTTGATGTAAACAGTGAAGGGTGTTAGCCGTGTTGACTCGCACCACCCTCTTATATTATTTCCCCCGTCTGCTGCTTACTACTTGCATGTGCACCTTTATACACATTAGTGCTTGCTCTGTGGTTGCTTGTGCTTTCTTGTTCTCTGTCTGTGGTCTCTTGTTTTATCTGTGGTTCTTCGTTGGTCGTTTGTGCTGCTACGTTTATTTTTATCAATGTGAAAAAAAATAATCCATTGCGTATTTTTTAGACAGTTATAACGGCATATAATAAGTATGAAATTAACTAATAATTGAATGAGATTAAAATTGCATATGTCAAGAAATGTGGTTCATAGATCGATCAAATGAGCTGGTTTACGGAGAGTGGGTGGCAGACCGTCCATCCCTCCGACTGGCAGAGGCCGAAGTGTTTGTTTTACTGGAGGCTGCATCTCCTCCCCGCCCCCACCTCCACCACGCGCATCAATAACTTCAAGGCGGAATTCAAGAGTTAAAAAAAATAATAATGTGGAATTCAAAATCAAGGTAATAACGTAAAAGTAAGTGTAGGGAAATTATATATATTTTGTGCACCTCAACCAGCCTGACAATAAAACTATTACATCGAAAGGACAGGGTAGTATGCTACTCCCACCGTCACCTTTGCCATCCCCTTCTGGGGCTTACAAATAGTTATAAATGTTATATCAATACATGAATTATTTTTACATCAATGAAATAGTTCATTTTGACATGAACACTGCACTACATCAAAAGAACAGATAATGTAATCTTACACAAAGATAAATGGGCCAAGGCTGGAAATTTGGTGGTATGACTCATTTTCGAACCACCAACACCTCAAACCTCCAACACATTTGAACCCCCAACACTTCGTACCCTAACACCTCAAACCCCTATACCTAATAATGCTGACAAAGGGTAACAATCACATTAGTAAGGATTACTCTTTTATACAAGTATAAAATTGTTAATTGCTCGTATATATACAGATTGTATACCTGTATGTCAGCTCAGCCCGTCCAGAGGGATGTACATGTATGAATTAATTAATTTAGAGGCTAATAAGAAGGAAGTACATTTTCATAAGAAATATTGATATATCGAGGGTTGTCTTTGAGGATAAAATAGCAAATTACAAGTACAGTATAGTACAATACAGTACAGTACAGTACAGAAGTAATTAGAAAGTGGTTTAAGAACGGCTATATGGGGAAGAGTTAGAGCGGCTCGTCCTCAATCCCCGGTGGACGTGGTTACCAGCGTGGGAAACTACTGTACCTACCCGTGACCGCTGTTTCACCTCACTAGGCTCAGTCACTCACTACATGTTTTGTTTTTTTCGGTAGAGGAAACAGTGGGTTGTGTCCCAGTGACCCACTCCCACCTGCCTGGCCACCACACATGGCGATGGTGTACCTCTTGTTGGCTCTTTATATTTGTTAATGGTTAACATGATGACTTGTGTACGTTTGTGCTGATGGAATTTTCATGGATTTCAGATTTTTTTCAAGATGTACTGTATATATTGAGAATTATTGTTTTGTTTATATCCTGACAAACCCAATGTGTGTGTGTTATTAAATATGAATATATGCAAAATATCGACAATTTCTAGATTTTCTCGAAAACTTAAAGAAATCTGTATTGTATAGAGAGATATTCATGTAAACAAATCAAAGGGCAAACTGTAAATGAATAACATTTAACGTGACTAAATAAATTTAGACTAATCTCATCTAGCATAACTTGGACGTAGTTTAGTTATTCTACGATAGTAAAAAGAATTTCTTATTTTAAACACGCTTTTCCGTGATTTAATAAGAGTGAGAAATCTATACACACACACACAGCTGTGGTGGGTGTGTGACCATGACGTGATCCATTAATAGTGCTACTTTTTGCTGCTGACCCCTCCTCTCTACCAATGGATTCCCCGCTGCAGAACATTATTTATTATAGAAGAGTGGCAGTGTTTACTCTGCTTTAGATGTAAAGAAATAATTCACTTTAGCATAAGGTGAAAAAAAAGTTTACGTAATCAGAGAACCCACTGTTAGTATAATGTATTGGTCCATTGGTATACATAGTATGGAGGCGGCCACCCTTGAGCCTCGCCCTGAGACGGTGTGTTGCTGGGACGGCCGCGCTGGAGGCGGATCCTTAAGATGTCTTCGTTAACGCCCAATATACTGATTGGAAGACATACTGTTTTCCACTGTTGATGTGTGCCTTTAAGACACCCTGATTATTTGTAACATATATTTTTTATACAACACATATATAAGAGAACGCGTATTTAAATCTTCTTAAAAATCTGAAATTGATAACTGGAAGAACTGTCATGCCAAGAGGAGGTACGGTTAGTTCAGACTCCAGCAGCACCGCTGGTTTGACTGTCAAAACAAACATGACAAGCACGTACAGAAGGAACTTCCGCATGGTTCACTCTGAACATCCGTACTGTAAAATTTGATAGTGATTTTGGTAAGAAGTCCGGGCAGGCTACTAACTAGCGGCCCAGTCCAAAAATGAGACAGCTAGGCCAGGGGTGAACTGGGCCGCCAGCAGAAATACTCGTTCTGTGATGACCCAATCGCACTTTTTGTTCTGGTTAAAAGGACCAGCCGGTGCGTGAGAATATTGTGAGTGGTGTCCGTGAACCTGTGACACTGACACCCGCATCGTTCACTACCACTGTCACCTCCATGATCGTACATCTTACGGTATGTCGTCAATGCTTGCTAAGGATGTACCGTAATGTGTGTGTGAGAGGAATTTGTATCTCCCTATCTTACGTTTCTTGTTATTCACATTTTCATGGTAATAATATTATGAACTATTATCTAAATTTACTTCGCATCAACCTTAACATATCCAAGTGTGTAGTGAGGGAGGGAGGGAGGGAGGACTGGTATCTACGTCAGCGTTGACATCCCCACTACGGGTCCTTCACCACCACCACCATGACGAGGCTTCTGTATTTTAATAACACTGATCAAGGTATGTCGCTCTTCACGGATGAATAAGGAAATTAATTGAAAATCTAAGGTCACGAACATTGTTAAGGGAATGCACTATGTCTCCCAGCACCCATGTGTCAATATCTTAAGACAAAGTAAAATCTAATTACAGAATGCAAGTCGGTAAAAATTCAACAGTTTACTCTTTACCTTTTGACCTTGTAAATCTACATTGCATTTTTAATTCCTTTTTTTTTTGGTCATCAGTTTTGCAGTCATGTGCCGAGTACTTAAGTATTGAGATATAGCAACTCAACATTCAAACTGCGATTGCTTATCTTTGACCCATTGATGTGCGGTTGACCAAAATCAGCAAAAGTTTATTTAATCAGTTGAGCTTCTCGTGTTTTGGAGCTGTCAGAAAGCCCATTTGTGTTAAAGTGAAGTTGAGTGGTGAGTATGTGAAGAACTTGGGGGGGCGGGGGGTAAAATGTCTCCCTGGTACTTCATAATAATTTGACCTGCTAAATTTTGATGAGCGGCCAACCTGTCTCCCTGTCCTGGTGTGTTCCATCATGAATGGGCTAGTTTACTTCCCTCCTCCTGGTGAAATTCTTATTGTGGAGGTCACTGTTTCTCCCTTACTGTAGGGCTCTCTGAGTTTTCAAGTCCTCCCTTATTTTACGGCTCAATAAGGTTTTAGTTTTCTTTTACTGTACGGCTGTATGAGGTTTCAGTCCCTCTGACTGTAGGGCTCTAATGGTTTAAGATGCCCCTCCGCTCTTTACTACAGAGAATGTATAACATTACAAAACAGACCACCCTCTGTCCTTGCTCCTGTAATATGGATAAAGTTAAAAAATCTACACACGGAGGATGAATAACAGAACCAATGTATGGATAAACAACATTTATTTGGTAACGTTTCGACAAATTTCTTGTCATCAGACCGGCCCGTGGCATGTTGTCAGGGCAACTTGTGCGAATTTATCTTTCTTAATGTATCTTTATATCAGATTCCAACCTAAAGCATGGTGAAGTCTGCCTTATTTATAGGCTGATCTGATGTGTGGCTTTGATTCTGATTGCAATCAGGGACCATAGCCATATATATTAAAAGGTGTATAACTGATGTAAAGCTGTAGCTGCCACCATCGCTCTTACTGAAGAACCGAAGGGAGTACTGTACAGTATATTCCCTTAAGTAGGCAAATAATTATCTTTTACTGAGAAATAATCAATGTGTTGCTTTGAGAAATTATCCTTAGATATATGACGCTGGATGTCAATAACCCACTGAATATAATTATATAATTGTTTTATTGAATAATCTGATGTTATCGCACACTATCATGTAAGGCGCAATGAGCTTAATGTATTATGCGTCGCGGCCGCTTGGTGAACACGTTCGCCCATTGGAGTGCTCCATCCTCCTATGGTCCCAGAATCCTAGGTTACAAATAGCGAGGAGCGACAGTCATAAATTTGGCGTGGCAGCATCAACAATCAAGCGAGTGTCTGTTTACAATTCTCAGTGAAGGTCACTTCGTCCAGATACATTCAGGTTTGGCCATGGAATCGGGACAGACTTCAGATTGTGGACTTGGCCTCCAAGAAGGCTCCAGAAGTTACATTTCATTAATAGAGAATTATCTGTCACCTTATCAACATGTTACTTGTGAATCTATAATTACCTATCTGTTTATATTCCATCATCGTAAAACATAATTAATGTGACCCTATTTAATGTGCTGGTACATTTGTATTTAGAGTGTAGTGTTGATGTAATGCATTATATATTATTCTTATGACCATTTGTAATAAAAATTAATTAAACTAAATGCATTACAGTTAAATGGAGAGTGCGATGTGAAATTTAAACCAGAAATGTCCGTCTTACTGTATTTAACGGTCATCAGGTTCAAACCTCTAAGGCCCCCACACGACTCTCTTACCCAGGGCCTCAAGAACCCTAGAGGCTAGAGCCGCCACTATGGTGAAGGTGAGTGTGGTGGTGGTGGTGGTGAGGGTGTGGTGAGGTAAGTGTGGTGGTGGTGAGAGATGAATGTGGTGGTGAGGGTGTGGTGAGAGGTAAGTGTGGTGGTGGTGAGAGATGAATGTGGTGGTGAGGGTGTGGTGAGAGGTGAGTATGGTGGTGGTGAGAGGTGAGTGTGGTGGTGGTGAGAGGTGAGTGTGGTGGTGGTGAAGGTGTAGTAAGACTTAGGCGTGGGCAGTGCTGCATGACGCCACCAAATGCCAGGCAGTGAGCTGTGGGGAGCGACACGGACGTGAGCGAAGGGCAAGGTTAGGTTTTACACTCGGGAGGGAAAACCTGGAGCAGTGAGGCGCTCGACCAGGGAACGGGAAGGAGGGTAGAGTAGGGTAACTGTGTGATGGAGTGTGGTAACCTGTGTGTGTGGTAGAGTGCGGTAACTGTGTGGTAGAGTGTTGTAGCAGTGTGGTAAAGTGTGGTAACTGTGTGGTAGAGTGTGGTAACCTGTGTGTGTGCGTGTGGTAGTGTGTGGTAACTGTGTGGTGGAGTGTAGGTAACCTGTGTGTGTGGTAGAGTGTGGTAACCTGCGTGTGTGGTAGAGTGTGGTAACCTGTGTGAGTGTGGTAGACTGTGGTAGCACTGTATGGTAAAATGGGATAACTCTGTGGTAGAAGTGTGGTAATAGAGTGCGGTAACAGTGTGTGGGGTAGAGTATGATAGCAGTGCATAGTAGGAGTGTGGTAGCAGTGTATGAAGAGTGTGGTAGTGATTTGTGGTAGAAGTATGTAGTAATAGTGTTGTACAAATGTGTGTGGTAGTGTGGTAACAATGTGTGGTAGTGTGGTAGCAGTGTGTGACAACAGTGTGTGGTAGTGTGTGGTAATAGTGTGGTGGTAGAGTGTGGTAATCGTGTGGTAGCAGAGTGTGGTAATAGACTGTGGTAGCAGAGTGTTGTAATAGAGTGTGGTAGCAATGTGGTAGGCTACTGCAGGTCAGGGCTATTACCCCCACACCAACAACTTTCACCAGTGATGGCTGGGTGATGGAGGATCAAGTGCTCGTCCCTGTAACAAGTTTCTTCAGGTTTAGATTATGAAAATATTATATACTGTATATTTTTGCTGGCTGCTGTATTTATCTTTATATGTACTGTATATAAAAATATTCTTGAGTGCTTTTCTGATTCCATATATTCTTGATTCCTATTCTGAAATACCTCTTATTATTATTATTGTTATTATTATTTGTATTATTATTATTATTATTATTATTATTATTATTATTATTATTATTATTATTGTTATTATTATTATTATTATTATTATTATTATTATTATTAATATTATAAGAAATTGCAGTCCAAAGCTTTAACTTTGTTACAATCTAGCTATTGTTGCTTTATTTAGTATTATATACGAGCCATTGTTAGATGGAACCAGAACTTTTTATATCACAAGCATTCTAGCAAGTCCTCCCGCAGTCACCGCTACACAACTGCTGACGTAAAAATCCTCGTCCATATATGTTAAGTTGTCTTATATTTGTCACCGTCCCAGAGCTGCTATAAAATACAGTTACAGGATGGCATAAATTAAAGATTTAAGTCGAGGATTGTCATATTTTATTCATAGGCAGCAGGTAATGTTAACTGTTTTATTGGGACACCGCAGCTCAGTCACCCTCTCATCTGTATGCCAGGTGGAGAAGTTGAGTTGAACGCCTGTGTCCCACTTCTCGAGAGGAATTTCACCATCTGCATCCCATTTCTTCAACATACTCCTAAATCATCTTACGTCACTATATTGTAATTACTCAGATGTTAGTCTTTTATTATAATTATTATTAGCCGTTAATGATCTGTTTTCGAGGGTAGGTGATGTGAGAATCGCTAAAATAGAAATCGACTAAAACATTCCCAACCGATCATACTGTAAATGGCTCGGTGTCAGCTAAGTGAATCTGACTGTACGTGGTTATGTTGATGAAGATATGCCTCTAACAGTAAATACAAGGTAACCGTCAGTTGTAAGTGGGCCTGTAGGTTGACTAATTTGTGGTGAAGTGTTTGGTGTTGGCGGGTGAGTGTGCGCTTCCCGGGTGTCCTCAATGTGGATCACTGCCTATGACGTCACTCTAGTAAACATAGCTTATTTTTCTCGGCGGCGCTGTGACTTCTTCGTATTATTCTGTAGTAATATATTATTTCAATGATTTGTTTCATCGTAAAAAAAATATCTACCAAGGATAGACAGAGTTTTGTTTTTGAGAATTTAAACGTGATGGTTGGGTGTGGCACATATTTTGTAGCAACTTAAGAGTTACTCATACGGAAAATAAATGTGTGTGTGTGTGTGTGTGTGTGTGTGTGTGTGTGTGTGTGTGTGTGTGTGTGTACGCCAGATGTGAACCAGTTTCCCTCCACTGTGGCCTCCTCTTTTGCTGCAGATGTGGCCGTGAAATTTGTGTGAAATATGAATAAGAGAAAAATGTGTTAAAATAGGTAATTAATACACATGTTAACATATATTTAACACGAGATCATGTTGACAGGTACTTAACATATTAACAGGAACTTAATACACGACATGGTAGCTTATTTTAAACACATGTTAACAGTTATTTAGCACATGTTAAGTGTGTTGGCAACATCGTCTACAGAATAACTTACATTGTTTATAGTGGGACACACGTTTCATGCCCCAGTCTTCACCTGGTGCTGGTATAAATGGCTAATATTTCAAGTTTCCAAGTTTATATCTCTGAACTCCTCTCTCGCTCCTGCTTGGGTTAGTGTTTAAACCAAAGGGAGGAGGAAGAAGGGGAGTGGGGAGGCAGTAAGGGCGTGTGGTGTGAGCCAAGACAAATGGAACCATCCACACATACTCCTGTGGTCAAACGTATTGTACGGTGCCGTATACAGGGTGAATCTTTAACGTCCACACTAAATCACAGCACTTAATATTAGTTCACTGAACATATATACTACAGTATACAGTACTAGTGATGGATGTCACATCTGCAAAATTTTCACATCCGCATCTTGAAAATGCGGGTGTTGCGGATTTGTAGAGCTTGGGATCTTTTAATATTAATATAAATATTTATATAATATATAAATATTTTATCACACACACACACACACACACACACACACACACACACACACACACCTAGATAACAACACCGTGGGCCACAAGGCTACTGGGCCAGATTTCAACATCTATAATCTATTAATGTCTTCCCGTCCCGTCTATATCTGACTGGTGGAGAGGAGGTAGAGGGTGCTGGGGGTGAGGGATCAACAGGATGAAAGTAATATGCGCATCTTATCACTTGCGCAACTCTCTCTCTCTCCCTCTCTCTCTCTCTCTCCCATGTCTGATAGTTTTCCACTTTCTCCCTGAAAGAAATGGACTTTCACTATTCCCATGAAGAGGTTACATTCAATGGAGTGCTGGGACCGCCTCGCCCGAACCGTTTGTTGAATTTTGATTGAATCACCGAACTTTTTATTTATTTTTAACTATTTAGCAGACAATGAAAATTTATCTTGAAATGGTGCAAAAAATACTTTATTTTCCATGCTTATATATTTGTAATGATTAAAATCTAGCAGCTTATTTGGTTTAACTAACTTGCCTTGAACAGTAGTCGAACTGATCGTGTCATTGACATGTAGTGAACTTGTACTGATTTGTTGAGCTCTTCAGTATTTATTTCATGTGAATATATGTTTTAAGAAAATACTGTACCCTAGTTTTGTTTAATAAAAAATGGTTTACTCTCAGGTCATGTAATTACGTCATTAGTGAGTATAAAGGATATGTGGGATAATTTTTGTCAGAATGTTACAAAATGTTCTTCGAAAAGGCTAAAATGCGTTGGCTTCCATGGCTCCGCCTGGGATCCCGCTGGGGGAGTTTCTGCTCACCCCAGTCCCCCTAGCGTAATGGTTCTCACTGTTGTCGTTTGTCGATTTACACCACTTGAATTTCGCCTTAATCAGATCCGGCTGTTAAGAAATTGCCAGCACACCCTTGGTTATATCCCACTTGGATGATTCCCAAATACAGGAGTCCCAAATATACATTATTCAAGAATATAAACGGGATTAGCAAACCAGGACACAGGTCAATGACCCACATCAAGGCCTGGGGGCGAAATAATAATAATAATAATAATAATAATAATAATAATAATAATAATAAATTAACAAAAGAATATAAAAAATATATTAAATAAAAATACAATATAATAAGATAATGCAACAAGAATGATAATAATAATATTACTACTACTACTACTAATAATAATAACAATAACAATAATAATAATTAAATACAAAGTAAGAGAAACAATTGAATCCCTGCAATTGTCTGTAAATGAGGCAGAAAGTCAGATCAGCAGCCTGGGACTTGGTCACAATTTTTGTGATGCCATATGGCAGCAGAGTCTACCATTAGACAACACATTATGCTTCCAATATCTTCCCAGGCGGTAGTATCTCCCTGTTTGGTAGCTGACTACTACTTACTGGTTTTATATATATTTATATATAATGAAAAGTTGGTATTATGTGGTAAGTGAGTTATTACACGCTGTAAAAACTGTACCGGTACTGTAGAAGTTGTGCTTGATAGCGCTGACAACAACTCTCATCTTGATTAGTTCTGGTGTATAATCAAAACCAACACCGTCTGAACAAAAGCAACCCTAATCTCACATATCATTCTTTATTTGTTTACAAACGTCGACTTGGACCAACACAAACCTCAGACACACTCCATCATCTTCATCAACACGAGTGTGGCCGAGCGCCGTCTATTACTGGAGCAGATAACTTGCTGCAACGCCTTGAAATCTCTCTCGTACGGCTCCGGTGACCATCCATGACCACGCCCAGTCAACCATACGCCATTGTTGTTTTTTCCTCATTCTCGCAGTCTCTCTGACACCGTGAACCCTGTCGGTGTCTCTATTACCAGGTTCTGTTTCTTTTTTTTTTTTACTTACAATTTCCTTCTTAACCAGAATTGGATATTTGGATTTTTTATGGTTATGAATGTCTCTTGTACGGGCAAAAAATTACTTATTAAAAATAGGGGAGTTGTAATACTGGTTATAATTATTTGAGGGACAGTCCAGAGAAAATTGTTTAAATTATGATAAATAACAAAAGGTCATTAGATGTTTTATATACCTGTACAGTATATGCTTTGAGAGACCATATTGACCTAGGCAGCACCTGTGTAATCTCTTACCAATTGCCGTTAACACTGGGTAATGAACGGCGAATTGCAGAGTAAACGTAATGCATGAAATTGTACTTTACAGACACATTGAGAATATATCATAATGATAATGACACCTATCATAGAATGGTCCATCATCTCTTTATATTTAAAAATAACATGAGGATTGTCGCGTAAAGTAATGGGAAGGCTTTGTGGGTGAATGGAACAGGCGCCCACATAATATGGTTAGTGAAAACACATTAAACAATTAAAACAAATATATAAGCTAATAACGGAAAATAAAATATGGATTTAAATTACACAGGAGCTGCCCAGTGTGTGCCAAGAGGTGTTTTGCAGTCTCTTGGTGTGTTCTAAAGCATCTGGTCTAGCAGTATGTTTCTAATTTAGGTAGAATTATAATTATATTTCCTTCCTTGATTTTACAGCGACGGGGAAACGAACAGAGGTGGCGGGGAACCGGTCAGCCTGGCAGCTGGTGACGGGAATCGACCACTGGTGACGGCAAAACTACTTGACGGAGAAACGTCTAGCAACCTGTCCAAGTAGGTCACACTCACACCTGTACCTGATGGGTCACACACACACCTGTACCTGATGGGTCACACTCACACCTGTACCTGATGGGTCACACTCACACCTGTACCTGATGGGTCACACACACCTGTACCCGATGGGTCACACTCACACCTGTACCTGATGGGCCACACTGAAAGTTTTATGGACTTGTGGCAATTATTAACATCTACAAGAGACAAATGACAGCGACAATGAAAAAAGTGGAAGAGATAAATGATGGAAAAAAATATCGGTAAATAAGGAAGGAAGAGCGAAGAAAAAATGAAACTAATTTGAAACAGAATGAAATGTTAAAGTCAATGAAAATAGACTTGTTGAATAATGACGAAACATTAAAAAAAATTAGTGTGAGAGTAAAAAGAAACAGTGTTAGTATAGAGGCTGCATGAGTGTGTTGGTGAGGTGGTGTGTCAACTTATACTGAAAGGAAGGTCACACAAACAATCAAATTGCCTCATTCACCTCCTGGGATACGAGTATTTTCCATTTATTGCTCTATAATTATTTATCCCGTTATTATTGTTATCTCTCTCTCTCTCTCTCTCTCTCTCTGTGAGTTAGTAGTGAGTATTTGTGTTGACTATAAAGAGCTACGCATTGAGTTTTAGTTTGGTGACTTGGCGGGTTTCAGTATTTGTTCAACCGTAGAATATTCAGCACACAAAATCCTCGCGGTAAATTGAGTGGGTGACTTACCCCTTACTTCATTGGGCGTAAGAATCATTCAGTGAAGCAGTAAGTACGTGATGCGTGAAGTGGTCTTACCTGGGTGTTTATCGTCTAGAGGTGCGGGAGAGCCTGGAGGTGATGGTGCCGGAGGCTGAGAGTCGGTCTGAGTGTGGGGGGCGGTACACTCCGGGCCGAGGGTCAACCCTCTCCAGCTCGTCCCCACTAAGATCCAGGTCTGCCACCATCTGTAGAATCTCTCGGTCCTTCTTGCTCATAGAGTCTTCGCCAATACCCGCCAGCGACCCGTAAGAGCGTGATCGGTGCTCTTCTCGGATGCTGTATGAGAAGGCCCTCTCGTTGAGATGGCCTTTTCTGCCATATATATCTTCGTCTGACTCCTTTTTGTTGCCACTTTTCTTCTTCTTCTTATGCTTGGGCCGGCCAGTAGTGGCGTACTGTTCCATGAGGTACTGCTCATGAGGGAAGTGTCCCGGCTGGTAGGACGCTGTGGGGCTCAGGGGTCGGGTAGACGGCATGTAGATGGGCTCCTCAAGTACCCTTGATGGAGGCCGACGGCCCGGAGGGCCATAGGGGCCTGGATGTGGTCCCGGAGGCCCATGTGGTCCCATGGGTCCAGGAGGGGGTAGCATAACGTGTGGAGGCCCTGGTGGGGGCAGCATGTGTGGCGGTGGTGGACCCTGTAGTGGTACCATATGTGGTGGAGGCATGGGTCCCATATGAGGCCCGTGGGGGCCTGGGGGTCCATGTGGACCCGGTGGCCCATGTGAGCCTGGGTGTCCATGTGGGCCAAGGGGCCCATGTGGGCCTGGAGGTCCATGTGAACCTGGGTGACCATGTGGACCAGGGGGCCCATGTGGTACAGAGTGACCGTGGGGGGGAGGTGGACCATGGTGGCTATGAGGACCCGGGGGCCCTTGCACCATTATGAAGGGTGGGGGGCCACGCATGCCCTTACTCTTTCTCTCAACCAAACTGCTGCTGCCAAGAATTCGTAACTTTCCCTTCCCCTTAGTTGGTGAGGAGTGGCCATTCATGTGGCGAGGGAGACTACCGTTATGGTGCCTCATACCGCCGTTAACTACACTAGCGGGGCGAGGAGGTCCACCGTTGGTCAGTCTACTCATCTCGTCCTCCTCACGGCGAGCCTTATTTCTGGCATCTTTTTTTCCTTTTTTATCTTTTTCGATGATGTCGAGTGGAGGGGGCGGGGCGACTGAGGGCATAATCATCTGCCGGGGGCGTGAGGGGCGAGTCCCGCCAGTAGTTCCGTAAAGCGATGATGTAGACCTCGCTGACCGTAGCGTCCCCGAGGAGTAGTCGGAATAGATAAGTTCTGGGTCTCCTTTAGGTGCTCCTGCCCATACCTTGTGGTTTTCGTCGCCATTATATATTGACATTTCGTCTCCCGGTGAGCCATGGGAGGAGGGCGAGGCGGGTGCGTCCTGAGTTGGTGAAGAACCAAGTGACGCAGGGATTATTTCAGACGCTGCACTGCTGAAGTCTTCTATTTCAATGGCGCGCTCCTCTGTTGCACGGCCGCCGTACACGGAGCCGCACTGACTGTTACCGCCGCCCTCAAGACTACGGGCGTACATGGAATCAGCATATGCATGGAAACAACACCTCACCAGGGCATTTGCTGGGGTCTCACGTTTACATATGAAGGCGTGACACTCGAGAACCTTGATGCCGGTGATGCGACGCATGATGCAGGCGAACAGCGGCGGGTGGTTGATGTTGGGGTTCCTGGCGAAGGGCGAGTCCAATGGCAGAAATCTTGGCACTGTAGCGCCCTCGCCCCCCGAGACCACCACGTACCTGACAGCGGCGCAGTAGTGAAGTGATTCAATGGGGAAGAAACGTGTCACCTTTTTCTGATTTTCGTCCACATTTTCCAGTAGTAAACCATTGGACCACACTGAGAGCCAGGAGTCTATACCCCGTGCACTGACCGCACCTTCTGCAGGATATAGCTCCCTGAGTGGCTCCTGTATACCCTGCAGGCCATCCTTGGTGACCTGAGGGACGGACGAGCCCAAATACAACACTCGGCAGCGGCAGATAGGTGTTGCGTCCGCACCTCCTCGCCTGGCCATCTTCATGATTTCAACTTACAAGAAACGTCACTTTACCTTAAAGAAATCCACGCCACTATTGGCCTTTTTATATTTATTGTGAAGCACTACGACGCACAAGAGGCTACAGCCCTGCTTCTTCTACGCTTGTTCATACTGCGTAAGTCACACACACACTGGGTGAGAACGCTCCCCAGCTTTACCTCGCTCTGGGTGCGACGACAACACTGCACAGGTGAGGTGAGTGGGGGAGCACACACCTAGGCTCAGGTATGTGGGGCCGCACTGCGCATGCCTGGCCAGCCGGCGGCTCCCGCAACACATCACCAGCCAATCCTGGAGCGACTTCAGAAACTGGGTTACGCCGTCTCTCAAGATCATCTGACTTCTTAAGTTCTCTCAAGCTCACCTCCTCCAGGTGTTTCGCTTCATTTCTGCTTGACTCAATTTGTAAACTTCATTAAAGAAGAAACACAAGAAGGCATCAATGTGAGCGTTGAGAGGATGGGTGGGTGACTGTGACCACCGAGGAAAGTGTGGCTGGTGTCGAGATGTACTGTACCGCCTTAACACAACACACACCTCACCCCTCACACCTCACTCCTCACACCTACCTACCTTACAACTCTACAACTGTTATTGTTTGTACATTTATTTATCTCTGGTAAACCATCAGCATTAGATTATTAAGTGAACTATTTTCCTGCAGCAACTGTCTTTCATTGTAATTATGGCAATGGCGGGGAAGACGGTATCCGGGGTCGAGTGCACGCGCTCAGACACAGACCCACAAACACACACGCGTTCACACACACACGCGCGCTCGCATGTGTGTGTGTGTGTGTGTGTGTGTGTGTGTGTGTGTGTGTGTGTGTGTGTTTCCCCTGAATTCCCTGTCCCCAGGGCTCCCGATATCCGGGACGGGTGGGCATGTCACCACCACCCGCGACTTGTCTTGCCCACATATTAGTTATTACGCCCACACACTACTTGTCAGCCTAGTACCACAACATCCAGAAAGTACCACAACACCCAGCAAGTACCACAACACCCAACCAGTACCACAACACCCAGCCAGTACCACAACACCCAGCCAGTACCACAACACCCGGCAGATACCACAACACCCAACCAGTACCACAACACCCAGCCAGTACCACAACACCCAACCAGTACCACAACACCCAGCCAGTACCACAACACCCGGCAAGTACCACAACACCAAGCAAGTACCACAACACCCGGCAGGTACCACAACACCCGGCAGGTACCACAACACCAGTGATATACAGTAAATATAAGTTTTTGAATTATAAGGTTAATTAAATAATGTTGTAGCTACCTGTAATTGTCCTGACAGCTGTGTTGACCCGACGTTCTTGTTGAGTCTGGGTGTGACGTCATCGATATTATGATAACAATAAGAACATAAGAAAATAAGGAGTCTGCAATAGGCCGTTTGACCTGTGCATGGCAGCTCCTGTCGAGAGTTACTACCACTCTCTATCATCCATGAATCTATCTAGCCTCCTTTTAAAACTTTCCAGCGTTCCAGCACTTACTACAAAGTTGCTAAGCTTGTTCCACTCGTCCACCACCCTATTTGTGAACCAGTTCCTTCCTATCTCCCTCCTAACCTAAACTTATCCAACTTAAATCGTTGCTACGAGTCCTATCCTGCTCGGATATTATGAGAACTTTATCTCAGTGACCTCAGTGTTAATAGCCGTGTGGTACAATAGTGACCTCAGTGCTAATAGCCGTGTGGTACAATAGTGACCTCAGTGGTAATAGCCGTGTGGTACAATAGTGACGAGGTGAACATTTCTTCATTATCAAATATTGAAATAACTTAGACTATTGGGCTGTCGGCTTCTTTCCACTGGTGACCAAGATAATGTCACGTGATCGCCTCATGTGTCTGACTGCGTGAGTTGCTTCTTCTGGCACTACACTAGACAGCAGAGACTGACATAAACTTCACCTACTCTTTCAACTTAGATGTTTTGGCTCCTTGTCGTGTGATAGCGCTTTGTTATATATTTTTTTTATCTTAATTTAACATTGAAAACGGAATATTTTTTTCAGTATTATATATTTTTCTTATTATATACTGTTGAAACGTTGTCGTGGTGTTAAGTAAAGCTCGTCAAGTTATTATATTCTGTCCCGAGGATGTGATAAATTACGAGGATTCTTAACAGTTTACCTTTGTGTAGTTGAGATGATTCATACCTTCACTAACTTATCCCTGACTCAAATACTCAGATAAGTCCATAAATACTGTGTACATTTAAGTTACGGTAATTATTAATCCCCCTTTAAACAGCTGAATTCCTGGTTAAATAACTTGACTTACTCGTTGGGAAGCATTGATAGGACCTCATAACACACACACACACACACCACCACCTGCCGTATGACCTTTCTGTAGGATTCAATGACGTCAGTATAATTATTCATCTTGGGACTTCTTCTAAGTTTAATGCCTGTTATTATACTCCTTAAGGGTGTGGGGTGATTCTTCCTCTCCACACACACACACACACACACACACACACACACACACACACACACACACACACACGCGCGGGACCGTTTTCCATACATCCTCTGTCTTTCGCCCATCACCCTCCACCTTCACCCTCCACCTTCACCCATCACCCTCCACCTTCACCCATCACCTTCATCCTTCATCCTTTACCCTCCACCTTCATCCATCACCCTCCACCTTCATCCATCATCATCCACCTTTACACTTCACCCTCACCTTCACCCATCATCCTCCACCTTCATCCATCATCATCCACCTTCACCCATCATCATCCACCTTCATCCATCATCATCCACCTTTACACTTCACCCTTCACCCATCATCCTCCACCTTCATCCATCATCATCCACCTTCACCCATCATCATCCACCTTTACACTTCACCCTCACCTTCACCCATCATCCTCCACCTTCATCCATCATCCACCTTCACCCATCAGTCATCCACCTTCACCCATCATCATCCACCTTTACACTTCACCCCTCACCTTCACCCATCATCCTCCACCTTCATCCATCATCATCCACTTCCCCCCTTCACCCATCATCATTACACTTCACCTAACCTTCACCCATCACCTCCATCTTCATCCATCACCTCCACCTTCACCCATTACCTCCACCTTTACCCTTCACCCCCCACCTTCACCATCATCCTCCACCTTCATCCATCATCATCCACCTTACCCCCACCTTCACCCATCATCATCCACCTTCACCCATCATCATCCACCTTTACACTTCACCCTCACCTTCACCCATCATCCTCCACCTTCATCCAACATCATTCACCTTTACCCCCCACCTTCACCCATCATCATCCACCTTCACCCATCATCATCCCTTACACTTCACTTCACCTCACCTTCACCCATCACCCTCCACCTTCATCCATCACCCTACCTTCACCCATCACCCTCCACCTTCACCCTTCACCCCCACCTTCACCTCCACCTTTCCCCACCCATTCACCCTCCACCTTCACCCCCTCCACCTCACCCTCATCATCCATCCTTCACCCATCACCTCCACCTTCACCCATCACCCTCCACCTTCACCCATCACCCTCCACCTTCACCCTTCATCATCCATCCTTCACCCATCACCCCTCCACCTTCACCCTTCACCTCTACCTTCACCCATCACCTCCACCTTCACCCATCACCCTCCACCTTCACCCTTCACCCTCCACCTTTCACCCATCACCCTCCACCTTCACCCTCCATCATCCATCCTTCACCCATCACCCTCCATCCTTCACCATCTAGCCTGAGGTAATGCCTTTATCAGGTGTGTGACGTCAGTGGGTGAATGTTTGTTGAGTAAGCAGGAAGTCGGCGGCGGCTCACCCTCCCTGTTGACTCATCATCCTCACACACCTGTTCCACACCTGCATCACACCAGCCCCACACACCTGTTCCATACCTGCCTCACACCAGCCCCACACACCTGTTCCACACCTGCCTCACACCTTCCTCACACCAGCCCCACACACCTGTTCCATACCTGCCTCACACTTGTCTCTTATCTGCTACACACCTGTCCCACGCCAGCCCTACACCAGCCCCACACCTGTCCACACCTTCACAGATGTCCCACATATTTACACCTGTCCCATACTTGTCTCTCACCTATCCCATACTTGTCCCTCACCTATCCCACACCTGTCTCTCACCTATCCCATACCTGTCTCTCACCCTCTCCCATATCTCCCAGACATTGGTTCCCTACTTACTCCACCTATTGTTACCTACGACCTATCTACCATCTCTCCCACCTATGCCTCATTAAGCACAGGTGACTCGTTTATTAGGCAACCCCTTGTATATCGTGTAAGGTAACGTCTGTGTACAGTTACTAAAAAAAAAAAAAATATCTATACAAAATTGTGTTGAAAAAATATGACACAATGGATGAAGTATTTTGACAACCCTACCGAGACAAAAGGAATCGTAGTGTTCATTGTGAAATTCATCGATCACCCCGAGTACAGATAGTTTTTTTGGGGTGACTGTATTTCTACCGTGTTAAAGCCTAGTCAAAACACACTGTAATGGTGGTTATTCATCTCTGGCTATTGGCTCGTAATAGTGAAAATGTTATGTGGCTTGTCAGATATTTAAGATTAGTCCAGGGTTACACATCTGTCACACCTGTCCTATACTCGTGATGTTTTTTTTTTACACCTGTCCAACGACTGCACCAGACCTCTTTCCCACACATGCCTTATACCTCTTCCACCTATCCCTCATACTTCTTCTATTCTGTTCCATACTTGCCTTACACTTTCTCCACTCATACCATTTCACCTGCCTAACAACTGTCCCACACCTGCCCCACACCTGCTCAACACCTGTCCCACACCTGCCTAACAACTGTCCCACACCCACTCAACACCTGTCCCACACCTGCCTAACAACTGTCCAACACCTAACAACTGTCCAACAATCGTTCAAAATACATCAAAAACCATCTGAAAAACATAATTACAACCTAACCTAACCTAACCTAACCTAACCTATCTCGGACGGTGGTGCCTTAAAATCCAAATAATAAGACTCTGTTTATACATCTTGAAATACATGAAGAGTGTTGTATGCATTTGATCTGTAATATAGTTCACCACTCCTGTAGCCTAGTAAGCACCCGGGGCAAGAATCGTAGAGAAGTGTAACAAATTTTTGCCCCTTATGGGTGATTTGCTAAGGAGAAAAATAACCAATGTAATCTTTATTGTTCGTGTATTGTGTTTATTTACACTTCATCTTTCATCTGATCGTTTATTAATGATTCAAAAGTCATTTATTAGTAAACATTCAATATACAGTATACACGTATATTGAAATATATTTTGTGATTGATAAGTACATACACATGCACAATCCTAAATACATGTAGAGAACATTCACAAAATCCAAATACAAATTGAGATACATACAGTAAAGTTATATTCACACAAGTATATTAATTTGTATTCACACAGCCTCTTTCTCGTGTGGCACAACGGTAAACCGGCACTTGGATGATCAACATTTTTCTGATTGTTATTTCGCGCCCAGTAATCCGGTGATCCCTTTAATACTCTGGCACTACTTGAAATTACTCCGGCAACACAACCGCAGTATACTCCACATGGAAAGAAAACTCTCAGCCTTTGATTGGTTGATGGTTCCCCCACTGCTGGCGCTTGGCTATGCCGGATTGTCGTTGGATGAGATTTCTCGCCTGCCAGTTGCTTCCTTACTTCCATTTTTTAACTTTAACAACTTGCTGCCTTACCGTGGAAACCAAGAGGTGTACTCCCCCCAATTTTCTCAATGCCGTGTGATGACATACACATGACGATCCTCCAGCGGCGTAGACCCACCAGTCAATGAGAGATGAGTAGACAGACACCGAAGCTCTTCACAACCTTTTCCCCTAAGTTACTCAAGTGTTTAGCAACAGTTGAGCATCAGCTAAAGGTGTGTTGCCGCCTGCCAGTTATTAACGTAATGGAGGTGCGCCACTAATAAGTGCAAGGTTGTAGAGGCGATATTTGTTAGTCCGGAAAATTTACGAGTCCAGTTTGCCACCGGAACCAATCGTGCCAGATTAGAGAGGCTAATGTGTTTACATAAAAATAAATATTGTATAAATTTTTATTGAACAATGCAAATAGAAGAATATTCACACAGCTCATAGTCAGTATGGTTGAGTTTCATTAGGTGTATGGATACACATCATTCGGGTACATTGGCGAACGTTAGGGTACACATTCAACATATGACGCAAGTACTCAATTTCCCTCCACACATTGTTAACATCTTGGGGGTCATGGTGGCCATAGTATGATACGTTCTTTCAGCTGAACAATGTCCTGCGCCTTTGTGGAGTACAGTTGGGACTTCACTTAACCCCAAAGAAAAAAAAATCGAGCGGGGTAAGGTCTGGCAATCTCGATGGAAACGAAATGTGTCCGTCTCTACCCAAGCCAGGGGTCTGGCACCCAGGCATCAAAGGCGCAGGACATTGTTCAGCTGAAAGAACGTATCATACTATGGCCACCATGACCCCCAAGATGTTAACAATGTGTGGAGGGAAATTGAGTACTTGCGTCATATGTTGAATGTGTACCCTAACGTTCGCCAATGTACCCGAGTGATGTGTATCCATACACCTAATGAAACTCAACCATACTGACTATGAGCTGTGTGAATATTCTTCTATTTGCATTGTTCAATAAAAGCTACAAGGATTCAAAGTTGTTTCATATTAATGTGCTGGACACCCTGTACAGTATAACTATATACAAATATATACAGACCTGTTACACCCACGTGGTAAGTTGTAGTGTGGCCGACTGATGCCATGGTGTGGGATGGGGGGCGGGGATACACTTGGTGTGGAATAGGGATTGTGATAATAGATGATGTGGTAACATGTGACGCGTGACAGGGGGTGGTATCATGTGACGTGTTACAGGGGTGTGATAATACGGGACGTGTGGAGGGGGTATGGTACAGCAAAACGTGTGGCCGGGGGTGTAGTCATACATGACGTGTGGCAGGGTGTGGTTACAGTGTGGTGCAGAGACGTGGCAAAATATGGTGTGGTGTAATGGATACGAGGACACATTGTGGGGTTCAAGGGTAGTGGTGACACATTGTGTGAGGTGGGGGTATTATGACACATGGTATGGCATGGAAACGTGATGGCACATGGTGCAGTTTAGGGTACATGATGACACATGGTGTGGTCTAGGGGCCGTGGTGAAACACTGTGTGATGAACAGGTCGTGGCGTGGGGCAGGGGGCGTGATGACTCATGGCGTGGGGCAGGGGGCGTGATGACACATGGCGTGGGGCAGGGGGCGTGATGACACGTGGCGTGGGGCAGGGGGCGTGATGACACGTGGCGTGGGGCAGGGGGCAGGACGCGGGGCAGCTGAGTGGGTGTAACAGCTACGCCGGAGTCTTGCCTCACGCTCCCACGCCTTACAGGTGGCTCCTCCACACACCTTCAGCGTTCCTTCAGGTGCTGCCATACCTACACACCCTGTTGGTACCAAATCACGGCTTAGTATTGGAGAGATGTATAATACCGTCTTCTTAAACTTTACTGTACATTTATACTTGCATTATAGGCATTCCTTGTTATCCTGCAAAAAAAATATTATCCCTAAAATTATAATATATATTAGCGTATTATAGGTATTGTGCTGTATTATCGATAAATATTTTTACACCTACGTTATGAAAACCTCAGTGTAAGATATATTGGGGGAATTAACCGTGAGAAATGGTGACTGGGATGTGAACTGGATTTGGGGTCAATAAGTAGTGCCAGGAATGAATGAAATTGGTGAGAGGTTGTTAGAATTGGTCGTGGTGAGTGTGACCCTGGTAGTGTGGTGATTGTTTGTGGTGAGAGTGGTATTGTGGTGACTGCTAGTGCTGACTGTGGCTCTGGTAGTGTGGTGACTGCAAGTGCTTAGTGTGGCCCTTCCAGTACACAGGGATGTGTACTGGCACCAACTCCCTTTTCCATTTTCTTGGCTGCCTTCCTTACACGTACCAGTGATAAGACACCGGCGGGGAGGACATCCAATACTGGATGAAGGGACTCTTTAACATGAGTCGACTCCAGGCAAGGACAAAGGTGTAGGCAGCTTCCATCACTGGTCTCCAGTATGCAGACTAACTCACCCTCGTCGCTCACACTGAACGGGACCTTCAGGAAATCCTGAACACCGAAGTAGACGCGTATGCACACTTCGGCCTTGAGGTGAACCAAACCATAAATTCTTTCACAGCTCTCCCCGAGTTCAACCACGCCTCCGCCATCCACCAGGTTAGCGGGACTACCATCTCCAACTTTAAACATTTCCAGTACAATAGCTCCCACCTGTCCACCACCGCAGACATCGATGCAGAGATCCAACATCGGATCAGATGTACGTCTCAAGGCTTTAGCAGACTACCTACCCGTGTTTTCAGCTGTAGGGAGCTGCAATTATCTACAAAGCTACGTGTATATCTATCAATGGTCCTCCCCTCCCTTCTGTGTGGCAGCGAGACATGGGTCACATACAGGAGACGCCTCGATGCACTTGAGAACCTTCACTAACGTTCCATCTTGAGTCTGCTGAGAAGACAAGAGGACAAATGCCAATATCCTCGATTACACCAATTACAAGAGCACGAACAACTATGTTGGATCGGCCTTGTTACCCACATGGTTGACAGTAGACTGCCAAAGCAGCAACATTACAGTCTTCTAAAGAATGGCAAATGTAATGTTGCGGTTAACGGGAAAGGATAATGATCGTTTAAGACAAACCTGAAAAGTCCCAAATCGACTCCCGCACCTAAGAGACGATCATTACACACCATAACGTTTGGAGGAAAACACCATGAGAAGTGTTAACCCCATGGATACGAGGGGTGTCTCTGTGTTGAATAAAATCGTCTGTGTTAGTGAAGTACAGTATTAAAAGTGGAGTCCAGCAGTGAAGGAGTTAATGCTTTCGAGTTAGCTCGACAACATGCCGAGACGGACAAGTCCCAGCGCCGGAAAGTCGCTACCGCCACCCGCACTAGATGTTGCCCTCCATACGTGCAATATCCGTGGACGACCCTGTCGGTCAAGTATCGGCCTCTCGAGCCTCAGAACTCACCAACGAAGGTAATTTCCCCAATAAATCATATCATTGTATCATCACTGGATGATCGTTATATTTACTCGATTCCGTGTGACAGCAAACTAGTAGTGGTCCTAGTATACGTGTGTGTGTGTGTGTGTGTGTGTGTGTGTGTGTGTGTGTCTTCTAATGAATGTTATAAGCTGATTAAAACACACATGTTATGACAAAAAAAATTAAACTTAAAAGTCGTGGTGATAAGATCAATAAATCGTGAATCGTCCAGTAAAAGAAAAAAGTAATATATTGAAATGTTATACACATGATGAAGTCAATTTATAAACAGATTCGGGGATGACTTTGTTGTTGTAATAATCGTTTGGTTAGCTGTGTTGCTCGGACTAAGGACCACCCGAATATTAGACTCTCCTAAGCATATTTAATGACTTAACACACTAACGCTACTTGGGGAGGAGTTAGGTTAGGTTAGATTAGGTTAAATTAGGTTACATTAGGTTAGGTTACGTTAGCATTAGCCTTAGGGTAGTTAATCTTATGATGAAATAAGCTAGGGGTTAATCTTCAGGTGATTCGTGCTTGAGTCAAGGTTGGGTTAGGTTAGGTTATGTTAGGTTGTGTCAACGATAAGGTAGTTAATCCCCGTTCCTCCTTCCACATTCCCTTTCCTCCTTCCACATCCCCTTTCCTCCTTCCACATTCATTTTCCTCTTTCCACATCCGCTTTCCTCCTCCTACATCCCCTTTCCTCCTCCCACATTCATTTTCCTCTTTCCACATCCGCTTTCCTCCTCCCACATCCCCTTTCCTCCTCCCACATCCGCTTTCCTCCTTCCACATCCCCTTTCCTCCTTCCTTACCTACCTCACCTATACAATGGGAAAGTCACACACGTAACACACACACACACACACACACAAACACACACCAGAAGACATGGCGGAATAATACATAACCAAACAGAACTCATAATGTTTTGTAATTGTATATAACATTAAGGACAACACGAGTTTTTAGCACCATTGATAAAACAACTGTCGGTAGCGGAAGTATTAGAAGCAGCAGTGACATTTGGATCATTTATTAGTAGATAGTAATAGCAGCATTTCCTCAGTATTTCCACACCACCACCAGGTAACTTCAGGCACAGTGTTTACCGAGGCGTGTGAGTACCACTTACCGACACTCACTCAACAAATACAATAGTTACCCCATAACGATAACTTTGTATTAGAGAAAATGGGAATTTTTACACCCCCCTGTCTTAATACAATTGTTGGATACCATTGTGTTACCCATGGAGTGATACCAGCTGCACAGACCCATGGAGTGAGACCAGCTGCACAGACCCATGGAGTGAGACCAGCTGCACAGATCCATGGAGTGATACCAGCTGCACATACCCATGGAGTGATACCAGCTGCACAGACCCATGGAGTGATACCAGCTGCACAGATCCATGGAGTGATACCAGCTGCACAGACCCATGGAGTGATACCAGCTGCACAGACCCATGGAGTGATACCAGCTGCACAGACCCATGGAGTGATACCAGCTGCACAGATCCATGGAGTGATACCAGCTGCACAGACGCATGGAACGATTCAGCTGCACAAACCAATGGAAGAAACCAGCTGCACAATACACCATATTGCTAAAACTATCATTGACAAATACATTAGCTTTACTGGAGACTTAAATAAGACATCCAGTAGTAATCCCAAACGCCTCACATAACACCATTGTCGTAAGCGTTATATTAATTAAAAGGTTTTATATTATTTCCATTTATTTAACAATTTGGGAGGTTTTAGTCTGTTCTTTGTTATTTTGTTATGAAATTTGTTGTCCGGTGTTAGTTGAGAAGGAAACTGAATTACCCGGAGAAAACCTATCATGTTTAGTGGGGCTACGCTGGATAACACCCTTCTCACGCGTGTTCCCGGGCCGGAGAGAGTTACGCGCGTACTGATGTTCATATTTTTTTTTTCTCCCTTGAAGTGTAACGTAAGGAGTTTGTGATGATGGTTCTTGCTGAAGGCGATAATAGAATATGCTGATAATTATACGAACAAGAGAAATTAACTTATTTTAGGTGTACAATTATCGCTTTTCTCTTAAATCGTGAGCCTAGTTTATATATTACCATGTTTCTTTATGAATCATTATCTTTTTCGATAATATCATCACATTATATAGAGCATCATATTATATAAATCTTATATTAAAAATATTTCATAAATTATCCTATTATACAGAATAGATTATCTTATTTTATAAATCCTCATATTATATATAGATACAGTACACTATACAGGGTGTTTCGGAAAGACGTTACATAATTCTGGGGTATCCTGAGACAAGCAGAATGATAAATGACTTCATGACCATAATGTTAATACTCCATAGTTTCCGAGTTATAACACATGACAGTTGGGGGCCGGGCTGTAATAAAATCTACGGAGTATAGACGAAATATTCAATGTTGCTGGTATAATTTATTTACAATCATATGCAATCTGATATATGGTATTTTACAGTAAAGGCTTAAAGTTCCGGTCCTCTTTCTGAACGTAGGCTTCAGCCCGTCGTAAAAGTGACTTCCGTACACGTTTGTAAGACTCCATGGGTGTTGAGAATGCTTGTGGCACTGTCTTGTACTTGGGGCCTCAATTCCTCGTGAGTCTGGACCTCTGTAGCATACACTTTACTTTTAACGTGACCCGACAAGTAGAAATCAAGGGGATTTAAGTCAGATGATCGAGGTAGCCATAGAACAAGGCCATGGCCACGCCCTACCCACTTGCCAGGACAGCCAACATTTAGGAATTCCGTTGTTACTCGAGCAAAATGAGCTGGGCCACCATCATGCATGTACCACAGTTGTTGACGTATACTGATGGGCACATCCTCAAGCATCACTGGGCAAAGTATCCTCAGGGAAAATTGTGTATGTTGCACCTGTCAGTCGCTTGGGCAGCAGATATGAGCCAATAAGTGGTCACCAATAATGCCGGACCTAACATTGAATGAGAATCGTACTTAATAAGGTGTACTGTACGTGTCACTGCATGTGGTTTGTCAACAGACTCACTCGACTGTTACCACTTACTTTATATAGGTCTTGATATTTTATGTTTTATGTCCATAGACTTATTGCAGTTTTCCTTTCCCCGAGTTTGTGATCATGGAGTCATTTATTCTTATGTATGCCTCAGGGATACAGGAATATCGTACATCCGCGAATTATGAATGTACTGTATTTCCGAAACACACTATATTATCGTATTATATAAATTATAGTTTTAAATCCATTATTATATAAATAAATTATATAAATCATCATGTTATATACAATATTTTGTAAATCGCCGGATTCTATAAAAATTATAAAATATGGTGAATCGTATTACATAGGTCAATATGAGAACCCGAGTCTTCAAAAAGTACAGAGTTACAGGAAGGTCACTCAAAGTGTTTACAGTGAGAGGGTCACTCACCACAGGTCACTCAGTGTGTGTACAGTAAGAGGGTCACTAACCGCAGTAAGAGGGTCACTAACCGCAGGTCACTCAGTGTGTGTACAGTAAGAGGGTCACTAACCACAGGTCACTCAGTGTGTGTACAGTAAGAGGGTCACTCACCACAGGTCACTCAGTGTGTGTACAGTAAGAGGGTCACTAACCACAGGTCACTCAGTGTGTGTACAGTAAGAGGGTCACTCACCACAGGCCACTCAGTGTGTGTACAGTAAGAGGGTCACTCACCACAGGTCATGTGTGTGTACAGTAATCGGGTCACTCACCACAGGCCACTCGTGTGTGTACAGTAAGCGGGTCACTCACCACAGGTCACTTGTGTGTGTACAGTAAGCGGGTCACTCACCACAGGCGCCATCTCGTACAATAACTTGTATTGAGGTAATATATAACAATTTGTCATATAAACTGTATATACGTTTTGCTGTTCTACATTGTAAAGATTCAGACACTATATGGCGTGATGTATCTACAGCGTTCTACACCTGAATTTTGTCGCTGAACGAACAAAGCTGACCAATACTCACTAACCCAACAACAGGCAATAATGCAGATATTACACTTGCGGGTCTCATTACTATTAGGCCCCAATCTCATCATTAGTATTAGGGTTAATTTCGTGGTTTGTTGTTTGTGAAGCAGCGGTAAGGTGAGAGAGCTGATGGCCGACATGTCTATCTTGTGTTTTTCAGTAAAGTCAAAGTTAAAGCTCTTGTAGTTGCAAAAAAAAAAGTCGACGTGAAAGAACAGAAAACCGGAGCAGTTATGAATTGTGACTTGTATTTTCAGTCATTGATGTTCTTGTTGACTATTCAGGGCCCCAGACTACAAGCTGGTTGCCTGATACATTAATTTACTGCTGTACATTATGACTTAATCTTCATCTGACCACTCGTTGCTGTCCTCACTTGTTTCACGCTTCGACCATTGGTAACTCTCACCTTGTATGTCTACCTGGCGCCATCATATTGTTTATACTTGGCCCTTAGTGGTGCACCATCACCCTCTCACATCCGAGCTCTTATTGGTGCACCATCACCGACTGTTGAAGCACCCACTCAACAAATACAAAATGTACACAGTAATGCAGAGTCTTCTTAAAAACCTGATTCATCAAAAAATATAAATTAATACAACACTAAGAACAAAGTTGGTAGAGAACTTACTACATACTAATGAAACGAAACAAGACCACCTATTCAGAATAAAATTAAACCCAGTCTCAGCCACTAAAGTGTTATTGTGGACCCAGTTTATGGTGGCAGTACGACTTGTTAAAGGGTACTAGTCACAAATACTTAAGTCAGTATATAATGTATCTCATAAAGGACCTGTGAGTGAACCAACACACACACACACATACACACACACACACACACACACACACTCACTCACTCACTCCACTATCAAGCTTGGGTGAATCACAACATCGCTTTGTGAATAAATATGTAAATAGATAAAAAAATATTCGTCAAAATAGTTTACAGTATCACATCTTATTGAGACAGTGGAGGTAAGGAGCTCGGACCTCTCACACCAGCCCAGGCAGGATGGTACGGTCTAATCTCCTGTCATGAATGTAAATGTTTGTCTGTTTACTACACATTCACAATAGTTTACCATACTTGGGATACGTAATTTTCCTCAATTCCAAGAAACGAGAAAGGTGAGAGATAAATCTAAACACAAATATTTATCTATTTTGCTTTTGGGTCACATTACCAGATACTGACTGTATTAGGAAGTGGCCACAACACCAGAGTTATGTTCCAGCTCATGTCTTTCCCACACCTGCCACACACCTGCCACACACCTGCCACACACACACACACACACACACACACACACACGAATCATACAAGGAGCGGCTCTGATTTAACAATTTATCGTTATTTATTCATACATAAAATTTAAAGTAGGTTTATTTACTTTTTGATATGGCAAGACTCTATGTTCAACTTAGTGTTCTACTGCCCGTGGTGGTGAGAGGTTGTGGGAGGTTGTGCTTACCTATGAGGCATTATAAGGGAATCGTAACTGGTAAATATATATTCTACACCTCCTCAATCTCGTCTTCAGGTGTCTCATGAAATGGACTGTACTGTGTTATTACTGCTCTCTTTCGCTCTTAGTATTTGAAGTTGATGGCTATGCTCTTAATAGGTAAATATTTTCCATGACTCTTTATGAAATATTCTGCCTATATTAAAGGTATTTATGGCAAATCGTGGGGTGATCATGCCAAATTCAATCTTGTGGTCCACTGAGAAGTAAGGCCACTCATGCAGCCCACCAAGATGAAGGGCCACTCAGTTCGCCCATCCCTGGTCCAAGAAAAATTTGTCTCTGACGATAAATTACATATATTAGGCTTCAAACCCTTGATTCGTTTCTGTATAAACTACAGGTGTTTACAAATGAGAGTATTATCTTAAAGCAGAGCTATTTCAGTATTGTACTGATTATAACACAATGCTGTAATTTGTTCAGTTATTTTGAAGGTTGAAGTTGGCGTCGTCAACCTGTTAGTGCGAGGTGTGAGCGTCACACCACATCTTACGACATGAGAGAACAAGAGAGGCCAGGCAGCACCTCCCGCCACTCAACAAAGCCACACCTGCTGCGTCATTTGGGTATTCTCAGCCGAGGGTTTTCTCTCCATTCTTACACAATTTACCCTCATTATCACAACTCTCGCACCTCTGGCAACCCCTACTCTCTTTTGGAGGATAAGGCTATTAAAAAGAGTGCATACATATATATATATATATATATATATATATATATATATATATATATATATATATATATATATATATATATATATATATATATATATATATATATATATATATACCAAGAAACACACAAAGTTAAACACGTCGGGACATTTGCTTCCCAAATATTATTTTCAGTGTGTCAAGCTGAAATATAAATCAACATCCCCAACTGAGCCAGAAACGCGCTTATATAGTTGGATGGATGGCGTCCTGTAAGGTGAACAGCTCCTGCCACCTGCCTGTTTTTATTTACTGTATTTTCACTTTCTGTTAACGGCTTCTCGAAAATGTAAGTGATTTATAGCGAGTTTACAGTGTTAGGGAACAATAGCATCAGTACAATGGCTTGGACAACAATCACCAATCAGGGTGGACCAAAATGGCCAGCCTGGCAGGCAGGGCTACAAGACACACGGAACTGGTTTCGTCAGACACCTTCACACAACAACACTCCCACACAAACACTGGACAATGGTGACCAGAGAATCAGTATTCCACTACAACAGAACAGTCAGTATTTTACATTTCCAGTTTTCACAGAAATATAAAAGCATTCTGAAAATTCCTATTAGCATTACCCTTCCTGTGTTCTCTTGTGACTAATAAACTTTCTTGCCACGAGAATGTTTACTATACCACTTTTACGGTTGTTTGTGCACTGTTCACCAATGCTAAAACTATACCACAAATTGCATGGAAGCTCATTTGCTTTAACAGTAATCCTTATAGCCAACAAACAATGCAGAAATGGAGTCCAGGGCTGTGAGGGTGTTGCGAGCAGACCATGTTGTAGTAAGAGATGATCCTTGGGCATGGTGGAGGAGCACCTTAGTGGATGTTGGAGGTCCAGCGCCAGCAGTGTCCACGACGCCTAGCTAGCTTACACTGCCAGACCCAACCTTGGTGGAGAAGCCGAGCCGGAATAGTGTGTTAATATTTGTACTGCTCCGTGTCTCACCACCATTACACACATTTTCCACGGGAATCTTCGAGAGTTGATTGCACTTCGTCTCTTGACAAGGTCTTTGTTATGTGCCTTCAGAAGTCATGTGAATGTGTTTCGTTTAGCCGGTGCTGATTAAAGGATGCTTCTAAATTGTGTATCTCGCAAATCATCGAAATAAAGCAATATTAACTTGAATAACATCGAATTTAATTGTGGATAACTGATTCGAGCAAATCTCCATAACTTTTGGTATACCCGTACTCACTGTTTGCCGTCTGGCCGCGCGCATCTCGCCAGTCATCTAGGTAAACCTTCGCGCCCACACGGCATTCTTAACGATACACGCAAGTCGGCTCACTCCACTATCGCTCGTACGATATCCATGCCTGGCTTGAGGTTGACCATAGGTAATAAATACTCTCTATAGCCGCAGCATGGTGGGTCAGTATAGTAACTCTCATAGTTCGTGTATAGTCGTTATTTGTTACGCTGAAAGTCGAGTTTACTCATGGCCACGGAGGTTCGTCTTTCGGAGAGCGTTCACCTTATGCCATGGGAAGTGAGTGGAGATTTCCATGATTCATTTCTCCGTTGCACATAAGAAGCACCTGTTGAATATCACTGCGTCAGGCTCATAATATAATGCTCAACGGGAGTTTGTGTGAACACTACAACAATGATTATTATTTTGTGAGCTGCTTGTACAATATGGGAGTTGTACTCTGTTTATTTGTGTTTTATACCTACTCTCTATTTGTCAGTGTTTTATATCTACTCTCTCTGTTTATTTGTCAGTGTTTATTTACTGTCTCTCCATCTCTGTTTGTTTATCAGTCTCTCTCTCTCTCTCTCTCTCTCTATTTGTCAGTGTTTTTATACCTACTGTCTCTCCATCTCTGTTTGTTTGTCTCTCTCTCTCTTTATTGTTGCCGGTATTCTCACATCGTCTGGGGTGTTTGTTTAGTCTCTGCCGTGTTTGGGTAAAGCGAAGGAACGTCCTGTCTTGGTTCTCTTTCCCCCCCGGTGCCTCGTGGTCACGGTGTTGTCCCGGGGCTGGAGTCTTCACACCCTTCCCTTGAGCCATAGGTTAATACTGTAGTGTATATAGGTAGGTAAAGGCTAATGAGGGGTGGCAGGTCATTAGGGGTGGCAGGTCATTAGGGGTGGCAGGTCATGAGGGGTGGCAGGTCATTAGGGGTGGCAGGTCATGAGGGGTGGCAGGTCATTATTATCTTCTTTCTCTTATTCTTCCTTCTTCCTTCTGGTCTTTCTTCTTTATCTTCCTCCTCTCTCTCTCTCTCTCTCTCTCTCTCTCTCTCTTCCTCCTCTTCTCTCTTTTCCTCTTCTTCCCTTTCTTTCTCTTATGTCTTCTTCATTCTCTTCTTCCTCTTTCTTCTTTCTCCTCATTCTCTTTCTCTTCTTCCCTTTCTTTCTCATTTTCATCTTTCTTCTTCATTCTCTTCTTCTTCTTCCTTCTCTTTCTTCTTCTATCTCTTCCTACCCTTCTATCTTCTCCTTCTCTTTCTTCCTTCTTCTCATTTTTTTATTTGTTCTCCTATTCCTCCTTTTCTCTCTTCTTTCTGTTTGTTTGTTTTTTATCCACTTCGTCTCTTCCTTTTTTTTATTTCTCTTCCACTCCCTCCCTCCCTCCTTTGTCTTGTTGTTGTTGTTGTTGTTGTTGTGGGTCAGCCTTCGTTCGCCACCTTAAATTCTGTCTACTTTTGTTTGTAATTTTTTTCCCACAACACCAAAACATTAGGAGCACCTGAGCTTATTTCACCTGATGATTAAACACCCTAATTCTACATGGAGGGTTTAGGTTAGGTTAGGTTAAGTCAGGTCAGGTTAGGTTAGGTTAGGTTAGCGTTAGCGTTAGGTTAGGTTGGGTTCGTTTAGCGTTAGGTTTGGCTAGCATTAGGTTAGGTATGGTTTCTTTAGCGTTTGGTTAGGTTAGCACTAGGTTAGGTACGGTTACTTTAACGTTAGGTTAGGTTAGGTTAGTTTAGCGTTAGGTTAGGTTAGGTTAACACTAGGTTAGGTACGGTTACATTAACGTTAGGTTAGGTAAGGTTTGCTTAGCGTTAGGTTAGGTTAGGTTAGCACTAGGTTAGGTACGGTTACTTTAACGTTAGGTTAGGTTAGGTTTGCTTAGCGTTTGGTTAGGTTAGGTTAACACTAGGTTAGGTTAGGTTAGCACTCGGGCGGTGAAATAAGCTGAGGGTTGGGGCACATCTTCAGGAGACCCCTATCCTCCCCCGACGCCACACTGATCGTCTTCTGTGTTCTTGTACTTCATAGCTGCACCGCTTCCTTACTCCAAGCAACAGTGCGCGGCCTGCAACCAGCCAGTGACCTCGTAACTTGATACTTATAACACGTACGAGCTTAAGGAACGTCCGCTACTATCAAGACGAGATACGTATTTTCTTAGCTATTAACGAGACATATATTGCTCTCACGTTCACACGAGTACAGTGTTAGCGTGTAAGAGATGGAAACAGACGCTATTTTTTAATTATTAATAAAACTATATATTGGTCATATTACCTATATTACCATTACAATATGAATGAGATATGTTACCTTAATATGATATGACTTGTAAGTATATGATGCTTCAGGAACTTGGTTGTTGAAACGTAATAATGCACCATGACGTCAACTGTGGATTGTCAACATCGCGTGGTGTAATAACAAGTGGATGGGAGATTGATCTGACCCTGCAGCCGTCTCTCGCTCTCTTTGCTCGCTAAAACATGACTTTTGGTTACTTTGACTAGATAATTTTATGGCTGTGTATGGAGGCCGTGCAGCCGTCGTTAGGGTCACAGTGGTAGTGGTGGCCGTGTAGCCGTCGTTAGGGCCACAGTGGTAGTGGAGGCCGTGCAGCCGTCGTTAGGGCCACAGTGGTAGTGGAGGACGTGTAGCCGTCGTTAGGGCCACAGTGGTAGTGGAGGACGTGTAGCCGTCGTTAGGGCCACAGTGCTAGTGGAGGAGCCGTCGTAGGGTCCAGTGGTAGTGGAGGCCGTGTAGCCGTCGTTAGGGCCACAGTGGTAGTGGAGGCCGTGTAGCCGTCGTTAGGGCCACAGTGGTAGTGGAGGCCGTGTAGCGTGTTAGGGGCCACAGTGGTAGTGAGTACGTGCAGCCGTCGATAGGGCCACAGTGGTAGTGGAGTACGTGTAGCCGTCGTTAGGGCCACAGTGGTAGTGGAGGCCGTGTAGCCGTCGTTAGGGCCACAGTGGTAGTGGAGGCCGTGTAGCCGTCGTTAGGGCCACAGTGGTAGTGGAGGCCGTGTAGCCGTCGTTAGGGCCGTGGTAGTGGAGTACGTGTAGCCGTCGTTAGGGCCACAGTGGTAGTGGAGGCCGTGTAGCCGTCGTTAGGGCCACAGTGGTAGTGGAGGCCGTGTAGCCGTCATTAGGGCCACAGTGGTAGTGGAGGCCGTGTAGCCGTCGTTAGGGCCACAGTGCTAGTGGAGGGCGTGTAGCTTCCATCCTAAACCTGACGATTAGTGATATTTGACGGAACGCTCAAACCTCCTCCAATGTAACGGTGCAGGAGAACCAAAAACAGAGCCTCGGGAAGAAGAGGCTCTGGATTATGACTGTTACAGCAGCTGGGGAGAACGTATGACTGAATAGTGAGAGTTTGTGTTCTTTTTGTCAGTCACTCTGAACCAAACGGCGAAAAGCTTACAAGAATGACAGAAAACCTATTTAAAGTAAGTTTTATGAATTCGTAAATAAAAACTTGGATCATACTCGTAGAACTTACATAACTCGGCTCAACTCTGAGGAACGAACGTGAAGGGTTTTCCGGGATCTTTGTCTGCCTCCTGACCCATGAAGTGGACCAACACACTAACACTGTACACGAGGCAACTTTTGACACTTGCACCACAATGACGGACAACCACTTTTAAGGTTTTAATGTATACCCAAGAACGAGAGTGACCAGAATCGTCACTCTCGAGTAACATCGTGGAAACTTTCCCTAACTTGCCACCCTCGGCTCCAGGGTGAAGGGCCGTTGCGCAAATATGAATAACCCACAAACTTTGCACTGCGAAAACTTGCTCGAGTGTTACACTACTACCTGTTACTCTTATCTTCTGATATTTCTAATAACTGTTACAAGGTGTTGCACATGAGGAGTTACTACTGTACTGTCCACACAACCGTAAAATTAGCCCATGTTACCTGTGAGTATTACCTGTACTGTGGAACATACATAAGAGGATCACAATGACAACTCTTGTTCAAATTGAAAGGGAAGAAACTGCTTATCCTACAAGACTAACGTAAAAACCCCCGGCAAGTACAATCTTGACGACCTGATCACAGTCGCCGACCTAGAAATTTCTCCTGGGGATCCCACTCAACATCGCCTTGACATGATTATACAGTATATATATATATATATATATATATATATATATATATATATATATATATATATATATATATATATATATATATATATATATATATATATATATATATATATATATATATATATATATATATATATATATATATATATATATATATATATATATATATATATATATATAAAGTGATGTACTGTACGTGACAGCCACATCAGGATCTGCACACTTTTATGTGGATGTAACGCAGGTTTTTAATTTTTGCTATAGTATTCTTTTAATAAACCTAATTCTCTAAACTTGGTACGCGTAAAGTTTAAGTGTGTAGGTAAACTACGTTATGTAGAGGTTATTTTATGCAAATAGTGTAATTAGTAATTTCATTATTCATGTACAGTACTGTAATACAAATAAGGTCGACAGAATGTATGGGAGCGCGAGATGACCGAAGTATCACATATTGTATACAAAGTGCGAAAATTATGCGCTCAAGACCGTCGGGGGTGTCGTGTCTCGGGTTTGTTTACATTTTGTAAGCGTATTACTTAATGTGAGTTATTGTGATGTTCAACAAGTACTCATCCATATAACAGGTAGTTGCGATTAGGGCTCTTGTATCCACTTGTAGAGTCTTACAGTTACTGATTTCAAGAAAAAAGCTAGTACTTAACTGTATCCTCTTAGCCACTATTCGGCTTCCTTGCCCGCTTGACGGTCGGTCACGTCTCTGTTACGCACTGTTGGCAACTTATCTGTACCTGCAGCAGTTCCAGTGTTGGTCAAGTCTAGTCTTGAATGAGCTCACACCTGTTGCCGTCACAACACACTCTGGCAGATAGTTCCAAGAGTTCACCCTTTCCAATTTTGTATTGCTATTCCTTACCGGCTATAGTATAAGCTAAGTAACTACAGGTGTTCCAACCTCCCTGGGTAACTGAGGTGCTGTAGTGCAGGCTACAGTTTGGTGGTTCTCCTTTGGACATTTTCAATCAACTGACAGTCTCTAGCATATCTCGGAGACCAGGCGGGGTGACAGTGCTACAAACGAAAAAGCATCTGTTTAAAATACATACAAGCTTATTTGCTTGATTTACCTTCTTCCTCACAAGTAAGCTGATAAGAGGTGAAATTATAAATAAAAATAAATAAATAAAATTACAGTGGTGATTCTAAAATTTAGAATAGTTGCCCCGTAAATCACCTAATATTGCTATCATAGAAAATGAACATAGAAAAGGGGGAAACGTAACTAATTTAAAGATACAGCATATTTACATTTTAAGTAAAATCGTATAACAAATTTACAATAGATGGTTTCTCTATGGATGTCGGTCACACTAGAATAGTCCGTTATAGTACATCCGTCTTTCCTCACACAGCCAAACTGTGGAATGCTCTGCCTTCTGTGTTTCCATACTCATACAATGTCTCACTTCAAAAGACTGGTTTTCCGGCATCTTCGTGTTGCAAATTAATATAATATTTTTCTTTTCTATTTTTAATTTATTTTTATTCTTAGTTTTTCACCCCTCAGGTCCCCGTTGTGGGTAGATGACCTGTGCCCGGGTATGCTATACCCCGTAAAAAAAAAAATAATAATAATTACCTTATTAATCCTGCACCTCTTTTTGCAGGAACTCTGAGAGACAATTTCATATTTCTGGGGAATGCAATTTTAGTTTCTTAATCTATCTTGATATGGAAGGTTTCTAAGTCCCGGAATCATTTTCGTCATTCTTCCCTGCACCGACTCCAGTGAATTGATATCCTTTCTATAATAAGGGCACCAGAACTGAACCGCATAATCGAGGTGCGGCCTGACTAGCGCAAGATATAATTGCAATATGACCTCCGCACTCTTATTACCTCACACTTCTTGATATAAAATCTAATACTTTGTTTGCCTTATTTCGAACATCAACGCACTGTTTTCTAGGCGGTAGGTCCGGGTTTACAAGTACCCCTAAGTCTCTTTCACAAGTTGACTTCTCCAGGTTGATGTTGTTAAGGTTGTATACATTGACAGTATTTGTTCTTCCAATATTAAGTACGCTGCACTTGCTGGTGTTGAATTTCATTTGCCATTTTCTGACCACTCCTGCAGTTTATTTAAATCCTTCTGTAGTGCATTTGCATTCTGCCCTGAATTAATCTGCCGCCCTATTTTGGTGTCATCCGCAAACTTGCTTATGTCACTGCTGATCCCAGTATCTAGATCGTTTATGTAGATTATGAACAAGAGTGGGCCCAGTACTGACCCCTGGGGAACCCCACTGGTTACACGTTCAACAGGAAAGCCCTCTGGTGGACCCTGAGCCGTTTTGGCTGCCCACCAAAATTCACACACACACACACACACACACGAATTTCTGTATGTGTGTGTGTGTTGTGTGTGTATTGTATGTGTGTGTGTGTGTGTGTGTGTGTGTGTGTGTGTGTGTGTGTGTGTGTGTGTGTGTGTGTGTGTGTGTGTGAATTATTGTGTACAGTACTGGACTGTAGATATGAGCAAAAGTTGAAATGTAGTTTCCTAAGTTAATAAAAAAAATCATACTTATATTTCGAACAAATTATATATATAAAAGTTAGTTTCACTGTAACCATATGCGCCTAAAGGCTCGTTTTGAAGAGCAATATGAAGTAATATAATAAAGCCAACGTCAATGATAAATATATGGAGCTTCGTGCAGTGCCTGGAGACAGAATGTGGTCGGGGGCGATGTATAATAAACAAAATAATTACTCTCGAGCACCTGTTAACTAACACAGTTCCAGTATTTATAAACACTTTGAGCCCAACTCTTGAAACAAAAAAATCGAACAAATCAACACTAGCGTTTGTTTTGAAAATACTTGATGATTTATTACAAGCAACACATGAAGAAATGTTTACCTTTTGCTTACCGACCAGACTTGATGATCACTCTCTCCCGGGTAATGGTCCACTTCACACCTCTGCTGCTTTGGTTCGTGTTGCTGGGTTGTGGAGAAAACTTGTACTTCACACATTAGTACATTGATTGTGGCAGTCAGTACATCAAGCAGAAACTGTTCGTAAGTAAGTAGAGTAACATGGGGCGCGGCGGTCAAGTGGATACAGTGTGCGCCTCGTGTTCCAGGGATCGGTGCTTCGATTCCCGAGTGCTTCCAGTTCTCCCAGCTGTAAATGGGTACCTAACTTTATAACTTGGGGAAGTGGGTGAGGTCGTGAGTAGTTCCTGCCCGCTGCCTCCTTGGGAACAATTTCCACTTTCGATTTCACACTTCAGAATTCGGGGTTCACACCTCAGGGAGAGAGAGAGGATTGGTAACGCTAAGTGATGAAAGCAGGAGTGGAGCCAACTGTACATGAGCGGGGACTACCCTAACTAACCTAGCCTAACCTAATATGGTAAAAATTATCAATCAGAATTTGTGTGGCGAGAAGTGGTTCGTTCACCACTGTTCTTCGTTCTTCGGGTAATGGACACGTCATTTAGACGTTTACTAAGCCCAAGTGATCAGGTTTATTCTCACGTATTTGTTTAGAGAAATATTTATCGCATGAGCGTGAGTGAATTTTCTCAGATACTCGTCGAGTAATCTTCCCTTAACATAGTTAATTATGGTAGTCTTCGCCAGTGACTCAGATATCAAGGATTATTTCACTGTGGTGTTTTTTACATTTGCAGTTACAAATTTCAATTACATAATTATGTTGTAGATTTATTACAATACCCTGCTCACAACTGTAAGGCAGGAGGTATGGATTTTCAGTCCTGTCTCTGTGTCTGTTCCAAAAATAACTCGTGAACGGGTTTGCAGGATTTATTAACACCAAACTTGATATGTTTGATCAACACGTGACAAGGTGCACATGATAAACGTTTGGTGCAAATAGCGCCAAAATTGACCAAGTGTTGCTATAGTAATGGTTCGTGAAGTTTTTCGAGCGTTAAAGAAAAGAATGAAATGGGACAGTCACCAGCCGTGACTTAATAAATTTATAGTAACTGCTTCACCAATTCGACATGTAACCTGTCATGGTAACGGTTCGCGGGCAAAAGGTTTGTATCCACTCTGATGATGTCTTTAATTGTTATTGGATTAATAATTTCAAACTTTTAACTCCTTTCTTGGGGTATACATTTACCAGTGATTGTACACCTGCACTTTCTATTACGTTGAACAGTACGAGTTACAGTACAGAGGTTTGAATATAATTTATAAAGCCACTACCCCGCTCGCTGTAGGACCAGCTACTGTTGTATGGAGTACTGGGTCAACATTGTCCAAGTAAATTATAAACACGAGGTAAGACTTGAAATGTCCTTTTGATACTCTGCTAGAACCTTTATCCAGTCAGTTAGATGCTGTCTGTTCACAACATATGACTCCTCTCTTTTAATCCATTCCGTGATGTGGATCTTCTCGATGATTTGTAAAAACTTCACAGGCTAAGGGCCTTGAGTTGCAGTACCGGGACCTTAACTCAGTAGGTAGTAGTCAGCTACCAAACAGGGAGGTACTACCGCCTGGGAAGATATTGGAAGCATAATGTGTTGTCTAATGGTGGACCCTGCTGCCATATGGCATCATGAATATTCTGCCTCATTTACACACAATTGTATTTATTTATGGAAAAAAATAAATTTTCGCCTCCCAGGCCCACCTGAGCCCGGGGTGGGCTGATTCCCATGAAAAAACAAAAACAAAACAATTCAGGTCAGTCCACCTTCAGCAGTTGGAGGTCTCGGGCGCATAGCGGGATTTTTGTCCATGACTGTTTATCTGTACAGAAGAGAAATATTAACTGATGATCATTGTACACAACTAGGCTAAACGAAGTGGGCGTGATGTGGGCGCGCGTGTTGATTTGTGTGTGGATGGTGGACGTAGTCATGTGTGTTCGTCAAAACTCGGAGCAGCACGAGAACGACACACATCCAGTAAGTAGAACAGAACGGACAATTGGAAAAGTACCATGAACACGACCAGTAAGCGATATACAGTATCTTTATTTGTTTTCTTTATTTTACCTCTTCATTTATTTCTTTGAGAGGAAGAGGAGACGACCCAAACAAACCTAACCTAACCTAAAACTTTATACTGTAATTAAGTTAGTTAGTTTAGGTTTCGTGGTTTGTGTGATCACCAAAAAAAATAAATGGTTTGAGTTGTGTTGAAAGTGTTTAACTCAAGTTTTAGTGAACTGTATTTTTTTTTTAGATACTTAATTTTTTCTTATTGAATCGACAGTTATGGATGTTGTGATGATGATCTTATTATTATTATTATTATTATTATTATTATTATTATTATTATTATTATTATTATTATTATTGTGTAATACTGTATTATTATTACAGAACATGGATAATGCTACCCTCACCGTTGAAAATAACACACTTGAGGGAACTGTGAAGGAAGACCTCAGTCAGCAAATACAGGGGCGGAACCAGAACGTTTCTACTGGGATGGCCAGGTTAGACCCAGTGATTTTATTGGGGTGGCAAACTGGGGTGGTGAAAAATAGCTGCTTCAAATCTACAGAAAATTATTTAATGTTGTTACCCCTATCTGTGTATGGGCTCGGTGGAATATCCTTCACACACCTAAGGTAGCTAAAGACATACACCTCTGCTGCTATTACTCTTCTAACAAACTAATTTTATGTAACTGCACCTCTATAAACATTACAATTAGAAGGATATTTGCTTTAAATGCGTATTTTATGGATAACAATTCACAAGAGAAGGTCTTGTCACCAATTTATTTCCAATTTCATACAAAAAAAGAAGAGAAAAACAAAATAGTCTGACAGTTTCGCAATAAGGTCAAAATGTGCATAATACAGCATTATACAGGTAACAAACAACAATAACATGGGCCTCTCAATAAACAAAGTGGATATAAACGTAAGTTGCGTCTCTGTAGAATCCCCACTGATCATAAAGGGCAAAAACCTACAGTATCTTTACTGCTCACTTAGCATCTCACTTGTGCTGTTAAATATATTATAATCTAGAATTTGTATATATGATTTTTCCTCCGCTCTGACTGCTTCGCTTTGCGTAACGGGTGGCCACTGGCCAGAGGGGTGGCCAAGCTTTACTCTAGGCCCCTAGGGTGGCACTGGCCACCCTCGGCCACCCCGTAGCTCCGTTACTTGAAGCTAAAGTAAAGGCATTGGAACAAGCCAACCGTCGCCTCAAGACAAAGGGAAACCAAACACGCCAGGACCATTTCTTAAGTCCAGGGTATGACAACGCTCACACCCTCGTACTCAGGGTGTGGTTGTTGTGTTGGCAACAGCTTCTACACCTCAAACAAATTCACGCCTAGGTAGCCCTAGGGCCGGCCATCCTCGTTACACGAGAGGCAACCATTATTATGTATGCATGTACAGTATGTATGTATGTATGTATGTATGTATGATTGTATGTATGTATGTATGTATGTGTGTGTGTGTGTGTGTGTGTGTGTGTGTGTGTGTGTGTGTGTGTGTGTGTGTGTGTAGGTTATGCATTCACGCAGTCCTTCATTCCTGCTTCACTCTTTTTTCTCATTCTTAACACGGTTTTATTCTGGACCAAGGCTCTACTCCTGTATCTGCACCTCATCATAGGGTTACAGAGATACAAGATCCGGGTTACAGCAGGGATGCAATGATTCGGGGATACAGAGATGCAAATGATTCAAGGCTACTGTGACACAATGATACCGGGATGCAGTGTTCCCTAGTTCTACAGATACAGGGATACAGTAATTCGGGGTTACAAGGATGAAATGATTCAGAGTTACAGGGATACCTAAGTTAAAACACGAAAATACCATCATCAAATTATCAAAATTATAGTAGTGAGTCTTACATAACCAGACACGTATCATTGGACAAAATCTTACAAAATTATTTCCACAAAATTCTGCTTGACAATTTCCTCCTAATCCCATAACTGGAATTAACCAAACGTTTCTAGTTAGGTTAGTCTCAGTATAATTGTAATGCCTTATTTTTGTTATTTCTGTGTGTTTTATCGTAAGTCAACCAGTCAGGTGCATTCTTAAATCTTAATTTACAAGAATTCGACTGCATATCCGGCTATGACACCACGCCATGTTTAACTAACCCAGCTTGATCCATTTTAACTTTGGTAATGGCAGCTATATTTTATTTGCTCATCAAAAAAGCCTTAGCCTCGTATCCTCCCCTTAAGTCTAGATACTACAAAATGACAGTTTAAGTCTAGAAACAACAGGCTCAGTCAGTTGCAGAACTTACAATGTGATCAGCGTTCATCAGAATCATGTTCACTACCACGTCACTCCGAGGAAAAATTATATCTCGGAAAATTATATTTACTTTAATTTTTAGAGGAGGAGGATGTTACGAGGATAAAAATTTCCCTGACGTCAACTTAACGTAAGGCCAGTCAGGTTATTTGCGTCAGACCTGCTATGTAGAGTTTTGGTTCCAGTGTGTGGCGTGACCGCACAGCCACACCTGGTCGTGAGGGTCTAGGTATGTCCCTTGCAGGAACAGGAGCCTCGACTGTTTCAGGCCCGTCGATTGTGCTGACTACCTGGTGCTGGGCTCCAACCAGAGTGGCGTCTACAAGATCTACCCTTTCACGTGAGTACTATTCTGACAGAACTGTTCCAGTTCCCTATTGGTGTGAGTATTACACATAGATCTTTGGTTCTGTGAATATTGCCCACTAGATGCTTGTCCCAGTGAGTATTACCCTCTGTACCCCTCAGCTGTCCCTATGAGTATAACTAGTTTTCCATCCATGACGGACAGCAGCAGACAGGTGAAGGTGCCTATAATCCCACAGGTGCAGGTGTACCGAGGGTGTGCAGGTGTATTGCGACATGGAGACAGACGGGGGTGGGTGGACAGTGTTCTTGAAGCGTCAAGAAGATAAGCTCCTCAACTTTAACAGATCCTGGAGTGAATATAAGGACGGGTTCGGTAACCCCTCTGGCGAATACTGGCTGGGTAAGACCAATACACACATACATATACGCAACTATCAACGTCAGTAAACACAAATTTCCACATCAATTTATGTTTACCAGAGGACTGAGGTACAACAACTTTCTCAGGGACGGAGTACCTGCACACCATAACCTCCAACCGGGACTACGCACTAAGGCTCGACCTCCAAGCTGGTACCTGGCAACAGTCCATCTGGGCGAACTTCAAGGTGGACGACGAAGTTGAAAGGTTGGTTCCTGCCAGCTGCCTGGTTGTGAGGACCATCATGTTGGTAAGTGCAAATTGATATATGTAACACTTACTGTTTGTCGCCTCAGGTGGCCCACATTACCTTATCCCAGCACAGTCAAGTCTAAGGAGCATTGGAAAAAAATTATTGGTTATCCAACTTGTGTGAAATCTTGTGACATATTTAGACAACAGTTGGGTCTGCATCAGTGCCGGAGGAGTGTTGAGGGCGCACGGCCGAACAGGGCACCCAACTTTAAATATAGAAAAGAAAATATAAAAGCTAGCTTCTTGAGGCTTATTATTAGTATGTCATTGACTAGTTAGTTTCTCCGCTGTTGTATATCGTTGACAACCTTGTGGAGGGGGGGTAATATAAGCATGGATACGCCGTCGTTTACTCAAGAGGTTAAAAGTAAAAATAAGTTTCCCATATTCTTGGCTTAGGGTAATCAATGATTTTATGGCGTTTCACTTTTATAACACAACGGCTTGTGGGTATTATTACTACACAGGTCCTCCACAGGCCTAAAAATCCGGCTTTGGTCTGGGTAATTATGTTAAAAAATCCAAGACCTACTGACCGCCTACCAGCATAGACTATAAATTCCCCACAAAACAGCCAACACTCGTATTAAACTGCCTGAATACACAACACACTAACGAGTCCAGATATAACAATGATATACAAGAGTAAGGTGTATGTGTCTGTGTGTATAAGAGACGTTTATATTGTGTGTGTATGTACAGAAGACTAATATTATGTGTGTGTGCATGTGAGAGAGAGAGAGAGAGAGAGAGAGAGAGTGTGTGCGTGTGTGTATGTTTGGGCGGCATATGGTAATGGTGTTGTCAGTAATACAGGTTGTTGGTGTTTAGTAATAGTGGTTGTTGGTGTGGTAGTTAGTGTTTGTTGGTGTTGTAGTAATAGTGGTTGTTGGTGTGGTAGTAATAGTGGTTGTTGGTGTTGTAGTAATAGTGGTTGTTGGTGTTGTAGTAATAGTGGTTGTTGGTGTTGTAGTAATAGTGTTTGTTGGTGTTGTAGTAATAGTGGTTGTTGGTGTGGTAGTAATAGTGGTTGTTGGTGTTGTAGTAATGGTAGTTGTTGGTGTTGTAGTAATTGTAGTGGTTGTTGGTGTTGAGGTAAAAAGTGACAGGGTAGGTTAGGTTAGGTTAGGTTAGGTTAGGTCTGTTTTTCTAATAGGTAAAATGACCTATACTTAGAACACCATACAGTAAGGGGTCACTTTATTCACTCAACTAATGTTTACGTTTTATTTTGAATTTCCAGGAACTGTCTGGCTCATTCTAATGGCCGCTTCTTCTCAACCTACGATCGGGACCAAGACTCTGTACTCGGTAATATGTTTATTTGTGTGTTTCTTATTGTCGTGTTTTGTTTCTCACTGCTGTGGGTTTTTTTCTCACTGTTGTGTTTTGTTTCTCACTGTTGTGTTTTGTTGCTCAATGCTGTTTTGTTTCTCACTGTTGTGTTGTTTCTCACTGTTGTGTTTTGTTGCTCAATGCTGTTTTGTTTCTCACTGTTGTGTTTTGTTGCTCAATGCTGTTTTGTTTCTCACTGTTGTGTTTTGTTGTTCAATGCTGTTTTGTTTCTCACCGGTGTTTTTTGTTGCTCACTGCTGTGTTTTGTCTGTTTATCGCCGCTTTGTCAGTGCTCGAGCTGTTGACGAGGAAGAGAAATTCTGTCAGGGCCAACAAGAAGTATCATATGAGTAGTATGAATATTAGCAGGGAATTTTTAGGGAAATCGGTCATGGACGCAACTAACTAAGGAAAGAAGCCCCTCCGGCTAGGTCTCGTACGGTATTACTAGATATTTTATACTTATTCTCTTCGCCATTGATCGGGTTACTAGCCACTTGGACGGTCGGTCACGTCTCTGTTATGCACTGATGGCAATTACTGGATATGTACTGGCTCCATATTGCATCTCTACCTGCCCAGTGTTGGCCAAGTCTTACATGATCTCACACTCAGTGCCATCAGCCTCTCTGGCAGGTTATTTCAAGAGATCACAGCTCGCACTCCCCCAAAAAATTACTCTTACAATTTTTTGGACTTGTGTCTTCTTCAATTTGAGGATGTGACCTTCAGTGGGGCGGACTTGGGCTACTCCCGGAAGGCAAGCATAAACTCTGCTTGCTTCCCTGTTGGGCGCTGTTAACGCTTTTGCGCTTCACGTTGCACAAGATGCAAGGGGGTGCCCAATAAACTAGCTCCCTCGCGGGGCAAATTGGAAAAAATAATTGTATAAACACTCTACTGAATAATGTAAGACGTATAAGCTAGGCAACTGCAGGTGTTTTAATCTCTCTGGGTACCAGAAGTGCCGTAGTACAGACGCTAGTTTGATTTCGGACCTCTTTTGGATATTCTCAATGATTAGTCTCAAGCATATCTAGGGACTAGACGGGACGACAGCACTCCAGACTGGGAAGCACTTTACCTTTGAAGTGTTATAAGGGAGAAACCATCTATAGGTATGCGAGCCCCCTCTTATAAAACCTACTAGCTGAGTTGCCCAGAAACCCCGTGTGTACCTGGAAGAGTTTCTCTAGCGTTAGTGATGTGTAGTTTACCATGTAGTGTCCCCACATCTGGTCTCAGTAAATGCATTTCGTAACGTAGGATCTTAACAGCCATTCCCTTGAACATTCTGAGGCCGACAAAGACCTTCCTGTAGCGCTTCGCAATCCGTTTGGTTCTTAATTTCCCTGAATAACTTTGTGTCGTCAGCAAACATTTGTATGAAGGAGTGTATAGCTTCTGGCATGTCATTTATTAAACAAACAAATAACAGCGGTCCCAGTACACTGCCCTTTGGTACCCCACTTGTCACGAGTACACATGATGATTTCGCACCATTGCTTGTGGTCACGAAAAAGTCTTGGATCCATGCTAGGACTCTCCCCCCGAATTCCGTACCTTTCCAATTTAATTTTCAGTCTTTCGTGGGGCATGCTGTCTAAAATCTTGGCAAAGTCTATATCATCAACATTGGCACTACACTTCAGAATCTGTGTCCACACATCTAGCAGTAATTGCGTCAGGCGGGAGCGTTCAGTCATAAAACCGTGTTGGTATTTTTTTACCAGGTTGTTTCGTAGTAGATGTCACATCATGGCATCTCGTATAATGATCTGAAGTACTTTACACACTATGCTGGTCAAACATACCTGCCTATAATTAATCGTACAGTGGCGATCACCCCGTTTGAATAAAGGATTCACATTTACCATTTTCCAGTCCCTGGGGCCCCTTTTGCTCGTCCTTGCATCTGCAGAACAGTATTTTTAAGGGGCTCAGTGAGGTCATGGTCCAGTTCACTTAACACTGGGATGCACATTGGTAAGGCCAGGGCTCTTATGAACCTTGAGCTTTGGCAATTTGATTCTTTTAAACTCTTCTGAGAACTCGATGTGCGTCAGTGTTCTGCATCACTGCTGTTCCTAAAAGCAAGAGGTTGTTCACATCCTCTCTTGTGAACACTGAAGGAAATAATATTTAGCGCCTTTACCTTGTCCTGATGTGAGTTCGCGTAACTACTATCAGTTTCAAATCTGATACGCCCAAATATGTCTTTGATTTCGATTTTGTCTCGTTTGCTATCCGCTTCTGGAACTCTTTTTCAGCCCTTCTACACTCTGCCGTGGCTTGATTCCCTGACCTACAGTAGCTTACACCCTTCTGACCTGCTCATCATTGGTCGTAACGCATCTCTTAAAATTATGCATGGTTCATATGTAACGGTCTGCCAGTAGTCATATGGTTAGTTCACTTTAATGACTATAATGTTCAGGGTAGTATCCAAACTCTTATTTCTCAACGAGTCAGGTCACTGAATACCCCTTATTTCCTCCCTCACCCTGTTGTAGTCACCATTTTAATACTTGAACCTTGGCATGCTCTCATCATGTATAGTACAAAGTAACAGTTTAATCCGAAGGACATCACGTCATGGCTTGTGCCAACGGCTACATGTTCCAACTTGCCACCATGAGGTCCAGCAGTTTGAGTGTTTGTTCACCGCTACAGCGAGTTGAATTTTTAACATGATGAAAGAGTTTCTGCAAAAAAGAGTTACAGGATTATTAAGGTCATTTGGTGTAATTTTACGGAAAGTTACCGACAATTACAGTAAAAGAAAAAAGGGGGTTGCACCAGCCTAGTCTAGTTTATAAATCTTTGATTTAGTCTTACCGAAATTTTCTATAAGCTTATAATGTTTCTCTTATGAGCGTGCTTTTGATGGCAGATAACTGTGCACTGCAACATGGCGGCGGCTGGTGGTACTACAACTGTCAACACTTCAACCCCACCACCTCACTCAACGCCTCGGGTGGCTTCAATATCTCTTGTTACAACAAGGACTTCCAGACCGTCCAAAACCTTCAGCTAAAAATCCGTCCTGCCATGTGTAGCGCCAACGTCAAGGCCGTCTACTTGAATAGATATAAGTGTGAAGGTTGTCATCATGCAGTGCAGCCACTTACCATTAAGGGAGATTAATGTGGCCACAACACGGCCAAGCCTGTCATAGTATAGGGTTCTTTGGGTTAAACTGTGGCTTCAGTAGACCCCTTTGTATTATTTAATTTATATGTACTTGAGACTCCTACCAGATGCTTCTGGTAACACTGTACAGTTCAAGGATCCCGTTTCCTATAATATGGAATAAACTGTTGAAATTGAAACAAAAATGGGAATCGCAGAACAGTCGTTAAAGGTGGCTAAAGCAATAAGGTTGCAGTGTTTGGAGCTTGTTGGCTCTTTTTGACCTATTTACGGTTATACACCCTCCAGGGGCAGATCCAGGGTGGTCCTGGGGGTCCGGACCCCTCCTTTTCATCAGATAATTCCAATACTTTTTTAATGTACTGTAGTATTGTACTCAGGCGTTTTTGTATAGTAAAAAGTTGTTACTATTGACCTCAGAATATCTAATATCAAGTGGAGGTGAAATTTGGGGAAAACACTGTTTTTGACAAATTTTGTGAGGAATATGAAGACAAAATTATAAGAATTCCTAACAGTGAAGAGACTGTTAAAGTGATGAATTTTAGTAAAACTTTAACTTGTGTATCAGTTAAAGATGCTCCCTTTGAAATGGGAAATGAAATTATAATGAACATCATAAGTAAATATGATAAGGTGGAAGGAATGAGGTGAACAAGAACACAAAGGGACCAGCGACTGGACTGTTGAATGGGACAAGAACCTTCAATGTAAATATAAAGAACAACATTCCATCATCAGTAACAGTAGGTGGCCATAGTTTAACTTTTCTTTTTGCTGGACAGAGGAAACCTTGTTATAAATGCGGACATGAAGGTCATTTGACAATTAATTGTCACACCGAGGAAATATATAAGGTGAGCATCTTTAATGAGGAAGACTTCCCGGCTATACATGCAAAGTTCAAGGGCACTTGTTAAGGAAGGAGAAGAGAGTGCCAAAGTGACTCGGGTTCCAGCAACAGCCCGGTATGGGGTAGAAGGGGAAGAAGTACTGCTGTAGATCCAGATCATACCACACACCCAGATGGTTCAGAAAATTGTGTGCAGGAAATAGGGTTACCATACGTCCGGATTTTCTCGGACCTGTCCTCCATTTTGGTCCTTAAATCTCCGTCTGGGGGGAATGTTCAAATATCTAAAAAATGTATTATCTTCCTAGAGAAGAATTAATATTTTATAAGAGAGTAAATGACATCAGACACGGGATTTCGATTACGAGACTTGTCTTGTTCGTTACGTCATTAGTCCAGTTTTCGTCTTGGACGAGTGTGATCGTGTCCAGCACCATTTTAGCAGTTTTGTGACTAATGTAGCGATATTCACTTACATAGCAAATACTAGTCTATAAACGTCATATATTTATCCAGTTTGACTGATATTCTAATTTAACTAGAATGATTTTCTGGAGGATGTAGATCATACCGATATTTTATAAATTTTTCTGATCAAATCTATTAACATTAGATATTATCAACTCTGGTATGAAATTATGCGCCAAATGTTCAGTCAGTGACTCAGTGTCTTTTCAGACGATACTGTGTACAGAGGCATTCCTTTCAAAGTTGTTTATTTTATTTCTCAATTTTAATCCTCAAGCACAATGCCAAAACGAAAGTGGAAATTCACGGCAGAACTGAAAAGTAAATTCCCATGTTTTCGAAGTGGCAGAGAAGATTGAGAAGCTGAGTGTTTGGTATGTAAACCTGGTACTTGCGTCTCGGTGGCAAATAAAGGCGTTCTTGACTTGCAAACTCATTTGGACTCAGATAAGCACAAAAAAAAAAAGTTCGAGGAGAGAGTTCATCAATTCAATTTCAATTGTTTATTCCTTGATAGAGGAAGCGGGATCCTAGTGCTGTCACTAGGTACCCCTGAGAGAGAGTTCATCGACGAAAATACTGTTTCCTACCTGTCTCCACCTTATTATAGTAATGCAATCAATACCCAAGAAAGATAGCAAGGTATGATAGCTTTCCCAATATCGGGAATAAAGACGTATACAATATGTTAATGACATGGACTAAACCAGCAGTTGAAGAAAAGTATCCGCTGTTTAAATGGTTTTTTATTGGGGAAAATATTACATGTAGATAAATGGATCCTCACCAGAGAGGCTTCATATATAAGTATATTCATGAAACTCTACCAAGAAATCAGAGACTAAAAATGTTAAACAGAAAACAAGGTGATAGTTGTGTAAGATGTGGTGAGGTAGAATACCCATTACATGTATTTTACTTCTGCTTCCATAACAGAGAGATTATTAAATGATTTAAAAATTTCCTAAATACAGTCTGCAATGTCAATAGTAAATTATTCCTGCACCTTTTAATGTTTAATATTAACTGTAGTAATAATAATTATAAGAATACAATGCTAATTTCAGATTATATTTACTGTACGTAGTTAAGTAGGAAGGAAAATTAAAATGTTAAGGAGACTATAGCCTTTATTAAAGGCAGGATTTATTATAATAAATGAAAAGTCATCCAAATATTTCACGGACAAATATAGTAATGTGTAATATTTATGTATATATGTAAATTGTAAAATTTTAAATAAACTATATAAAAAATATCAAGTGCACATGGCTTCAAACTGGCCTGAAAATGTCCATCATTTTGGTCAAATTTAAAAAAAAATCCAGGAGAGGTGGGCTGCAAGCCACCCCCCTCCACCCCCCCGGCGCGCTGGGTAGGCTTGCATGTCCCCACCCACAACTTCCTGGACCTCCTTTTGATATTCCTGGACCCGCCCCTGCTCTCTGTTGTATTCTCATGATGATGTAATATACTACCAAAAGTCAGCCTTTGTTAAGGTTATATGAGAGGTATGTACAATAACTAATAAACTGTACACTTATTAAATGGTGAGTTTATCTCCCATTACATAGAATGTGTACCCAATATGCTGTAAAGTTAATGGTGTTTAATCTTCTTGAAACAAATAATGCCGCGAATCATTTAATATAAACCCATCGTCTGTTCATTGTGTCAATGTCAAATAGCCCCGCCTCCTTTCTCTTGCCTTGGCTTGTAATTGGCTAACCTGTCATCCTTGCTGGTGGCACATTCAGTCAGAGGTTCCCCATACTCGGGGTCCTTTGTACAGTATATAATGCACACCAGAAAAAAATAATTTAAAGAAAATTTGTGGAAAGATTAATATCATGATCCTTAACACGAAAATGGAAGTTGGGTGAGGTTAAGTAAGTTAGGTAAGGTTAGATCAGGTTCTGTTAGGTTCTATGCACTATCGCTACCATTTTCGTGTTCAGGGTCATGTTATTAGTCTCTTCATAAATTTTTGTTTAATGTCACCTGTACATTACAGCTTGTATTCTTATTTAACTAATATATGTCTCTGGCAAAAGCATTCACCTTCGCCCATATTCACATTAATGATCACGTCAAGCATACATCCCCGGTTTTCCCCGCCTTCAGTCACAACAAATTGTACGTCAATGCGCTTGTGTGATATTTGATTCCTTCAATTATAAAGTTCTGTTAAAGGCTATCATTTAGTACATTACAGTGGAGTACACTGTAGTAATCGTAGGGAGGTGGACAATCGCCTGTGGGTGTACCGAACAAGCAAGCACTTATGGCTATTAACAATTCGAAGTTGCAATTATATTCACAAATATTTTGTAATGGAAAGGGATAGAAATAATACTTGTCACGGCGCCGGAAATCCTCAGTAACCCCCTCCCCCCCACGTATGCTTTGTTCAACTATATGTGTTGCAACACTGTTAACAACAGATTCAGATTTGCCCCCGAGGGGGCTAGTTTATTGGGCACCCCCTTACATCCTGTGCAAGGTGAAGCGCAGAAGCGTTTACAGCGCCCAACAGGGAAGTATGAAAAGTTTATACTTGCCTTTATGACTCGTACATTAAGGGCGTAAAAGCCTGAAGGGTCATAGGTTCTGTCAAGTTACATAAAGTGAGAGAATGATGAGTGTGTGGGGGGAAAGTTCCCGGTACATTTTATCTGTTTATGGCAAAGAGTGGCAGGTCCCTAATAATGTCAAATGGCAGGCCTGTGACTAGGAGGAGGGATATCTGGTCTGGGAGGGAAGAGGTGTTGGTAACGGCTGGGGACCTATAGGAGGAGGTCATAGGGACTGTTAACAACGTCTTCAGGAAAAGCTTTTAGTACATATCTACCAGACGTACGAGTTTGAGACAAACATTAAATGTATTATGCATTATTTGCAAACGGAAATATGCTCTTGACATTATCAAATACTAAATAAGTTCCCGTTTATTTGACTATATTGAACCTGTTAGAGGATTATACAAGATAAGTGATGAAGGGATATGTACAACATGTTCCCTGAAAACCCAACAACGCGTCAGACAGTCAGTTTTCATTGGTGAGTGTTGGTGAGAAGAGTGTGGATATCGATCTCTAGACTTCCCTTGACTCGTTCTTAGAGAAAAAAAAGTCCAAGAGCTTTAAAATAATAAAGAATAATGGCGGGAGCTATTATTGAGAACTTAAGTGGACGGAAGTTAGGAGTTTTAATCGTCTTCTTAATGATCTGCCAGGTGGTGTGCTTCCTGGTCGGTGCATTGATCGGTAGGTGGAAACTTGTGGCCCCTATAACAAAGACATCACCGACACCACCTTAACATTTTTACCTTATTTTACCACAAGTTTACACTGTCATGCCTTTGTAGTCTACCATATGAAGCCCTGTACATATTTCTCTTGTTTAGGCGATATATGATATTAGTTTTACGTCTTAGTTGAGGTAAATTTGGTGGTAGTTGATGTAGCTCTAAACCTTGTGGCCTGTTTTGATGCCTTCATAGTGCCAATGGTAGTTAATTTTGTATTTATAAGGTTCAGCTTTGTCCTAATGCATTTTGGTCGACTGTGATGTTGTTTGGGTTTAGAATTTCAGACTGGCAGGACTTGGGGTCTGTATTAGTGATCACTGTATTGAGGTTCCTTCTCTTTTACATGCATATCCCACAGTTTATTTGTATACTAGGTCTGCTTAACATACCAAGAATTTGTTAGATGTTGACAGGGTATTATTTTAGTTTCGGTCATCTGGGGAATGTTAGGTTGGTTAGGTTAGTTTATATATCTTAATTATCTCTACATGGATGATCGAAACTAAAATTTTACCGTTCACAGCAGGTCTTAACACTTTCAGGATAAATTTTGATAGTACTTTACTTTCATTATCAAGTTTGTTTTAATGAATATAATGTAAATTTGGTGGGGGAAGCTTGAAGAAAAAAGTATATGAAAATTACTTCTTTAATCAGATCAGGACAGTCTGGGAACTGATTCCTACATGGTAAAAGATTAACACCAACCAACGAAATTTGACTGAACCAGATAGAATTTAACTAAATTGTATTCTAAGATTACCTTGTATGTCAAAATCGGTGTTTTAGGCCCATAAATTTAGTTTTTTACTCGGTTATCAGTGTCCATGTTGTTGGAGATTGTACTGACCAATAAGTACAGTACTGTACCAGTAACCAACCGCATCTAACCCACAACCTAACAAGTCTTAAAGAGTAGTTTTGGTTAGATTCAGTTTGATCGAGTTCAGTTTTCCGCTTTGTGAGCGGGGCAAGGGTGGAGGAGACAGTACCAGAATGCATTTATATTATGGTATTGTTCATATTTTGTACAGTGCAGTTAATATTCATTAATGGCTGCTGCAAGATTTTCGTATTTGGCTATTTTAGGATTATTAAAAAAAATTATGAATACAGTTAACCCTCACTTTACGCGGTTAATGTAACCCGGAGGGTCCCGCGTAAAGTGAGAAACGCGTAAAGTGAATAACATAACATATGGGATTAATTGAAATGGAGTCCGGGCCGATCCCCAAACTCCACTTTTTGACGACACACAACTATGTTGTAGTAAAAATATTATCTTAACTTTATGATGGTATGCACACACAATTAATAATTAAGAGAAATATCAATAATATTAGGTTTTTTAACACTTACATTAGTAGAAAAAATGGCTGGGCACACGGGGATGGGCGGTTGGTTCCGAGGCAGAGGGCAGATTATTGGCCCTCACCTGTGTCACTTGTATCAATTGTATCACTATCCACCACAGAGGCTTGCAGGGCCTCTTTGTCAAACTCCCCAAAGTCCATATAAGTCCATATCCTCACCATAATTATCACTGTCACTGACTTGGGCCGGCTGTGGTGGGTGAAGAACTGGTACTGTTTTGATGACTGGGCGACCTTGTGCGCACCATGTTCGCGCCGCTTACACAACATGGCGGATGGCGGGAGGTTTGGATCCAAAAATGGCGCGGCTCGCTAGCCGCTCTCCGCGTAAAGGGGTACACGCACCGCGGAATGTGAGCATCCTGGGTTCCGGCAGGGCACCGCGTAAACGTGGAATGTGGGACCGCGTAAAGTGAGGGTTAACTGTATATTTCTTTCCTTGGGTAAATTAGGTTAGGTAGTTGTTAACACTGCGTGTACCATATTAATTTGTTTTCCTCGCTGGGTTTTGTGTTGTTGTGGTAGATCTTTTGTTTTATAACTCGGTGGTGATGAATAATTCGGATCACATGAAGATAGGCAACCCGACCTATTTTACTTTAAGATTAACCACCCTAAACCTAACCTAACATTCACAGGTGCGGTGTTTTAATTTGAAGGCGTAATAAGCTGGAGTGCCTAATATTCACGATCTGAGCCCCTTTTACGTTTTACACACACACACGAGCGTGCTAGTACTGTACTATAAACATATCACATTTAACACTTGCACAAGTAATATCATTTTAACACAAACACTTAAGTAATTATTTCTCCCTTTGGTGAACACCCACTGACACATAAGTATGTTATGATTTTAGGCTCAACACACACATATCATGTGAAATTCTTAACACCTCTATTGTCACTAAAAATATCAAGCTTAGATATATTTTGAAGAAAAAAGTGTTTCTCAGACATCGCCGTGCTCTAAAAAAAACCCGCAGCACACTTGGTATTATTGCTTTCAGAAAATACATCTTAATTCGCATTTACCATAAAATTTTAATTTCCCTCATTTACAGTAATTTTTGGTCGGGTTTGAAATACAATTATTCAGTACCGGTACATAATGACGTGTTTTGGAACAGTCGTATTGAACCGTATTTTTAGAAAAGTTTCATCTATTTAATAATTATGCAGGCGACACATTAGACGGAGGGCAAAGAATTTTCATAGTACCTGTATATCCAGTCATGTAAATTCAAATTACTTCGAATATTTTTAGTTTACCAAATGAGAAAAAATACTTAAAGGGGTGTACCCAGTATGCTTCGTTTATAAAAGAATTTTAATCCCGACCTTCCGGGTTCCTTTTCAAAATCAGTTTTCTTAGAACCAAACTTTTCACACGCGCGCACACATACACTTCAGTAATCATTTCACACTTGACACTCACACCCATTTTAAATTAAAACAATAATTTTTTTTTCATCCAATGGCGTTTGTCTTTTCATGTACGAAAAACAAACAAAAAAGTGGCTTGAATAGGCTAGCCTGGTAGTCGACAAAACCGGGACGGCTGCAGACAGCCAGGCTATTCAGCCGTGAACTCATAAGCATATTAACGACTGTATATCTGTAACTAGACCCATGTGGCACTGAATTAGCAGAACCTGCCTGTTGACTTTGTAATTACTACATTGAATCAGGAGTGCTTGAGGATATTCTTGCTGTTTATCCAAAATTTGCTAGCCCACACTGATTGGTCTTCAATTAGAATATGACGTCCAATGTATATGAACCACTGTCCTGCATGGCAGTGAACAGTGACATCACCCACATGACTCTGACCTATATATACTGTTAATGAATAAGATCTATTCCTTTGTGTATGAACTAACTAAAGTTGAGGTTATGATACAAATCAAATTTTTTATAGTCGCGTTTGTGTGTAGGTAGTTGTGTTTTCTTCTGCAGTTACTGAAATGTAATCCTACACCCTCTGTGGTAACCCGTGTCTCCAAACGGCCAAATTTTATGACCTGTAGCAAACCTATCCACCAATCACGCTCGTCGTTACACGACCAATACACATTCATTCATAAAATTAACTGATACTACTACTGCGACGGTGCCGTTTGGAGACACGTAGATTACCACAGGGGATGTAGGAACACATTTCTGCGACTGTGCATATTTTGTTTGTTGTGGTACCTGATAGTTCATGTATTTTTTTAGTTGATATAGCTTAGACCTCTCAAAGTGCGAAGTCAGGTCATGTGGCGCCGACCCACCGCCAACAGTGACCAGCGCCTGTACCCTACGCTTAAAAGCTTTCGGAACGAAATCTTTGTTTATATCGTGTGTACCAACACAAGCAAACACACGCAACTATAAAAAATAAAATTGTATCGTAACACGTCTGTAGGCAGGTTCTGCTAATTCGGGGCCACAAGGGTAGACTACCAGGCTATGCAACCGGTGACGGCTGAATAGCCAGTGCGAAAAAAATGCGATTCACTTTTCAAAAATGCCATAATCAGGAAGTGCCATGTACAGTTTGTCACAATGATGCATAGGATTTTTTTTATATATATATATTCAAAGACGTGCTGGGAGCTGACAACTAAAAAATCCTTCAGCAGGGGGAAGGGTAGGCAGAGGTTACCCTATGTACGGTAATCTCAGTAATTAATTTTAATGTTTAATAATTTAATAAAGTTGAAATGCTTGTTTGGAATTACCGTCCGTTTTTAATTGTGAGAGAGAGAGAGAGAGAGAGAACATGTATACAAAGCAGTGTGTGGGAGGGGGATGTTTACATTGCTGGCGGTACAGTATAAACAAAAACGTCCGGTGTCTTCTTGCCTCAACTAGTACCCGGATAACAGGTATATAGGTATATACATACAGTATCAAGGAGCAATACTTATGATTGGTTGATTAATTCAGGCATTGTGACAAAAAATAAAGCATATTTTTGCTACTATAAAATAAATCTTAAAAATATCACTGATCAGTTGACAAGACACATCCTGTGATCTCCAAGACGTATATCTATTTCACTTGAGGGCGTACATGTATAAATAGTATACCAGCCTGCTTACGTACTCTGCATATGTATAACAATTTAATAAATTGGGTAGTAGGCAGCTACCAAACGGAGGTACTACCGCCTGGGAAGATATTGGAAGCATAATGGTGGACCCTGCTGCCATATGGCATCGCGGAAATTGTAACCAAGTCCCAGGTTGCTGATCTGACTTTCTGCCTCATTTACACACAATTGCAGGGTCTCAATTGTTTCTCTTACCATTGACAACACAACCTCGGGACCTGACCGGTGCCGGACCATGGAAATTCACCCTTTTCCTGGATAGATAGTGACTTGTGCTTATGCTTGGAAGCACTCGCACCACTTTCTCTGCATCATGGTCTCTTTGATGACATATTGAAGGGTTAAATGTCGTATAGTAGCTTCTCAAATTTCGCGAGTTTTTAATTCTTAACGCATTTTATTGGAACACCAAAAAAATAAATAACTAAAAATTTTGACGGCGGAAACTTGAATTTTGACGGGTTTGAACTGCACGCCAATGTGCAGACAACGTGCATAATCGTGTAAACAGCGTCATTTCTCTTATGTACAAAAGATTCATTATTGTTTATTACTGAATGTCTTTTTTATTGAATTAATGTCTGTGTGCAAAATGAGCAATACAATTCATTAATAATACGTAGAATATTAAAACACACGAGGAAATGACACAGCATTGTTTTCGTTGATTACAAAACCAGTGACTGACTGGTTCTACATATAAAACTGAAGAAAATAAGACCTTGGTTGTAGCTGTAGTAAAATTAATATGGTTGTTTTAAGTACAGGTAGTTCTGCTATAACGCGACAATTGTGTTCTTGTAAAATATCGTGTTATAGAAAATCGCGTAATAGAAATAACAGGGCTTATGGAGAAAATAGGGTTAGGTGCAGATTACTCGAAATCGAAAAAATTTAGTAGTTAGCCTAACACAAAGGATAGCACAGTCTAAATAAATGTTACATTCATATCTAATAATGAAATCATACAGTAAATGTAACACTTTATTTGATGGGGGAGCTTCTCTTCAAATGTTATATCCTTTCTTTTACGATCATCACCGGGAATTCTATCACCAGAACGCTTCTTGTTGATATTCTTCTTTACTATATTCACAGTTAATTACCACAAAATTGGAGAAATAGTAAGCAAAAATCGCGTTATAGCAAACAAGCGTTCGCGTTATACAAATATCGTTCCTAATTCATAAATCGCGTTAGAGCAAATTCGCGTTATTAAAACACGTGTTATAGCAGAACTCACTGTAATGTTATTTAATGTTAATAAATGGAACAATAGAAGTAGCTAACGATAATGGTAAAGAAAAAAGAGATCGCATATGTAAGTGCGCATGCGCACATGTGAAAACATATCGTCATTACTTTACATAAGAATTTGAAAGCAACACTTATTTACTGTTCTTATATATTTTAATTAATGTTTCTGAATTTGTTTTTATTGAATTAATGTTTGTGTGTGCAAAATTAACAATACAATTTATTAATAATAAGTGGAATATTAAAACACACGAGGACGAGACGGCTGCCGGCTTTGTTTATGTTAAAGCTTACAAAACCAGTGACTGATTGGTTCTACATATAAAACTGAAGAAAATAAGACCCTGATTGTAGCTGCAGTAAAATTAATGTAAAAAAATTAATATGGTTGCTTGAAGTACCTGTAATGTTATTTAATGTTAATAAATGGAACAATATAAGTAGCTAACCATTAATGGTAAAAAAAAAGTGAGACTGCGCGTATGTAAGTGCGCACATGTGAAAACATATCGTCATTACTCTACATAAGAATATGAAAGCAACACTTATTTACTGCTCATATATATTGAAGGGTTAAATGTTGTACTCTGTATAGACAAGCAGAGAGAGAGCGCAGCCGAACTGCCGGATGTAAACAAACCTTAATTTCCCGCGGCTTTGTTGTTTTTTTTTTTACAGGGATTAGCCCTCCCGGGCATAGGTCACTGACCCACATTGGGGCCTGAGGGGCAAAAATTTAATACTCCTGGAATAATAATAATTCAGAAAAAAAAAGAAAAGCTGCCTATCTACCTATTGGACAAACTAAAGTCGTTCCGGACCATGGGAGTTTCCGGACCACAGAATGCCAGACTAGAGAGGTACAACCTGTAGTAGCACTTACCTTAATCTTGTCTGGGTAGTACGCATCGTTGTGGGGGTTAGGCCAAGCATAGCGGCTATGTCCACAGCCCGTTTCCCTTTTTCAAATTGGCTTAATATATCCATTTTCGTAGCAAGGGTAATGGTCTTACGTTGCCTCTTCACTGCACTAGCACCAGTAGCACTTGATGGGCGCTTGGAAGCTATTTCGAATGGTTACAGAACAGTTTTAGAGCAAAAGCACTTAAGCACACACGAATTGTGTGAAGTCGTACAGAGACTGGCTTGGGGGCGCTGTGACGTTCTGCGAGTGAGGAGAGAGCACACCGAGCCGAGAGAGCGTAGTGCGGCCAGACAAGAGCGGGTGATGCACCATAGAAAGTAGTCCGTGACGACGTAAAACGACGTACAGTAGTATCGGATCTTCGGGACGTTAAACGAATTTTTGGTCTCTAAAGTTTAGCGACGTAGTGCCGAAACAATGTTAAGCGGGCCGACATTATAAGAGGATACACTGTAGTTGTAAAATATCTAGTGCTCTTCAGCTCGTAATTTTGAAATAGAATACAGGCATCCCCCGCGTTACGGAAGCCCGGGTTACGGAATTTCGCTCTTTCGGAATTTGTAAATTATGACCATTAATTTCGCGTTACGGCCAGTAAATCCGCCCTTACGTAAATTGGGGTAAATTTTAACAAACACAAGGCCTCACACATGCCATTCAGACTGACAGACTTGACAAGTTTTACCAACCATAAAGACAGTTGAAGCTTTAAACATCACTCACAATGGATCTTGAATATTCCAACTGCAATCAGACATACCTAAGTTGCCTCAACAATTACAACCCCAGTTGCAATATCAAATTCTGTGTCACTACTAAAAAATAACAAAGTATCTGGTGTACTCTAAGGTTAAGAGAAAACGGATGACTCAGGAGTGCTGAAATGAGAGAAAACGGACTCCTATGATGGGGAACTCAAATAAACATACACATAGCTGTATAATGCAATATTAACCCCTAAATTGGTGTTTTAAGAAGGTATATCATAAATTATTTAATGTACTGTATTGTATGTGTTTATAAATGTTTATTTTCATTAATAAAAGTGCTTGAATTACTTTTTTGGGGCCAAAACAATTCCTTAAGAATGCTTCTCCAGTTTTGTAATGGAAGTCAATGGGTAAATAGGTTCCGCGTTACGGAATTTCGCGATATGGTCAATTTTCCGGGAACGGAACCCTTCCGTAACGCGGGGTATGCCTGTACCTGTATTATAATTTAGATTTTTTTGGAACTGAAAAAAAATTTCAATTAATTAATCACTGTATGTACTCGTATATAGCAGTAAAGTACACTTACTTTGAGGTGTGTATGTAGAAGGTTCCTGGTTGATGATGATGATGGGAATTAGAAGTTGGGGTGGAGGAGAAGGGAGAAGAGAAGAAAGTGGGGATGGAGGAGATATCACCTTTCAGGGGACCCAAGCTTGATGCAGTCATTTCACCAATAAAATTTTAAGTTCACTAAGTGTAATTCAAGATTATTTTATTTAAATCAACACTGCAATGCACTTTATATTATCAATATGTTAACTAAATTTCAGAATGACCAATAATTTCAATGTAAAAATGCAAAAATATCTGTATTCAAGACACCAACAAAATCGATGTTCACTCTACTGTTAACAAAGCCAAACTGACGCCTGGTGGCCGAGTCAAGCGGCTGATGGGCGCACAAAAAGCTAGTTCTCCGTACCGCATATATTATCAAAATGTTAACTAAATTTTAAAATTGCTAATAATTTTAATATAAAAAATGCAAAAATATTAAAGAGCATAACTTTCTTGATAATTACTCCACTGGAAACGAATGTAAACATAGAACAGATTACTGAATTGGCAGACTAGCCCATCAGCTGATCACCTGATGCTCACAACAAAACGTGTTGTTTGTAAGGATTTCGTTAATCGAAGTTTTGCTTGTTAACCAAATTGAAGATCCTTATGGGAGGTGATTCGTTAATCGAACCGCTCGTTAACCGAGGGACCACTTTACTATAATTTTATACAGTACTGCACTGACCTTATGATACCTCTCACAGGGTTTGCTTTTTGAATCAGTTGCCAGCCAAATTGACTGATTCATCTAAAGCTTTTGCTGATTCAGAATACTCCTGAGCAAAGTACAGAAATCGTAATTTAGGTCACGGTATACAGCAGTTTTTTCTGTTTGTGTAGTAACAAGGTTTAAGCCATATCCTCCTTGGTCACCATAAGGTTTAAGCCATGGCCTCCTTGGTCACTACTCTATAAATCCTCATGGGTCATCTGCCTAAACATTCACTATATCCATATGGTATATCATTACCTTTTTGTGTTGATAACAATCACATTGAATACAGTACAGTAGTTAGAATAACTTTTAGGACTTCTGAACTGTTTTCTTTTCTCACTGTGTGTGTCCACAGCTCCAGCTCCATCATCGGTCATGTCCACCCTGGGGACCAAGTGTATCGACAAGGAGTACAAGAAGGACAAATGGTACTGGACCCGTGGCAAAGGCAAATGTGTGAGCATCATTCATCTCCAAGACCCAGCAGTTCATGAACAACAGATTAATGCCAACAACATAATCTTCACCTTCCAGGTTTGTCATTCATATTTTAGGCTTACTGTATGCAGTAGTCTTCACACTTTCTTTGACCTCTGAGGTGAATAGTTGTTTCTCTTGAAAAGCTAAAGATCCTACAAGCATGCAGTAGTCTCATTCATGTCAATAACAAAAATGCTTGAAATCCCCACTAATACTATATGGAGTTAACACTGTTTACTAAACACTGTACAGTATGTATATTTTTAATGATATAGTAAAAAAAATAGAACAATTGTGAGAGATTAGTGGAAAGTGGAAGAATGAAGGTAATTATTTATAGAAAATGTGTACTGTACAGAACTGTATTAGACTACTGTACACCATTCAATGCAATATTTTATTTCTTCACTTTATAACACAACAATCATTTGCATCATACAATAATTCATCGTGGGAGCATCACTTACCCATTGTTTGTGGTAATGGGTTTTACAGGCGATCGTTATATGTACAAAAACACCAAGAAGTGAACGTTCTTGAAAATATATTTTATTCTTATAAAATGAAACATACAGTATAAATGCTTAGAATGTAAAGTGAAGATTTAAATAACTTAAGTATCTTTGTTTTGTCGTGGTGGAATTGAGGTCAGCTCCTGCTGGTGCCGACCACCTGGTAGAGGAGGAAGACCAGTCTGTTTTTTTATATTATTTCCTATTGCTTATTTACATTATATTGAGTGTGGGGAGGTGCAAGGAGGCTGACTATAATACACTGCATAAGATACTAAATATAGGAAAAAGCTTGGCACAAAACTTTGAAATAGGCTGCGAAAATGCAGGCCTTACACAAGGCAGGTCATAGCCGCCCTTGTAACCTTGCTTGTTGCATGTTTTAGAACTAAAGATTAAGAAACTATATCACTTGATTTTGCCTTATGCAGTAATTATTCTTTATTCTGGTATCTAATGTAATAATCAGAGATTACTGTACAGTATTCCAAGGAAGGTAGTGGAGTTTCACATTGAAGCTGAGAAAGCCATTTTACACCTTCATCTGTCACTCCTGACCGTCACATTAGATTTAAAAGTAATAGCTACTGAACTCTTCTTCAGATCTTCACAGGCCTTGCTTGCCTTAGGCTTAGTTATCCCTATGTTAACATAAGGAAACATTTAGAAAGCTTGCTGCATATACTACATGAAATAAATTTTGTATTCTTGTACAGTACGCCCGGATAATTCACAGATCTTTATTTCGCGGTCCTCTATTATTCGTGGATGTCACCCTGGATGTACCCAAGAATGTCAGAGGGTACTTTTAAAGTTGCCGGCATTTACACGGCCAGGACAGGGAGCCATTCGTTCTAGAGAAAATAATTTCATTTACCTGTATTGTATATATATATATATGTGTGTGTGTGTAGACTCACACACACACACAAAACACACAAATAAATAATTATGGGAAAATCCTCTCACAAATAATCACATTTTTAATAAATTTGTTTCTGATTATTTGTGAGAGGATTTTCCCATTATTATTTATTTGTGAGTATGTGTCTACACACACATATACTGTATACAATACAGGTAAAAGAAATAATTGTCCTAAGGCCAAACACATGAAGGGAATATATATTTCTTTGTACACAAGTAAAAATGACCCTGGGTGGGGGGGGGGGGTGTCAGCCAATGTTATTCGCGGATTTGGCGAATCGCGGCCATTTTGAGAACCTAGCCCCAGCGAGCTTGAAGGGCCCCCTATATAGGCAAAAAACTCTGCTTTGAAAACTGATATTTGATATCTGGCAAGCAAGCTGTTCATGGGTAGATGTGGGTAGATCTGCCACCCCCACATTGTACAGTCTGGGTACCAGTACAGTATATAAATGTCATCAGGGACCAACTCTAATCCTAAGACATTGTATGGAAATGTGCAACATATATCTACTGTATATATTGTACTGTACTGTACAGTACTCTACTGTAGCTTGAAAGTTTGGGATGGTAAAGGTAATGCAGAGCTTGCATTACCATTGGGTTCCTATCCTCACTTTAATCCATTTTTGTAATAAGGGTGATGTTTTTGCTTTTGTGTCCTAAACAAATTTTAGATATGAAAATTTTGCTGATTTACTGTATTAAGATGTAGCCACATTTGGTATTACTGTATACTAACACTTCATAAACTTTCAGATACCATCCCCCAAGGACAAAGTTATTCTTGATTATTCACGCTGGCATCAGAACCTGATAGCTATGATGCACCTTGACATCCTCTATGATGAGAATGCACGGTTTGGTGAGTACTGTTATATACTGTGTGGCCCATTAGTTTGATCTAGAGGTATTTCATAAAAATAGTTGATATTCCGGAACTTCTTCTACCTGGTTGGCCTGGCAGAGTCAGAAGGTTGAGAGCAATCACACAGCAACATTTATAGCCTACCAGCAATGGGATGCCCTCAGAGGTTATATAAACTTGTGTTTTCTTTGAATGTTGTCAGCCACTGTGTTGGTTTAGCCAGCATGGGGGTGGCAATAAGAACAGACAATCAAAGTAAGCCCTTTATCCTTTCAAGGGCTCCTGAGGTCTCAAAACTGTGGCCTTTTCAGCTCTTCACACAGCCTACTAGCTCTTCCAAAACCACAGTGACAGTAATGCCTACATGGTTGATTGGCAGCAACAACACCCTGGCCTTGTGGGGGTCTACAGCCGAGGTCCCTCCCCCCCCCCTCATTTGCCTAGTCCCCAGAGCCACTTGAGGATGCTCGCTCTACCCAATAGCTGCGATAAATGTGAAAAATTTTCTTGGAGAAGATGAGGTAACCGTACAATTCCTCCGAGGTAGGAACTGTAACTTTGTTAAGTGTCTGAATCAAGAGACCCATGACACTCTCAGCAGACTGAGCACAGAGGTGTTTGAAGGTGTTATTCTCAAGTCATCACCAGCTGATGCAGCTGAATGTTGCCACATTGTGTTTAAGCAATTTCCAGTGATGACTGACATCAGCAACGCTAGGGAACTAACCCAAACATTATCAGTATCTGTCGCCACCATCGTGGCAACACTCCACAAGTTGCTGTCATTATCAAACATGGGGAAGGAGTGTCCAGCTGAGCTGGTATTTCTCAAGACCTGTCCTCTGTGTTATCTGTTCACACCAGGGACACCAAGACTGCCTATTACCAATATGATTTACCCACGGTGCAGGTCTTGCTAAGTCAGCACCTGCTGCTCCCCCATCTTGGCCACAGCTAGATGTCACCAGTTGCTTGTACAGTATTGTCCAAGTGTGCCTTCCTCCACCCCCACTGTGCCCATCCTGCCATGTCACATCTCTTCCTGACCAAATGTCTCTCCACCTAGTGACAGTCCTGGCACAGTACAGTATTATATTAGAGATCTACCACACTGCCATAAACAGATGGCAGGGAATCCTCCTTATATACTCAACTCTTACTTCACCACATGTAATTTACCAACAAAATTAATGGCCCCCTCAGGCACTCTCGTCCACCCATCATATAAGTCTAAGAAGGCAAGCATGAACTCTGTGTGCTTCCCTGTTGGGTACTTTAATACTTATATGCTTTGCCTTACACAGGATATTAGGGGGTGCCTAATGAACAAGTCTCTGCACTGTCTGGGGGCAAATCTGAATTCTGAAAGTTGTCATTTATTAATTATGAATAAGGTTCTGCTGATGAGGGAAAAAAATTAGTCAAAACATAGTGCACTTGTTTTTCTGTGCTTTTCTCCTACAGTGAGATTTTCGTTTTATGCATGAAGTACAGTGTATTACATATTTTCTACATACCGGTATACAGTATATATTTAGTATATCCCTTGAGATATGAACGTTCGTGATACAAAAATTCATTTATACGTATTCCAAAATTGACACCATTGCGCTTATATTTTGTGTTACGAAAGCTTTCCTCGCCTAAATGAATTTAGGTTCCAGCAAAAATGCAAATTGAGTTCCTCCGGGAGTCAGCTGGAGCAGCCACATCCCTCTAGCACGCTCTATCTATCAGGCTGAGGTTGGAGTTATGCTATAGTAGTTATTTTTATCCTAGTAATTTCTGGTATATAAACATAGTAATTTTCTTTGTATTTTTTTTCTTTCAGTTACATTCACACATAATCCTGCATACAGAATGTGCAAAAAAAATTGTCATAAGGTAAAAAACATAAAGGGAATAAACATTTCTTCATGCACCAGCGACAGTTAACAGGATTAGCTGAGAGAATTAATGTTATGATTATTTTTCAACTCGTAGTTTCATCAAGATAAACATGGTACCGGGTAACCTTTTTCATTTTTTTTTAATACGTTATATGAACGCACAATCCTACATACATAATGTGCAAAAAGGTAAAAGAAATAACTATAATAAGGTCAAAAACTTGAAAGGAATATACACTTCTTTGACTTAATTAATAATTTTAGTCATAATTTCATCTAGATAGTACAGTACTTTATTAATGTTTTTAGTGTTAGGTAGTAAATTACAGTAGCTGTGTAATTTACTATTTATCATTAGTTAGGTAGATATTTTTCCTGTTTGTGAACCAATTTCGTGTTTCTGGGGTATGATATTGGGATGTTTTTGTCATTGGGGAACCGGACCCTATTTTTCCTGTACGTGTTTCTATAGAGACACGAAAAATCACCTAACAAATGCTTATTTTTTTTTTCCTCGTGATAGCTGTTTTGTTATCACACTAATGTGTGGCATTTTCTGTTTATTGCTGAGCAATTAAATTATAATTCTCTCAAGGAAAGTGTTGTGAATGACACCTTGAGGTAACACTTCAGTGTGAACTTCCTGTTTCGTGAGAAAGAATGGACTGGTCTTCTCAGGGCAGTGAGAGAGTGTGATAGCGAGCGAGCATTGTTTACTGAATTGGCTGACCCTGGCTCATCCTTTGAGAGAAATGCAAGCCAAGTTACAGTATCTAGAGTCATGAATAACTTGGTGTTATTCATTTGGGTGAATATTTATATAAAGCTAAGGTGCTGTTACAACCTATTTGTATCTCTAGGTTGATATATATACAGTATATATATATATATATATATATATATATATATATATATATATATATATATATATATATATATATATATATATATATATATATATATATATATATATATATGAAATTATTAATTGCAATACAGTACAGTACTGTATTAATAAATTAAATACTTCTACAGCACTTGGTTTACTTTTCAAGGTACCTGTAGTTGGCAGACACAAATCAACCAAAATTCTATACTATGTCTGACGTTCGTCTTGAATACCCACAAAATGTTCTATACTACTGAGGGTATACACAAACACTTGTTATCTTAAAAGTAGGTTCTATTCTCGTACGGGAGATACATATATATACAGAGGGGCCCAGGAGCTCGCTTCCACACCACAAAGACTCTGTCTTCACTCTCTCTCTATCTATGTATTACTGCACGCTGGGATGTACAGATGCCAGCATTCACAAGCTGAATACATACAATGTAAATATGATAATTTATATACATAATATGGTGCACAATAAATGGAATATTACATAGAATTGATACATGTTCTGTAATACTTTACTGTACATAATTAATGGAGTGATATAAGAGTAATATAATAATACACAGCTGAAGGTACTACTTTGAGTCCGTATCATATACTATGCACTCAGTTTATTGCTAGATTGAGTTTGGTTTGTGTCTATTATTAGTGAATATAAGTACTAGTATGTAGTTTAGAGGCTTTGTTCACAGTATAAACTTTTCCAACACTCAAATGTTATTCCCACCTACACAGACCCCCACGCTCTGATGACACTTGAGGCTCGACTGGGCTACAGAAATAAGTGGGACCCAGAGGATAAGTGGACCGAGTATGCATCATCTGTAGAAGAAAGGCGCCTGGACTGCTCGATAGACCCAATGCACAAGAAGGAAGAATATATGTATAATTGTTCTTCTGTGCCACTGTTTGAACTGGGGTCTCTCCACCATGATTTTTACCTCTTGAATGTTCGCTTACCTGTTCACACCCTGGAGGAGCCACAGGAGAAGAACATTAATGAAGATCTGGGATACTTGGCAGACATGTGGGTGGCGGTGAGTTATCTTATAGCTTTTTTTTCCTCCGTTGAGAAAACTTTGTTGGATTTTTGCTTATGTCTTTAGAAATAAATGTGTTGTTCTATATCTTTTTTAACACTATCCATACATTTTAACACTTTTGGGATCATACACGCATGAGTGCTGTTTTGATTTGATATAAATGAACCTTTTGGTCGAATTACTTAAAATTTTAATGCCACTTTTGTCACGCCACTCTTGTGCAGAACCAAGTCTTAAGGCTAGGTGGCAATTCATCTATGTGCTGTAGACCACGAGGTAACAGACAACTAATGGCAGTAATGCTTCTGCCTCAGTAAGCAGCGAGTGTCTCGGTCGCTGGCACGATTTAAAAGTGGTCACTCACAATATCTTGAGAGAGCAGCACAAATGCCACTTTTGCCCCGCTATCTCAAGACATTTATCTCTTACAACCTCGATACTTATTCTTATGAAGTAATAGTGATGTGTATTGAAATTTTATAATGAAATGAAATATTTTTTAATTTATGAGATGTTGGTGAAATGGCTACTCACAATACAGTCGCATAGGCCACACAAAAGCATGTCATAATAGGACTAGCTTGGAAAAATAATAAGTTACAGCATAGTGAAATGTAGTGCAGTTGAGGCATGCATATGAATAATGTGAATTTTAATGAATGTATTGTGCTTATTTAATATGTACAGTATTCATAATGTCATCGCCATTGTCGTGCATATGCCAGGCTTACCTCATCTGAGTGGTAAGTGGAAATATTATTGCCAAAATTTCAGTTTTTGTCACAAGCTTCCAACTGGTCTATTTCTCTTCCTTAGTATGTGTACAGTAATAATCCGTCATAAAGAAAATACTTTCAAACGATTTCAACAAAAAACTAGCAAGGAAAAAATTTGTATAAACATTTTGGCAACTGTGTGACTAACCACCACTTATTTTAATTTTATTTTGTAATCTATTACTTTTTACATTATCATTTTTTTCTGATTACACCATTGTCTTCCTTATTATTTTTGCTTTCTTGCTTTGTGAAATTTATACTGACTGATGCAATGATGTGGGTACAGCACTAAGAGTAATCGACAGTAAACTCTCACTTATACTTACCAAATGGCTTTTATTTATTTATTTATTTAATTTTTTGAGGGTTTGTGTGATTTCCCAGCTATTTTTTTGTCGGAAGACATCATTTGAATAAATATTTAACAATATCTTAGCCACAAATACGGCCCGGGAAAAAACTTCTCTGCTATTTCTGGTCATTCTGTGGGCTCCAAACAGAGCAAGTGACGGGCTCATTAAATAAATTTCAGGCCATCCCGAGAGTATTAAATACCGGTATATATCTTTTTCCTTGTAAACAAATATTCATCCCCCTGCTTGGTGTAGTTGAATATACTTCAATCTGGGTTTTATTTGAGTAATAAAACTCAAAAAACCATATCAAAGCTCTTTTATAAAACTTTCATACAAATTAACCTAAGGAAAAATATTTGTTTATGACTAAAGAAGGTTACCGTACCATGATTTCAGTATTATTTCCATAGGCAAGTTAGTTGAGAGGGAAAATAGATGGCTTTCTTCTTGTATTCTTATGTTTAAAGCAGACTTTGTTCATAGTCTTCCATCCATAGTTCCCATATAACTGCTTGTTCACCAAGTCTTGACACCCATATGACAATAATCTGTCTTTCCACCTTTGTTCTTGTGTAGCCCTTCACCCATTTATTTCATCCATCTCTTTGTTTCATAAAGTCCTTCACCTCTTATTTGCATTAATTTTTATTTACAGTTCATTCACCAGAATGGAGGATTCACTAAAGTCTGGGTGTCTCTTAAGACAATATTCTTCCCAACCATCGTTGCAATCATGGTCTGGTTCTGGCGTCGGATCTCGCAGCTCTCAAGGCCTCCAGCCCTTTTGGAGTATATGCTCATGATCCTGGGGGCTGCCCTGACCATGCTTAACTGTAAGTTTGACCTAGACCAAAATCTTTCTCCTTGGACCATTGAGTTCCTACCTATACAGTACCCGAGTGTTCTCCTTGCCAGATCAAATGGTCCCTACATATTCCCTGAGAGGTCATGTGTAAACCGAAGGGTCCCCATTTAGGACAGAGTTCTAGTAGAGTCCAAAGATGCCATTGAGAATTATAACTTAGGTATGTAACCAACTGAGGTGGTGCTAACATTTGAGGGGGGAGCTACTGTTATGGAATTACTTTATGCAAGACCACAATATTAATTTTATGGAAACGTGAACTAAAAATTTTTTCTTAAGCTAACCAAAACTTCTATAAGATTATTTGCTTTAATTTGGGTTTTCTGCTTTTAAAAATAATGAATGGTTTGTTTAGAAGTCCTGTTAGTGGTCTATGTCTAGCTCTGATCATAATGGCAAGAGAAAGGATGTAGTTACAGGGACCCTCTGTTTTAACCTCATCTGGTACTTTGATTCAGTTTACATCAGTCATCAGAAAATTATTTATATTCCAACCATATCATTTATCTATACAATTTACCTTACATATGCTCTTAGTTTAAAGGTAAAGAAAATGCAATTAATATCTCTGTTATGCAATAATATTAGTCAGTGTTTTGTATAAGGCTAAGGTAAAAGAATGCACTATTTCATGTTATATGTAGTTAAAAACAAACTGCCAGTTTGCTTCTGCCAGATATTTCTTAATATAGTACTCTACTGTATCTGGTCTTTCTCTTGCACTGTATTTTGGGCTGCTTCTATGTTCACAATTTGTAATAAGTAAACAGATGGTGTTTTTGAAGAAAAAATTTCCATTTTCTGTATGTTTGTATGTGCCTGAGCAGAACACAACTGTTACAGCAATAAGAATGACTAAAATGACAAGTGTATGGAGGGAGAATGTGTATTTATTTGCTTTTGCGTGTGGCCAACATGTATAAGCAAGACAGTAAACAGTGTATATGTGACTATTTAAAGTGTTGTGTGTCCTTGAAGTTGTGTGAACTGCCTATGTGATATATGGGAGAGTTTATTATAACCCATTTGATTTACAGGGAAAGAGAAGTGTGAAACTGCTTTTTTGCTATATGGCAGAGTATAGATACATTACTGTACTGCCAACTTGATACATAGGAATATCTATATACTCCCTACTTGATCTATGGGGAAGTGTATATAGTGCTTACCTGATAAATAGATAAATAGAAAAGAATACTTGACATGTTGGTAATGTTTGTACAATGTGCTCTCTCTAGTTTGCATGCCTCTGGTACTGGCAGTGTAGTGAATGTGAGAATTTTCAATATAGTGACTTAAAAAATGGATACAATGAAACTTGGGCCCATGAACTTAAAATATTAGGTACAGTCAATAAAAACTATTGACCATCCTGTCATGCTTAATAATGTTGAAACATCATAGAAAAAGTGTAAATGTATACCCGTTATTACTGGTGTCAGTTTGGTTGTTATTGCTCATATTCTATTCCATTGACTTTGGGTGCATGACAGGAGATAACAGAAACAGACAACCTTACCTGGTGATCTTAGACTATTTGTAAGTAGTTTTAATTGGTTATATAAAGTTATTTTTGTTTGTGTGTTTTACTGCTAAAGATGTTTTAATGTTGTAGTAATCTAGGGAGTCTGAACCTTGAGATGAACACTACCACTATTTAGTAATCTAGGGAAGTCTGAACCTTGAGATGAACACTACCACTATTTTATGTCTTTTTCTCCCTAGGCCCACTGGAGTACCTGACCCTGGCATTTGACTGTCCCTGGATGACTGTTGTTAGTGATATCCGACAAGGTCTCTTCTATGCATCACTTCTCTCCTTCTGGTTGATCTTTACTGGAGAACATCTCATGGTGGGTAATGGCTTATTGTACATAACTCATTAAGTATTCTCATGGTACTGTATCATTTTCCTCTTATATGTATGGTACTGGGTTGGACTTCTAGTTGTAGTGGAGGACTGGGTTCTCTCCTCTCACATTACCATTAAAGTGAGGACACAGCCAGTGGTGGAACAACCCTTCAATGGACTAGTATCCTGCTCGGGTTACCCAGTGTCTGCTGAACATTAATAACCAGGGAATCGGTAGTTGCCTGATCACACAGCATTTAAGTATGAGATTACTTGTAAGAGGAGATAAAATGAATTATCTAGAACTAGAGGCATTCCCGGTGTACGAAAGGGTTCCGTTCTTGAAAACCTTTCAAAAATCGCATCGTATTTCCCATGGAATCCCATTATAAAAGTTGAAATGCATTCCTACAAAAAGAAACCGCTTCCCAAATACCATGTGTCTTGGAATGCTATAAAAATTTTGGTGTACACAATAATTATAATTCAATAGTAAACTTAAGTTAAATACATGCAGTGGAGGACACACAAGTTAATGAGAAACTGTGCCACTGGTTATGTTGCAGTGTGAGGCCCAGCCTAGACATAGGGTTTTAATTTTCTAGTGACACGCCAACAATAAGTCTACAGTATTGTATTTGAAATGTTGTTAAACTTCTCCACTTACTAATAACTTTTTATTCTTTCCATTGACATCACATCGAACTTGGGATACTAAACAAATCACCATTCCCACAGTGGATATATCTTAAATCAGCATCTTGGCATTTTATTTCAGTTCTTGTTTTTGAACAACAATTGGTTTAATGCATAAATATCATTGCTTCTGTGTAAGGAGAAATTTAACCAAAATGTGTCATATACTATAGGTGTTATTACAGTGCTCTAATTTTTTTAAGACATTCGGTATACACTGTATATATTGTTTCTGCAGAATTTACAGCAATATTATTTGTTAAAAGATTATTATGCAAAAGAAAGGCAAAATATAGTTACCTCTTTTAACACTCGCGCACCGTGACACACATGAGCGTCAGTGATAATCTCGTCCAATTGGTACTGATGCCCCAACGTGTCATTCAAGAGAACAAAGTTCAGGAAAACTCGCATAATTCCGTCTGAGGCTTGAGATTTGGGCGTATCATTCTGGTAGGCCTCCTCTCTTGTGGTAATCCATCGCCAATTGTTTACTTGACAACAGTCCATAGCACGCTGACCATGAGACATCAGTGTTGTCCCGGCAGTGAAGGTAGACAGTTGAGTGAGTGAGCCCTTTAAATTTTATCTTTATATCCACCCCACATACTTGTGCCATCCAGTATGCAGTAATAATGGCCTGTAAAGTGCTTATAAGTGTTTACAAAGCATAAATTAATTTTACTTATTTTTTTATATTTTACGTACAGTATTCAAATTTGTAACCGTTGTGTGTAAAATGTGCCGTAATGCCCTTCTGTAGATAATACTATACGATAAGCATCTAAACTATCTGAAAAAATGATGAAAAGTATTGTGAAATGTTTTGCTAGTTTACATTTGAGTGTTTATAAAGTGTTTACAGTGATATCTCCGTTAGCCGGAATAATTGGTGCAGAGCACTTCTGGGAATGAGAGATTTCTGGGTAATGAGCCTGACTCTCTCAAAGTCGGAAAAAACCCTCGTCCCCCGGAATTTTCCGGGTAATGGAAAACTTTTCTCGGAATTTACAGAAAATGTGCCCGATTTTCATCTCTCAAACCCGGAAAAAATTCCCCCATCCCCGGAATTTTCCGGGTATCAGCAAAAATTTCCTCAGAATTATCCGGAAAAATGTGCCCCTCAGAAAATGGTTCCCAAAACCGGAATTTTCCGGAAAATTCTGGCTTTAGGAACCATTTTCTGAGAAAATTTAAATTCTGGCTATCGGAGAGTCTCGGGTTTGAGGAATTCTGGCTAAAGGAGATATTACTTTAGTTGGTTTAAAGAAAAAAAATGGTTTCCAAAAAATCTATCTGAAGAAAAAATGGATTCGGCGTGGCTCTTCTGTGCAAGGTCACAACTAGCCCCTGCGTTAGAGGGATACTTGTTATAAATTAGGCGGTGCACGAGTGTTAATTAATTGATTCTTGGGAAAAACAAGTAAGAGAATGTGCTTGGTCTCAGCCTTTTCTGTGATATGTGTTTTTACTGTAGAGATTACGAGAAAGTGGTAGAGCAAGCACTAGTTATGAGCCCGGGGGATGTGACCCTAGGAGGCAGAACTGTATCGAAATCAGGAATTTTTAAAGTGTGCCTATACAACAGCACACTGTAGTTGGGCACTAAGCATATAGGTACTTCACCTGGTCGGTTTATCCTTTACCTAACTAATTCTGACACCCCTGGAGCTAAACTAATTGTGTTTGTTAAAGATTAATATTCTGTCATATTTTGTACATGTGACTCATTAACTCTTGTGTCCTTGATAAACTTCATCATATAATATTTGTCTTTCTCCCATGCTGCACAATGATGACTTGGCAGATTGCGGTAAGAAATATTTGTTTTTAATTTTTGGTATATTGCTAATGGTACAGTATTGTGGTGGCTGTGTGTATATTGTGCTCTCGGTCCACCCAGCTATAAATAGGTACTGTACCTGACTTTACAAATTAGGGAAGTTAAGGCAGTCTAGTGCAGTGCCAGCCATCCTTACTCCTTGCATACTGAAGGCTAAGCACACACTGAGCTTTATCCACACTATCTGTAAGGGGCAGTCTTGCCAATGGGACCTACTGCTTTCATATTGCTAGTGAATAAATTTGCCCCAGACTTGATGGACTCTGTTATATAGAAATTGGACTCCATGAAAAAAAATCCTTTATCAGTTTTCTCTATGGAAAAATCACATCTGGATTAGTTTTCTAGTACAGTATAGAGATTTGACCCCTTTTAGAAGTTTTGCCCTCTCTCAATTCCATAGATATGTAGTAAAGAATGTATACATTTCAGGGTGTGTACATTCCAGTGGTAAAATGTACACCTTCTGTAGATACCAGTAGTTAAATACAGTATTAGGTTAGGCATTTTCTATGTCTTATAAGTATACTGTACAATTGTGGATGAGGAAAACTGACTTGTGAGTTACGTTTCATAAAGGGTCAATAATCTATCTGAACATAACCAGTAGGATCAGGGCCTATTAGAATTGGGACCCATTATCGCAAGGCCCTGTATAGTAGGGGGAGGAGAATTAAATGAATGAAGAAGATGCAAAAAAGTGTGAGCCTGTAAGAATGCCTAATTGATAAGAAGCTTTGTCAATCATTGTGGAGGCTAAGGATTCACTTTGTTTAATGTTTAAGCAAGTTGAGGATGTGTTCAAGTTGTGTAGGGAGTATTTATACTAGGTAGTTGCTTCATCCTTTGTGTTTTTCCTTCTACTCTTGTCTTCCTTATTGTGTCTGCCCCCTTTTCTTTGAGGATTTGGTTCACATGAAACAGTCTATACAAAAGTAAAGATCATTAGACTATACCGTATACCGGTATATGTACAGTGTACTTGTAAAAATTTAATACCATGTCCTGAAATAAAAAGCCTATGTTCTTAAACACTTCTGTCTAGTGTAGCATGCTTGTGTCTGTAAATGCTGATGATATTTTGCAGGATGACATTGAGCGTAACAGACTTCGTGTGTACTGGCGTCACCTTAGTGCTGTGCTGGGAGGCTGCCTTTGTCTCTTCATCTTTGATATGTGTGAACGTGGGGTACAGCTCCGCAATCCATTCTACTCGATCTGGGTGACGGAAGTGGGCACCAACCTGGCCCTGGCATTCATCATTCTTGCTGGAATCTGTGCTGGTCTTTACTTCTGTTTCCTCTCTTACATGATATGGAAGGTAAGACTTGATAGTTTGATAAATGTCTTATAAATGTGATATCTTTATCAAGGGGAAAGGATATTTATTGTCTCAAACAAGTTGGCAGAAGACAAGGCGGACTTGACACCAGAAGTGGGAATAATAAGGTACAAATGGTTACGTCAGCAGAGAACATAATGTAATCTCCCTGTTAGCTGGAATCCCTGATCCCCGGAACTCTCCACTGGAAATCAGGTGCATCCCCACGTGCCAAGTGCGTGGGTGGCCTAGCTGCTTGGATTGATTAGCTCATTCTGCTGCCATTGTAGAAGGTGGTTTCCTCACTTGCTGCTGTTTGGCATACAATTTGTGTTGTGCAGAACTGTTCATTACTGTACCAGGACACAATCAGCCAAGAATACAGTGTTAAAGCAGTGTCAATACATAAAAAGTGATTACTGTTATGTATTCTGTAACTACTTTCATTCATTAAGTGGGAAACACTAGAGCACCTTAGCTTTTGTCTTTATTCAAGACAGTGGTTGTCCTGAAAATGCATCAGAAGGTTAGTAGTATGAGACCACTAATCCCCCACTCCCCACCACTGCTAATGACAGAAGAGCTTACAGTATATGCAATGCGTGACATGACATTGCGTCAGGTCAGGTCAAGTCAGGTCAGTGACATGAGACCCACTGATCGCCTACCACACCTCCACTGCAAGTGTTAAAGCATAAAAAGTGATTACAGTTATGTATTACGTTTAGCAGAGTGTATGCTTACTGTAGGCTCATGATGGCAGCATCTGCTGGTGAGTACAGTATATACAGTACAGTAGTAGTATACATTATTTTGTTTATTTACAATGCAGGAAAGCCTCCGATAACAACGATTCTACGAAGGATGATTCATATTTAAGACCCTGTTTAATTTAGGACCCAATTCAATTTACAATATTATTTTCTTCGTATTTATGATGAAAATGTTATAAAACTAAAGTAAAATTACATTTTCATATAAATAATAACTAAATCCTGATATGTATTTAAAAAAAAAACTACATTGTGCACAGAGGCTGCTGGGCTTGTGAGTAGTGACGCCAGTATAAACAGTCACAGCATCTGAACAGGGAAGAGAGAAAAACATTCTCAGGTGTCTTACCGCATTTTTTGCATCCTTATTCAACATGAGCAAGAGAGCAAGTGATGGTAGTGCTGGTTTGAAAGCTAAAAAAAGTGTATAAGCTTAGCCCAGAAACTAGATGTGTTAAAACGATATGAGAAGGACGAGAGGTCTGTGGATATTATATGGAGCTAGCAATGAACATATTTTCTGAAGTGGATCCATTAACAGAACGAAGCACAAAAACTAAGACATGAAAAATGCCAATGACCTCCACATAAAGATGTATAATGAGAAAAGAAAGCAGCTGTGCAATGTTCTTTTGATAGGTTTATTATTCAGCCAGAGTTTAACCCGATGACTTGGTCATCTGAATAAAACTCACACGACATCATTGGCTGTCCTTATGTTTTTTACTTTTACCACCGTTGGTGAGTAGAATGTTGTTTTACATTTGTAAGTATTATTAAAAACATATATGAACAGTAAATAATTGTTGCTTTCATATTCTTGTGTAGAGAAATGTCGATATGTTTTCACATGTACACACTTACATACATTGGCGTTCTCAATCGTCTCGCTTTATTGCTTTACCATTAGTGGTTAGCTACTTCTATCGTTCCATTTATTAACATTGAATATTACTTAACACTTACATACAGGCATTAATTTTTTACAATAAGTTTACTACAGCTACAACCAGGGTCTTATTTTCTTCAGTTTCTTATGTAGAACCATCGTCACTCACGAAAACAAAGCCGTCTTGCCTCCTCGTGTGTGTTTTAACATTCTACGTATTATTAATGAATTGCATTGTTCATTTCGCATATATGAACATTAATTCAATCAAATACATATTCAGTAATAAACAATAATGAATCTTTTGTACATATTCTTAAGATAAAAATGAATCCGTTTCCTTAAATGCGCTCGTATGTGTTGGCGTTCCCAAACCATCTCACTTTATTTCTTTACCATTAGTGGTTAGCTACTTTTATTGTTCCATTTATTAACTGTACTGTACTAACAAAAACAATGGCATTCCATCTCCTCTTTTGCAACCATTTTATTATTCATTTATATTGTATTAGGTGCATTCAAAAACAATATTTAAAGAATATAGTTTGCATTTTTCATTAATTGTATTGTTTTGGGGGAAAAGAGGGTAAAAAGCCACACAAGCGATATGAAAAGGTCACACTGGGGATCGCATCTCATTATTATTGCTTTATTTTAATGGTAATTTATGATTCATGATACGATGATTCACCTTACTCTGCAATGTTGAGGACACATTATCGTCGTCATTCGAGGCTTTATTGTATATTATACGTGTACAGTGGTGTTTGCATAAATAAATACAGCTTGTGTCTGTCCTTACGAGATGCATATTTAAACTTTTAAGAAAAACTTTCTCCAGTATGGGGTGGAAAATTTCACTGTCTTGTTTGTGACACACAGCTCCATTTTTAAAATTAAAGGTACATTTATTTAACCATAAATTTAGATAAACAGGAAAATCCAGGACAATTTTGAGCGGAGAGTCGTTTCGTTACCCGGAAATCTCTCGTCCCCGAAAGAGCTCTGTACCGATTGTTCCGACTAATGGAGATACCTCTGTACAGTTTACGGTTTCCAAATTGTACTGTACAGTACTGTACTTTCATACTTACTGAGGTTATTTTTTTATAGTGAACCAAATTTATGTTTTTCTTCATTGTTCTCTTCGTGGATAGACATAACAATGACACTAAAATGATTGTTTAACTTCATCTAAAACCATTTTGGTCATTTTCAGGTGTTTATTAATATCAGCAGTAAGCGTCAGTCACTGTCGGCAATGTCTTCTGCTCGGCGCCTCCACTACGAGGGTATTATTTACCGCTTCAAAGTGCTGATGTTGGCTACTCTGCTGTGTGCTGCCATGACTGTGATTGGCTTTATCCTGGGACAGGTACAGTAACAGAATTCAAGTTGGTCACCATGACTGTAAAATTGGTTTTATCATGGGACAGATACAGTGAAAAGTCCTTTACATGTATTACCAATATATATATATATATATATATATACAGTGGTCCCTCGGTTAACAAACGGTTCGGTTAACGAAATTAAAGCTTAAAGAATGACCTTTAGAGGTAATGGTAGTGGGGATTTAATAAAAAAAACCACTTTTCTTATTAACAAACCATTATTGTTACTGTTGCAGGTGTCAGAGGGTCAGTGGAGCTGGGACGAGAACATAAAGTTGGAGTACACAAGTGCATTCTTCACAGGAGTATATGGCATGTGGAACATCTACACTTTCGCCCTCATCTGCTTATATGCACCATCACACAAACGCTGGCCTAAGGATCAAAGTAAGAACAATGGAAATCAAGTTTCTCTCGGTGAATTTTGTAAAATATTTACCCAACAAATGTATGCCTTTTTTCAGCTTGGATATACAGTATACGAGTACACTAGATAGAGGCCAACTATTTCTCTGAATCATCCCTCTAGATTATTTATTTTACAGATTTGTATATTTTTATTTTTGTTTTTAAAGATAGATGAAATATTTGATTATGGTCTTTCACCTTTATTGGGGTGACTTCCTCTAATGTAAGGAGGTTGATCATAGCTTTGGTATGTGTTAAGACCTAAGTGACCCGCTGTAAGTACAGTATATCATGCCAGATAACAATAAGTTGTGAGATTTAACATGACCAAGTGACTATCCTGTACAAGTGTCGTCAGCCATTGTGAACAGTTGAACTGATGTATGGGAGAGTGAATTGTGTCTGGTATAAAGAACTCATTTATCTGATGGCAGGAAACTTACAAAGCTAACTTAGCTAATCTCTAAATACCTTAGTGTTCATTTCATAACTTGGGATCACTGCAGTGTTTCTTGTTTGTTTAATGATTTACCTTACACAAGTGATGGACCTCTAATCCCCAACATCTCTATATAATTTCTGTGCCTCTTCCTAACTTGTAATGAAGACTTGTTCAGTCAGCCAAACCAGATAACAATATTAAGTCTACACTGCCTGAACAAATATGGCTGTATCCTTGACTTCTTATAGATACAGTGTTTTAATTTTTGAAGATTTCTACTTGTGGCTGCTTCACAATTCATGCTAGGAACAGTGCATCAAAAATACTGTAGTTACTGTATCAGCTTTTTACAGCATTACTCACAGCTTCTCAGGTAGTTGGTGTATTTTTCTTATACTATTTTTGTAACCCCACTTTTACACACCAATTTTATGCCTTTTTCTTTTAATCCATTCTTCTTGTGTATTGTCCCAGGATGAGCTGTTCTGTGTTAACACATTCATGTAATGCACATTTGCATCATCCATTATCTGACCTTCATCATTCATTCTCTTTGCAGTGTCCATATCAAAACCCTTCCTGAATATGTTGTCATAAGGGGCAGGTCCAGGATTTTTTTTAAGGGGGGTGTTAATAAACTTCTAATGATAAATCTGACTTTTTTTTTTAGTAAGTGTCAGTTTAACAGACACTAAGGAACCGTTTTTCCCCATTAAAAAAGTGTGTTTTTCTGGTGGTTACAGTTCTGGAAATCACTGTTCACTGTCAGGATAGGGGGTCTCTCTCTGTTCTGGTTTTAGTTGACTGGGGGGGGGGGCTGGATCCCACACTGATCATAAGTAATATTTTAACCACCTGTCAAGTTCCCACATAACCACATTTCACACTCTGATTCCATCCCTCATATTATCACTTTTCTTTTATGTGCATTGTCTTTTTGTACAAGTGTGTGTGTGTGTGTGTGTAAAGTATATACTGAATCTCTACATATTGTCGTAGCCCCTTTCTGTTGCTTTCTACACTTATCTTGCTTATCCTTGAACCAACCCATAGACTCAGGAGCTGTAGGTAAAGACAAGGGAGAGATAAATAGATAGATATGACTTCAGGTTCTCTCACTTTTTAGTTAAGATCAGACATTATTCTCCTCAAGTTGGACATCATTACTATATCTCTTTCTGGCAACAGTTACTGTATGTCCTTGTCTCTTTTATGATGTTTTCGGTTCACATACTGTATCATTGCTACACCATTCATAATGTATTATACCTGTATATTTTGTTTATGCACTCTTGATGACTTATTCATATTTCCAGTATACTTCCACACTCCTTTTGGGTGGCAGAAGTACCTTTTTTTTAACATTTCAGGCTCTGACTAGTATAGTATGTAAACACCCAAGTCACTGATCCCTGTACATACAAGTCTTTGAATCCTTGAAACTACCAAGTCACCTAACCCCTGAAAACACCAATCATTTGATCCCTGAAAATACCAACCCCTGGATCCATAAACCCTTGTTAGCTAATTTCACAGAGTATTTTTGTGAGTTGTTATCATAAAGCTCATAGTCATCAAACCACACCCTTCCTCCCCTGTCTTCTATATCATTTAGCTGTAATATGAATGTAGTTATTGCTGGAATTTGAAATTGACATGTTTTGCATTACTCACCATGTGATTCAGTAAGGCTTTTATGAAGAGAAATTATGAATTTATTGAAGGTTTTTATATTAAATGACCTTAACTTTGACTATTTTAGTTGATCCTCATATCTCATGATGATACTTCAGTTCTCTACTGTGTAAACTCTTCTGGTTCCTGTCTCCATTCTCAAACAAAGCAGGAACAATTGTTGTTGGAATTGTAATAAAGTTTGTCGTGTTACTTGTGCCATGATCTGGTCCCTTACATTTTAACTTCAACTTGTAATATCATGTGAGATAGTGAGAATACTGGATTATTGTGAATATGATTATCAGACATCTCTCAGGAGTTGACTTCTTGTATGATCATGTCAGGTGGGACATCTCTCAGGTGTAACCTAATAATACTGAAGCTTCCCTTTTTTTTTTGTCCCATAAAGACTATTCAGTAAAAAAAAAACTACTAATCACAATTAATTTTCACTTCAGACTGGGCGGTATCAGACAACTGCGGTACGTTTCCAGTTAGTCATTCATGTCTTAGTGTGTCCTTGTTCTTGTGCTAACATTCACTTGTATTAGTTTTGAGAATTCCTAATTTATGCTTTTTATTATAATTAACTTTGATCTTGAGATGTTCTGATGTTGACCTATTTTATTAATTTATGCATAAAAACAAGATGACCTGAGAATACCATGAACATCATGTATTTCTTTATAAAGTCCCTTACTCTCATTTACATTAATTTAAAACAAATAATAATAATTTGTGCTTTTTATTATACAGTTCTCAACTTTGATCATGACATATTTTGGTGTTGAATTATTTTAAGTTATGCCTTCAAACAAAACCCTTGTGTATTAATAATATCACACCCACCCTGTATCTCCCCAAGTCCTACATGTGGGGAGTTGCTTCTTGTGAGGATGGTCTCTAATCTGCTTCACATAATTTTGATGACAGTTTAGTAATGGGCAATTCCACGGCCACAGTTAATAGAACTACTAACTGTTTAACATTATGTTTGCCTTTCCTGAATAAATCTTGTGTAAATATAGAAATAAGTCAATTGGGGTTTATCTGCAATATTTCTTGTAGAATATTTTTAAGCTTTCAGGTCTTGGGAAGGTCTGAAAGAATGATTGTTGTGGTTGAGAGTTCGGTAAAGGAATTTTGCTCTTAAGGTAGCCCAATAATGAGGCACACTGATATTGCACACTGCTTACTACATGACAGACAGTTCAAAATGATGAATTCTACAGAAATATTTTTCCAATGTGCCACTTAATGAAGTTTTCTTGTACAAATGCAAAGTTCCATTTGTATATTCCTATGTGGAATTGCCCTACAATAAACTTTTTTCTTTTGTATGTTAGATCTTTTATATCATGTTTTATAATTAGTTTCTTGACACCAACAATGAGGTGTTCTGTAAGATTTTTGTTGTTGTTTGAATGGAACAACTGACAACTCTTCTTTGTTTATTTGGCATATTCTTAAATATTTTATTCAGATAATGCTCTGCATGTGTCATCCTTAGGCCCTGAAAAAAATTGTTTGCTGTAAGAGTCCCCAAAATTAACACGACCATTAACCCAAATTGTCCCTAATGGTAAATCCGTGTTTTACTTTAAGGCTTTTGGGGGGATTAATCTTACTTTGATTATCACCCAGAAGTTACTACGCTAGTACATGCTTAAGTAAGGTTGCCAATTTTTCCTAGTTTTTGTTATTACTACACACACGTCATATGTTTTTCAATGTCTTTCTCTTACATAGTTTAGCATACTTTTCCTACCAGCACTTAAACAGTTTCTACCTGAGTCTTCTTATGATATCTTTATATTTTTAATCCAGATAACTCCAGCAGTGAAAATTTTCAAGTTGGTGAATGTGCCAAAGTGCCCAGGTACTTCATTGTTTTTGTTTAACAACACTAGTGTAAGGCTGAAGAGCTGTAGAGGCAGGGAAGACACAGTGAAGTGCAAGTATTATGAGGTAGCTGTCTCACAGGATAACTTTTTCAACAAAGTGAAAATGCCTGAAATATTTTATTCATTTATTTGATTGGATTTTTCACACTGAAGGGGGTGGGGGGTTGAAGATAAACATGAATGATTGATGAGGATTAACCTCTTCTATCCTCCTATACCACATGAACTATATAATTTATTTATCAGTCATATTAAAACAGTCTCTGGGACATTATTGTCAGCTTTTTGTGTAGTATGGTTTGAAACTTGAAAGAATGTAAGAGAAATCTGTGAAATATTGCTAACACAGTGATACTAACACCAGGTGAGTGCAAACTTGTACTGTGCAATATATAATTTTATTAGGCCATGATATTGATTTTCAGGTTGACATAAACAACTTTCTTGTACATAATACAGTACAGATAAAATTACTTTGGTAGTAGTCCATGTTAAGTTGAGGCAATAGTTTAATAACTGCTTAATAACTCAGACAGTGAGTACAGTATATGTTTGTCTTATTAGGTGGATCTGGTGATTTAGTGAAGAGATAAAGCTCCACAGATGATGACATCTCTTATGTTGAATTGTTAGTACGTATATGAGGGTATAAAATAAGAGTGAAAACAAAAGCCCTTTCTGCACCTCTGCAAAATGTCCTATAATTTTGTAGAAGCTAAGTACAGTACAGTAATTTAATTTGTGTATTTTATTCTTATACAATAATTTGTTTAAAAGATATTTTAGTAAAACAAATTCTGAATGTCTTTTTTTTTATAAATGCATTAGTATTAGTACAAAAAAATCTTGTTGATAGTGCATTTTAAATGGTTATATTGAGTAGCTTTTAAACCCTGTTGTGTTGTGTAAGGCTGTGTTGTGCAGTATGGTTGGTGTTTTAGCTCATGGAGATGTGTAGGTCATACTTAATGAAGGGGTTAATGAACCAAGACCACCCTATATAAATTTGAACCTAGTGGAGGTTGGTTAGGTTAGGATAAGCAATGTTCATTTTGTTAGAATAGGTTTGGTTTATTTAGGATAGGCTAGATTTAGACTTGGGTAGGTTATTTTTGGTTAGATTTGGTAAGGGTTAGTTTGCTTCTTTTAAACTGAGATTGGTTAGGATTGATTTACTTAAGTGCTGGTCTAGCTGAAGGAAGTTGTGGTAGATATTAATGTAATGTATAAAGTAAGATGATGTTTAAAGCATTGTAATACAGTAATGTAGTAGAAATACCATGAAATATTTTAAAATGGTTGTTTGTTTTAGAAGAAAAGGGAATTGATGGCAAATGAGGTAAGATGCAAACCTCTGTGTACATACTTTTGAAGAACTAAGGTTATTATAAAGCATCCTCAGGTATTCAGAACTTAAGCACAATTTCTAAAGATGGATTAATTATGTCTTTTCAGTTAAAGTATCCAATTCAGATCTATGAATGATAAGCCATTTACATGTATGTTCAGTCTAGGTGTACCTAATGATTGAAGGACAGGTAAGAGTACGAACACACTAAATTTTTTTAGCGTATATTAACTTCATGAATAACTGGGTACAGTACCTAGTGCTATTTTTTATGACTTACAGTTCCGGCATCACTTTGACACATTCGGTTTATATTCATCATCTGTTGGTTCAAAAATAATGTGAAGCCAGCCATGTTTGTGGTTAACTGGTCACATGGGCCCAAGTCCTCATAGTCTTTACCGTAACTTTTAAGATTTGGGGCCCAATCCTAATGGTCTACACTGCCCCAGTCCTGATGGTTAGGAAAGGTTAGGGACTATTAGAGCTAGGACCTGTGTGACCAGCAACCATATCTTCTGGTTAAGTCTTACAAATCATTCTGTTTTTGTACTATTCTTGATGATAATGTACAGTGATCTCTTATCACTCTACCACTATATGTACTACACTGTACTCGCTCAATAGTCTTACTCTTACTTCACTAAGCTCTTGGTCAGTCTAGATGATACTGTACTAACTTATCTTTACTACTTTCCTTTCTCATAGATTTTTTTTTAATTTTTCTTGTGAACCTAACTACTGTGTCCATCTTCTGTACTCAGTTCATACATCTATTTTCTATGTACATTTTCATTATGTATTTTCTGTGTTCTCTTTCTTGTTTCTGTACCTTTATTGAGAAGACGTATTTTAAGTGCGCTTATCTACCGTTGCTCAACTCATTGCTTATTAAATTACCTTTCATCCTCCTGACCTTGAAATTTGACACCTGGCAGAAAATATGGATGCTTTTTGTTGTTGCAGAACTTTTAAAGTACAGTATAGTGAATTCCCTGTTAGCCTGAACAATTGGTGCAGAGCACTTCCGGGAATGAAGAGATTTCCGCGTAACGAGACGACTCTCAAAGCCGGAAAAAAGATCCCTCAACCTCGAAATTTTCTGGGTCACGGAAAATTTTTCTGAGAAGTTCCAGAAATTGCCCATTACATCATCTCTCAAACCCAGAAAAAAGTCTCCAATTCCCAGAATTTCCTGGGTATTGGGAAAATTTTCTCGGAATTTTCCGGAAATTTCCGGCTTTGGGAATGATTTTCTGAGAATTTCAATTCCGGCTATCAGAGAGTTCCAGGTATGAGGGATTCCAGCTACTGTACTTTATTAAGTCTTGCTTTAACTGAATATTCCTTGCACAGACTTTATTTTTATTTTCAATTCATCCAGAAGCCTCAGAGGTTTATGTTTTTGAGGTTTTACTCTAAAATGTGTTCTGGGGAGCATGATGCCAGAGCAACTTAAGTCGTGCTTCACTTCACGCTATAAAATAACTCAGACTTGCTGCTTATGTATCACTTCTTCCTGTGTGAGGTGTGTTAGTCCTCTCTCAACATGCCTGAGCGTCTTACCTATCAAGGGTTGTATTAATCCTTGTAACTCGCTTACTACTTTAATTTTTTTCCACACATTATCCAGCAGTTTACAAGACTTTTAGCACTAATATTTATAGCTACACTTCTGTTTGTTCATAGAGGCTTAGGTTTTTAACCCCTTTGCTGTGTCTTGACAAATTTGCATAATGATATCAGTACAGTACAATATATTGAATTTGCATATCGATATTTTACTCTTGTAAGTCATGGAGTATTGTACTATATATTTCCTATGGTGAAACTTGTATGTCTTTTCGAGAAGCTTATATAACTCTTTTAAGAAATTTATGTAGACATTCTCCTCGACTTATGACGGGGTTCCATCCCGACGACCAGGCCGTAAGTCGAAAAGGCGAAAATAATACATAGACTGTCGTTTTTTCTTCTCGGCACCACGAGACCTCTCACTTTTAAGCTTGCCAGCCACTTTAAAGGGAATTTACAAACGAAAATTTTGTCGGTACACAGCGCAATCGCTAACAACAACGATGGCCAAACACCAACTGAGCGGGCTACGACGTGGATGCTGTACACCACGAGGCGGCCTAGCCCAAGCTATCATACGGCGTCACATTACAACCAAAGGTCGGGACTCGAAAATACTTAATGTGAAAAATATTTTATACAACCATGGCCGTCGTAAGTCGAGGAGAGACTGTTGTGTAATAGTAAAGGGATAAAGTTTCTGGCTGGCTGAAGACAGTTGGTGGGTTGAACCTAAATTTCTCCAGGACCACAGACATGAATATCACATAAAAACTCTGCAAAGTATCCAATAATGGTTGTACTGTAATTGCGTGAAAATTTTTACAGTGCGTGTTTAGTATTTTGGATATAACAAGTGTACTGTATCTATGTACTCGATAGGGATTTAATGTGCTATTGGTCCTGCATATTAGTGAAGGGGTTAAGAATGTTGTACTCTTTTTTATCTTGTCTTTTGAGGAATTTGATCTCTTCAGTTGGAGCACAATTTTCTCATAAAGGCACTTATTTTATTGTCTCAGCAGTTATATAAATTCATCTTTGATTCATTGCACCATCAGTCACAATGAAAAAAACAAAAGCAATGAGGATATAACATACATTGCAATTACAAGTTTATTGAGGTAGATAGTCTGTCCTTGATAATAACAGATCATATGCAGAATTTTCTGCTTTTTGAGTAATGACTTACCCTGAAATAATTGGAGTGGCATGGACTGTAGTTGCCAAGAATGTTATTCCCTCAAGATATTTTTCTTGACTTTGAGCTCACATATATTTATGATGCAGATTTGCTTGATCTAGACACCTGCTTTATCCTAGCTTATATATTTAATTCCTTGTACAGTTTATTAGTCCACTAACCTCTGCACTCCTGGCACTTATAGGTCTAGCATCAATTCACGGAGCACTCTTGGCACGAGGTAAGACGTAACTACTATACTGTACGTAGCTTTTTACAGGTGTCTTTCATGGATGCCTTTATTTTCTTAATGCTCCTATGGATTAACAAGTTCTTATATGCTTCCCATATGCTTATGTAAAGGTCAGTGCTGTGAGGTATTATCAGGCCACCTAATATAGGTATTAGTGTGGTGATGACAGCCCAGTGCTTTGTTACTTGAGTTTAACAAACTTTTACTTGTAGTTTTGTGAATGTTTTGGGATATGAGGATTTCATCCCAGGAGATTAAATTTAATTTACTATAATTTCAGTTGTATTTTGATATACTGATGAGTTGACTGGTCAGATGGGTCCCAATCCCGATTAGTCCCAACCTAAGCTAATGTAACCATATGTTTTGGGGCTTACTCCCAATGCTTAGGTTGGAGTCTATTATAACTGGGGGGCCACTTGACCCAGTAACCACAGGTAAGGCATGTTAAGCATAAAAAGGTATTACTTTTTTATTCATGTTTCAGAAATACATTACTATGTATATCTCATAATACTGTTGTTCATAATACAGTTCTGTTGTTTGAGTTGGGCTGTACGAAGGTCTTGCCCACGAGGCAAATAGTTTCACAGTTGACAAAAGGTTTAGAGTCACTGGAACGATGTGTTCTAGTTATGGTCTACCATGGGGATTGTATATGTTATTACATGTCTTATAGATGTAAATATAGATACATAAAAGTAATGTGTGTGTATATATATGTTACACGAGAGAGAGAGAGAGAAAGATCAAAACTACCATGAAATTGAGAAAATGCTTCTCAGGAGTAACTAGGCAAACCATGTATGGCGAAGTCATCTGATATATTCAGTTAGTGTGGATGAAGTGGTTCATCCATATGATCTGGCAGTGTATTTGTTCTGTGTTTATAGATGCTATATTGTGTATACCTACAGAGAAATGGAGAATTGAGTATTTTTCTTAGAGGTTTTTGCTCTTTTATCCCCTGATCCCAAAGTTCTGGAGGGCATAGGAGTGATGTTCTCCCATGACAGGTTTGGTGTTTGCTCAGGAACTTCTCAGGGGTTTGCTTTCAGTTGTGGAGTGAAGGTGTATTAAGGCAGGTTCTTGCTTGGGATTGTTAGGTATGTTAGTAGTTAAGTTAATTTTAGAGTTGTATCCAATTTTTATTAAGGGGGTGTACCATTTCCAGTGGCCTTTTCTGCCTTTCAGTACCCCAGCGTCAAACATCTCGCATGGTCTGTCATTCCATCAGTGCTTATTGGTTTCACCTACACAGTTCTGAATACCTCTGTGCAGTACTGTATGTGGGTCGGTCCTTTAACCGAGATTCTTATTATTTATTTTTTTACTACAGTATAGTCTGGGTTTACGCGGATATTTTATACGCGTTTGGCCATTTACGCGGCACCTATCCAGACGCGCCAATTATTAGTTACGCAGTACATTCCTTAATTTACGTGGCAAGCTGCTGGTCGCTGACGTCGCGGACTGTGATTGGGCCACGTATCCTTAGCACCCATGCACCCACTCCGCCGCGAGCTGTGATTGGTCAACTTAACTTTGCTTGCCCTGCCACCAGGGGCGATGAGTCGATGACCTTGACTGCGTCAGTCCCATTGTCTCCCGTCAACAAAACATTACAGAGTTCTTCACCCACCACGGCCAGCCCAAGTCAGTGATAGTAATAGTGAAGATATGGACTTTGAGGGGTTTGACAAGGAGGCCCTGCTAGCCTCTGTGGTGGATAGTGATACAGGTGATACAAGTGATACAGGTGAGGGCCAATAATCTGTCCTCTGCCTCGGAACCAACCCCCCATCCCCGTGTGCCCAGCCATCTCTTCTACTAACGTAAGTGTTAAAAAACCTAATATTATTGATATTTCTCTTAAATATTAATTGTGTGTGCATACCATCATAAAATTAAGATGCTATATTTACTACAACGTACGTATTGTGTCGGAAAAGGGGTAGTCTGGCAGTCGGCCCAGTTTCTATTTCAATTAATCCTATATGTTCTGTTATTTTATTTACGCGTTTTTTTGTTATACGCCGACCTCCCTGGGTTAAATTAGCCGCGTAAACCCAGACTATACTACTTTATATGTAAATGAATCTGTCAAGGGCTTACTTATTAGCTAGAAGTTTCTTGTTACTTAATATTGAATTTGCCTTATTTGAAGTCCAACAGAACTTATATTTGACATCCTTAGCTTCATTTAAACATTGAAGTTACATTGTTTCTTAAGACAGTACTCCTCTTTTACAACGCTTGTAAGAGTGGAAGTTGAGTGTATCCTGCTGATGGTCTTACAAATGGTCAGATAAAAGTTGCCTGAGGTTTATTGCTTTTAATTAGAAACAAATGGGCTGTACATTTGAGGATCTCTCTAGTATCTCAATATATTTATCTTTTTGGCCAGTAATTTTGTGATTAACATAAATAACCTGATTCCAAAAAATGGGACACAAATTGTGTATGAGGAGCTTACTTGAAGCTGAGGAGGATGTCTGAGTACTGGGTGGAGAAAAGCTTAAAAATAACCCATTCTGTGACCATATTGACGATCATGGATTTTTGTTCAATTTGGACCATAACTCGGCAGCTAATGGCCAACATTCTTGACCCCTTTCTTATTTCAAGGTTAATAATGGTTAAATGTGATGTTGGTTTCATGAGAATCATTAATCTTGTTTCAGGTATCTTGGGTAATGATGTAAATGAAAATATGGATACAGTACTACGATATGTTCGGAAGTACCTAGTCCAGGTTAGTCTTCCACACAAACCATCAAGTGTTGCTGCTTTTCTTGATCTTGTGCTCTTGCTTTACCTCTAGCCTTGGTTTTCCCATGCTTTCTGCTTGTTCTTATTGAGGCAACTGGTTCTGTTAATACATTCCTCTTGTCTGTTGCAGCAGTCGGCTCTGTCAACACCAGTCCCGATTGACTTGCTCTGTAATGGACCAACAAACGTTTTTAGGAACTCAAATTGAAGTTGATTATGACCACTTAGTCACTACTTTAGGTATTTCTTGATTCAGCTTCTTTCACAGAGAGTCCTTGTTGATGATGGTTCTTTTGTGTTAGTAATTATATTTGGTTTGCTGCTTCTTTTTAAGAAAGTATAGAATGAAGATGATATTCAGTGTGTTCCATCCTCCTTTATCAGAGTTATGGTTCCTGTCTGATTTAGAAATTTTAGCTAGGACATACATGACCTGCATTGGTAGTCTTGGTTCATTTTAGTAAGGTTGGTCTTGCTTTTGGAAATAATACTATTGATAAGGATTACTGACAGACAGAATCATTGTGTGGTGAAGGTTGTGACAAACAGGAAAGTTCAGGGCTGGGATTTTTTACTTGGAGTTTTCAGAAGTACAGTCAGTTCTGCTACAATGCTATAGTTGTGTTCTTGAAAAACCTCACGTTGTAGGGTTAGGTGCAGATTACTTGAAATCGAAAAAAAAAATTAGTAGTTAGCCTAACACAAAGGATAGCATGGTCTAAATAAATGTTACATTCATATCTAATAATGAAATCATACAGTAAATGTAACACAGTTAATACCACAAAATTGAAGATATAGTACCGGGTAAGCAAAAATCACTGAGGACGCTTCAAAACAACCCACGTGTTTCATCTGATCGTGTGATGGGAACAGAGAGCGCGGGTGTAAAACGCTATTAGTCCGCACTGCGAAACATTATTTTTATTTATTTTTTGCATACAGTATTTATGGGAACAGCTAAATTGGCAATAAAAGGATTAAATTTATAGTATCCCTGTCAAACAAAACACATGAATCAATTGAACATGTGATGTCGAATGTGAACTGTAAACACTGCATAACCCCGCACCAAGCGACAGTACACTTTAAACGTTCAAGTGGAATCGCATTACAGCTAACACGCGTTCGCATTTTACAAATATCGTTCTTCTATTCATCAATCGCGTTATAGCCAACTCGCATTGACAAAACACGCGTTGTAGCAGAAATGACTGTAGCTCCAAAAATACAAAATTTGGAAAATTCCTGGTTGCTTGTAGTATTTGACCTGTGTCTTGTGCATAATTGCAAACAAAGGTCTCTCTCTCTCTCTCTCTCTCTCTCTCTCTCTCTCTCTCTCTCTCTCTCAGTTGTACAGTCCCCAACAAAGGTATCATTAGATTTTCCATCTCTACAATTTCAAATGCTTAGATATGATCCCCAGTGCCTCATCATAAGTTGTATTCCTGCTGGCCATATCTGCAACAGCGAGAGATAGGAGTAGGATTAGGGGAGGGAGTCGTCCTTGTGTGGCATACTACATACTTCAATATAACGAGAAATCCATTAAGCTGTATGAATGTATGATCATTCAAAAACGTATACTGTATACTCATCTTTGCTCAAAGGTTGTGGATGTTGAACTACCAACCATTCAGAAACAGATTGAGTAACATTGCTCAGAAAGCCTTGAATCAAATCGACCCCATAGCTAACTATATTTTTTGGGGGGAATTGTATATAGTGATATGCATATTATAAAAATGGGAAAAGTCATCTACACTGTACAGTCTCATATAAAGTTTGTGACTTACGAAGGTTTCCTCAAAAACAAGCCACCAACCATATTAACCCTTAAAGCCAAAAGACACCTTGTACATCTTTGAACACCAAGCAATGCACCAGAGGATGTACCTGCTTCAGTAGAATGCTCTGATATCCTACATTGTAGGTGGTGTGGCGGGTAACTATGGTGGTGGTGTTTATGATGATTATTGTTATGGTGAGAGGGGTGATTATGATGGTGTGCGTGTGTGGGAGTGACTTGTGAAAGTGGTAATACTGTAATGTGAATAATAATGTGTTCGTGAGTATGTGACTGAATATTTATGCACCAAAAATAGGAAGGAAATCTCACTAAAATGAGAAACTTGGGGTTTCTTAAGGTATGTTTTCTCTAGTTTTGATACAAAATCAATTATTTTAGAAAGGGAACCAGAAATTAAAAAAAAAAAAAAAAAGCTCCCTTATCCACATTTTATCCCATGATAGTCATTGGTATTGTAGCTAAATAGTTTTGTATTGTAAATATTCACTGAGAAATAAGAAATGAAAATGGGACAATAAAACAATAAGCACAATAAGGTCAAATTGCTCTCTAGGAGTGAAGAGGTTAACATCTGAGAAATATAAATTATCTTATGTACAGTATTAGAATGGGTACTGTAACCATGGATTTTGGACTAGATATGATACCTATAAGTTGGATGTGTGTGGGAATTTTTAAAGGCCCCATCTTACTCGTGTTAATGCGAGTTGCTGCACCATCTCATTCTCGGCAGTTTGTTGTGTCGTTAAACATTAACCGAGTGGCTTCAAACTTATCTTAAAGCTGTAACTACAGGCACTGGTAGCCATTTAAATAGCCTAGACATGAGATACAGGAACTGGAACTTTGTGGAAATAATATCTCCGGACATCCCTGAGCTTCCGGGCATGTCATGCTCTCCCTGTCAACCTTGTGTTTGTGGTGCATCATTAGAAGGGGATAATGTTTCAACACTTGATGGCAGTATCACCCAAGCTTTGTGGGGAAAATTATGCATTAGATTATATTATACAACATTTAGTGATATATTCACTAAAATAATGGTGATTATTTTTTCCTGGGTCATTTTTTTGGTGTAGCATTAAAATGGTGGCCAGGCATTGTTCCTTAAAGGTAGGTCATGGGCTGATTATTGCAGGGATCCTTAACCTGTGTACAACTTCATAGATTCTTCTTAATGTTTTGATTGGTGAGGAAATTGTAATATTTATAGTGCACCTGTGGTTGTCCTTCTGACTGACTGGAGTGCCTTTTAAAACTGACCTACCTTGACAGCCACCATTGGCTAATGACCCTTTTCCCAAAACTCAGATCCATAGAACAATACATCCCCTTTTAAATCTGGTACCAGTTTCAATCAAGACGAATGCATTCTTAGTTGCCTATAAATAATTTGCATTCCAGAAATTAACTTGCTTGTATCATATTTCAGATTTGCCCCCAAGCAGTGCAGGGACTTGTTCATTAGGCACCCCCTTATATCCTGTGTAAGGCAAAGCATATTAGTATTAAAGTACCCAACAGGGAAGCACACAGATTTCATGCTTGCCTTCTTAGACTTATATGCTGGGTGGACGAGAGTGCCTCAGGGGGCCATTAATTTTGCTGGCAAGTTACATGTGGTGAAGTAAGAGTTGAGTATATAAGGAGGATTCCCTGTACACTTCATCTGTTTATAGCAGTGTGGTAGATCTCTAATATAATACTGTACTGTGCCAGGACTGTCACTAGGTGGAGAGACATTTGGTCAGGAAGAGATGTGACGTGGCAGGATGGGCACAGTGGGGGTGGAGGGAGGCACACTGACACTACTGTACTGGAGAGCATACTTTTAGTGTACAGTATTTGTGACGTGTAGGCATCAGGAGTGTCCATGGAGGTTCCAATAGGCAGGGTGCTGGAGGTGTGCATGGCAGCTGGGACAGCAAACCTATGTCAATCAGAGGCCAGAGCAAGTTTGGTTGGCCAAGAGTGAACAAGTCGGGCAAGTGTAAAGGCACAAAGTGGGCAAGGCCGGCCGGGAGCTGCGTCTGCAATGTTGGACGGCAATGGGGAAGCATAATTCACAGGGGAATAACCAGCCTGATAAGAGCCAGGACAGGGTAGTGAGTTAGTGAGTGGTGGCAAAGGTCACCATTGTTTGCTAGAGTTTGTTGATGGTTGTAGGGAAGCTTGCATTAGGTATGCAAACCGATGTCTCTTCTCCACCATGTGTCACTTGAGATGTGAAGGAGGGACAGGAAACCTGTCTCAATGAGGAGGGGGGGAGGGAGAACCTGATGACTTGGCAGTAGCATCAGAGTACAAAGCAACTGGTGACATCTAGCTGTGGCCATGATGGGGGAGCAGCAGGTGCTGACTTGGCAACTGGTAGAGCGGGGGTTAGTGAGGTCAGCTGAGTAGGGTGGCCTGGTGGAGGGCAGTGAAAGTGTTGGTTGTAGGAGGAGGGTGTTATTCACTAGGAACAGATGGGCATTTAGGACAGTACCACGAGTCAGCATTATTCTGACGACCGTGACAATGGTCTCTGATTTTCTGGGCGCAGAGGCCAGAGCAATGGTGTAATGTATGGAGCAAGACCTGCACCGTGGGTAATTCATATTGGTAATAGGCAGTCTTGGTGTCCCTGGTGTGAACAGATAACACAGAGGACAGGTCTTGAGAATTACCAGCTCAGCTGGACACTCCTTCCCCATGTTTGATAATGACAGCAACTTGTGGAGTGTTGCCCCGATGGTGGCGACAGATACTGATAATGTTTGGGTTAGTTCCCTAGCATTGCTGATGTCAGTCATCACTGGAAATTGATTAAACATAATGTGGCAACATTCAGCTGCATCAGCTGGTGATGACTTGAGAATAACACCTTCAAACACCTCTGTGCTCAGTGTGCTCAGTGTCTGGGTCTCCTGATTCAGACAATTAACAAAGTTACAGTTCCTACCTCATCTTGTCCAAGAAAATTTTTCACATTTATCGCAGCTGTTGGGTAGAACAAGCATCTTAATGTGGCTTTGGGGACTGGGCTGTAGACACTCACTGAGGCCAGGGTGTTGTTGCTGCCAGTCATTCATGTAGGCACTACAAGTACTGTTACTGGTCTTGGGAGAGGTGGTAGGCTGTGTGAAAAGCTGAGAAGGCCATGGTTTCGAGTCCTCAGGAGCCCTTAGGTGGAGAGAGGGTTCCTTTCCTTTTATTGTTGCTCTATTTTGATTGGTGTACAATATTGTTTTGGTTTTGTAGTATGCAGAAATTCTTTGTGTTCTACAATGTTTTATAATGAAATTTTATGACCAATTAAACATTTAGGTGTGAAGTGGAATAATTTACTGTATATTTAAATAAATACGTACTAAATACATTACTTCGAGGTGCTCGGATGAATGTGACTATTTCATCTAAGTTGTATTATGTTGGTTTTATGCCCATTTCTCTATCTTTCTCCAAAATGGCTTCTTTACCCTTGAAATAAAGCTGATACTATTAGTCTTTGTACCAGACAAAATTTGGTCTTGTTTAGGGTCAAGGGCTGTGCTCAGAGAATGATGACTCAGGGCCTGGGTCTTCATTTCCCACAGCTAAAAGTTCTGTGTATAAGTGCAAGTTGTAGATTATGTGGAGATGTAAACAAAATTACTGTACAGTACAGTATTCATAAAGGTGTCTTATGTTGCCAGACAAGCAAATGTGTTACTAATGCTTGCAGTCTTTAACCTGTGGTTGCTTGGCCTGTTCATTGATAATATTTGATTCTGTATGTTAGCATTAGCTAACGTACATCAGTAAGAACAAGGAATTTATAAAATGTGTAAATTTGATACTTTTGTTACAGACACACAGAGCAGCACTGGGGAGGAAATAGAGTTTAGCAGACTGGCCACGGAACCCTCGGAGATGTCTGCAATTACTGCTTTTGTCAAAAAGGCCGCCACAGAGTAAACATATCCATCGTGGGGCATAAGCAACGGAAAATTGGTTTGGGTATTAATAATGTATTTAAATTGTTCATTTTTACAAGTTGTAGGAAATATGAAGTATTTTCCATATTTTAACAATGATGCACTAGTATTTATTTTTTCTAATTCATGAGGATAATGTTTTGTGAAGGTATTTTGCAAGTTACGCAGACAAGAAACCAACAGTTGATGAACAGGAGAATATTAATACTGTTCAGTATCTTTTCAATGTTACCCTGTATACTGTAACTCTGGTTTAAATTGGTGGTGGTGATAGATTATGGTTACAGGAAGTGACACAGCTGAACTTGAGTTAAACAAGTGCTATCACACTTCAGTTTTAGCTGTTGCAATTGAAATACAGTTTCGAGTTTATCCTGACTACTCGAGGCTTTTAGAATTGATCGATATCCTTTACCTTTTCTGCCTAAACTTGGCTCTACTGCCGTTTACTTCTCTTGTCTCTGGTGCTGGGTATTAAATGTGAGGTCTTAGCATTCTGACCCCAGCCACTTTCTTAAGAAGAACTTTCCGATTGCTAGCAAGTGCTTCATGAGATGAAGTATTTTGAAAGCCTTGATAACTGTTTTGATGTATGATGATGGTACACACAGTAAAAAAAATACCGCACAGATTATGTGTGAAACAATATGACACCACGGACGAGGGATAGTGGAATATGCGCGTTGGTCCTGTATTATGGTGGTAGACCTGCTTTCCTTGCTTGAGGGCGTCCTCTTATCTGTTGCTAACGACATATCCTGCCGTATATATAGTTGATTGTACAACTGAATATGAACACGCATAACCAACCCTCCCGGCACATCAGGTGATGTATGTATCATTACAGAAGTCAACAGACCTCCCATGCGCAATACTTTTTTTTTTACTATGGTTACAATGAAAGACGAAAGTCGTGTCGTGAAATTTGGTGAAAACATATGCCGAAGGGCTTAACTTTTGGTGCACTCTGCCTTGTGGTAGGGGGCTCTCGTAATGTTTCACGAGTTATATTTAATCTGGACAAAACCGTGACACAACTTTTGTCTTTGATTGTACATATATGTCATCTAATACTACACAAAATATTGTAACTGAAATGTTTGATTGTGATGTCAATAAAAAAAGAAACTACTGCAGTAATTTTGCTTTTTTCTTCCACTAAATCATCATATAGATGTGACTGATACCAACTAAGAGTGATGGTTCAGTGGAATTAAAGGGTAATAAAGAGGCAAAATTAGATTAAGAATGGGAGGGGATGTGAGAAAAGTATTCATTCATTCACCTGTAGCACATAGTTTATGACCTCTTATTGTCCTTGCTGAGTACTATAGACCTTTCCTATGTATTATGGTGGAGTGTCTTCAGTAAAGCTCTAAGGCTATAACCATAATTAAAACCAAAAAAGATGTAACTTACAATTAGAACTGTACCGGTTATGCTGTGCACTGATGCTAAATTCTTAAGGTGTTAACTTAAATTAACTATATTTTCAGGCAATGACTGAGACTATAACCAGAATTGGCCAGGTAAAGGATATATTGTGCAGGGTTTTCATTTTAAACTGGCTTATGGCCAAGCATACTGGATTCATTTGACATATGGGCATAATTTACTTGGTTCTGATAAAGAGAAAATTAATAACTTGGCCTTTGTTAATCTAAGAACACATTCTCATGTTCATCTCATTACTTAAGTGCATTGTAGGTTTTTTTCATGTCTTAATGGTTCAAGGTTCAAATCTCCTTTAGGTCCTTTACCAAACTTTAAGTGAAAACCCTGACATGCATCCATTGGTAGAAATATATGGGTTAACTTGAGGGCATTTCCTGAAAGCCTCCCCTGATCCTCCTGCCATTAAGGTAAACAAAGATGTTGAGCATAATTGGGCCGTGTGTCTCATAATGTATTTTGTATAAAATGTAGTTTATTAGTTTTAATTGCTGTTAACCCTTTTCTTACCCCATGCTCTGATAACTCCATTTAACGTGTACGTCTGCCGTCACGCACAAACATGCCAGTTCGGCCATGGGGTAAGGGAGACGTTAATAGATTTAGAATCTCACTTGCATGATCTGAGCTGTCGTGAGGTGGATGTATTATTTAACGTGTAGCGTGAAGATATTGATGCACAAGATAATAAACATATTACAGCGACTCATAAGAGTAGTACAACACTTCCGATAGTAATTTCCACAAGTAGGTTAGTGCCATATACTGTGCCGTGTCTTGAGTAACAGAGATTTGTGAACTACAGTACAGTATAAAGTTTTTTTAAGTGGGTGTTATAAAAATTGTTTATATAATAACACCAGCATAATAGAGAAGAATCTGATGTATGTTGCTGATAATTAGGCTATTGCACTTAAAATCAGTGATGACAAATTATTTGTATAATATGCAGATAACTTTGGGAAATAGTAACACTGATGTCCAAGGTTTTTTATGGTTCTTGTATGATACTTCCTGAAGATGTGAATAATCATAAAAGCACTTTGACTATTGTGTATACTTGGTGGCTGCTTACATGAAATGGGTGAATATTATTTCTGACTGAGAAAAGATTTAGTGTCACAGTAAGTTTACCATCCTTCGGGAAACTATGGCTCTAAAACGCCTATGAAGCAGATAATACAAAACGCCACCAACTATCCTAATGATCCTGTGTTAGATCAGGTTATGGCTGTTTGTGTCACCTGCTGTTATAGATACTTTAGCACTATAAACACATAATTGATCCAAAGAAAGAATATCACCTTTTGTATCGAGAACAGTCAGGAATAAACGGTAAGAAAGTAAGTTCCATAATAGCAAAGTTCTTTTGTGATGCATAGTACTGTACAGTTTATTCATTTGTTCAGAAGGAGCCATTGTAAATTCTTGTAGAAAAATGGTACAGTGGGGTATGCTATAACGAATCTAATTGGTTCTAGAACCTTGTTCGTTATAGGATTAATCCGTTCCAGGCCCCCAAATACAACCACTTAACACTGAAAAATATAATATAAAATTGTAAAAATTGTAAAAAAGTGCATAAATATGCATCTAAACCCCTGAAATAAAGAGTATCATTAATACTTGTAATAAAAAAACAATAAATTAGTAAAAAAAAACAATTTTTTTTTTTTTTTAAATGTTCGTTGTAGGAGTTTCGTTCGTTATAGCATTCTCAATTTTATAGGTAAAACCGTTCGTTATAGGAATATTCGTAGTAGGATCCGTTCGTTATAGCATACCCCCACTGTATAAGTAGAATTAAAGGATAAGGTTTTGGGAGGATGTCAGACATGATGAATGAACTTTGCTAAGGTATCAGAGTCCTGTTGAAAAGTACCTTGGAGCCCCCTGCTGCCCCCTTACTTCTGGTTACAAGTCAAATAGCCTCCAGTCCTAATAGGCCCCAACCTGACCAGAGGATTAGAGTCTATTAGGACGGGCCCACCAGACTAAATTCTTTAAGTAAGGTGGATAGATCTGATATTGTAGATCTTTTTTAACTGTTTAGTTAATGATAATGATTACAACCATTTTATCAAGGCAGATGACAAGTGTATTGTAAGACTTCTGGGTACATCAAGGTTCACTGTGGATTTCAAAAATTGGTTGGTTATTCAGTGATTGCTTTGTTTTATACTTTCATCATAGATGTGATTTCATTGATGACTAAAACTATGCAAAGAAAACACTTGAACTATTTTTTATTATTTAATGTTTTGAAAGGAAATTGCAGCAGTTGAAAAGAAAACGAGCAGATACAAAAATATGGAAGGATGATGAGGAACATAGAATAGAGATCAAGAGAAGGAAAAAGAGGAAGTAATTATGAAGCTCCACTAAGAAAAGTACTGTATTGGAAGAGTGAGAAACATGATGGAACACAGGGGAACCTAAAGGAGGCATCACATAAGGATATTTGGGGGACACGGGTAAAGTGAGGGAGGTAAGAGGGACTGCAAGCACTCCTATTCATCATTGGGCATTCGGGAACAACCTTAGGTGGTCAGGAGCAGCACTGAGCACTCCTGGGCAGTTTTTCAGTAGGAATAAGTCGCCAAAGGTACGGGAAGGGTAAGATAATCAAAAGTCCATGCTTGTAAAATAAGTTCTTCGTTGAATTAAGGAGAGAGGGTATTTTTTTATGATTCAGATTTCTGTAGTAACTTTATGGCATTTAGACATGGTTAGAGTACTGAAATATATTCACATCAGGACTCAACTCAGTACAGTACTGTATTAGTAAGATGCTGGTCCCAGGCGATATACTTGTATTAATATATATAGACATTGTGTATCTCTTAGTGGTTTAGCTTTTATGCATTTTAGGAACTCGGTATTAATGTTAATAATGCTTTAGTTGTAGACTTATTTTTGTTCATTATATGCAAAGAAAATTTTGAGTATTTTGTACAAGATGTACTAGTAACTCTTCATCAGTTAGGGACCCTTACTCTACATAAGGAAATGCCAGAATACAATGTTTATATTTTCACCATCAATAACTTACTTTGTAATGGTAACAACAAAATAATATGTGACCTGATCTAAAAAAAAAAGTCATAAGCCTTGATCTTTAACAGCCATATTGCAGCTCTAAAGAAGTAAAAAAAAAATCGAGATGGTTTGCTTTATTTTACTTGTTTTTGCTTGTGCTTTTAACTCAATTTTAAGATTGGCTTTCCATTTTGTGGATCACATCACATACTTTATTACAACTGTGTCTAGAATTTGCAGTTGTGGTGGAGAATTGGCCAGGGCATATTGTATTTTTCAAGAGTAAGGGTAGATATTCCCAAAAAGAATTTCCCACATGTATGAAAATCTTTTTAATGTAGCTGATGTTCTGTATACTATGAATGTTATGGGTAAGATATAAGTTAATAGTTGTCAAATGGTTAGTGTTCATATTATCATGTACTTTCAGCGAATAAAGATTGGAAAAAAAGGTTCTGAAGAAATCACTGAATTTGATTTTGATAGTAAGGCAGTGTTGGGGGTGAGTACAGCAGTGCTCGGCTACAAAAGATCCTTTTTTATTTTTACTTAATATTCCTGTTGATGTATTATTTTTTATTGCAGCTTATTTTGCGAGATTTGTCAATAATTTCACAATCTTTATAATTTCTTTATAGTATAGCATTCATGTTGTCAAAAGCGTGTATAATAGACAGTTAAAGGCAAGAATATCACTTGATAATAAATTTATATTCAATTTTAGTGTGATTTTTTTCTTTGTTATCAGGTATTTCTTACAAATTACTCTAATGCAGTATTCAGAATATTAGATTTAATGAGTATTTAGCATGTCATAACATGTAGTTCCTAACTCTGTTTTATTTCAAGTTTAACAACGATATGAATCTCAGTCTTAAGTTGATGTGATTTTGTGATATAATAAATTGTTTATTAGATTTTGTAAAATCAAATTGTGTTGGTAATTTTAATAAAAAATTGAGTTTTTTATTAATAAATGTTATGTGCCATTTTATCTAACCCCTTCATTGCACCTTTCAAATTCTAGGATCTTTTTTTACTGAAGAGCAAAATATTCAAGGAGAGTAAAAGAAAAGTAGGAATAGTAATGGTAAGATTGATACCTTTTTTTATGTTGTTCTGAACTGGGTGTCTCATAAGTTGCACACCATAGGAATGAAAACAAATCAAGAAAGATGGCAGAGGAATTAACACTGCCAAACTTAAACTTTTGAATAGGCTTCAGCACCCCTGCCAGCACTGATCATGTCATTCCATACATGAATACTAAACTAACTTTTTCCTCTATTGGTAATTTCTATGCCATGTTTGTTAATCTGTAATGATTCTCACCTGAAAAAAAATGGTATGTGAGCGGTGCTGGATTTAAGTATAAGCTAGAAAAGCTATAGCTTTGGCCTCACAGGTGAGGGGCCTCTCCAAGTTGAAAATTTTAAAAAATAAATAAAATTAACTTTAAACACCAAGACCTATATTAAGTCATAATCAAAGATAAAATTCAGATGGCATTCCCAAATGTTGAATCAATACTAAGACTTTTTGAGCCTTATGGTCACAAACTGTTATGGCTAAAGATCACTCAAGACTAAAAACCATTAAGAATGAACTGCAATCACCTTGTTGCAAGGAAAACTGACTGCATTAGGTATACTGTACCTGATCTAGCTTGGAGAAGGATGTGCCCCTAAGTGCTCGTTTTAGTGACCATAGGAAATGGCCGCCGTGGATCGTTGTGTTGTGGGAGAAGAGGGGTGGTGTGTGAGGAAAGACAACCCCCTGGCCGCTTTGTTAAGTCAGCTGGAGCTGTTGAGGAGATAGACGTTTTAAAGGGGGAGAACGAAGCTCTCGGAACTGAACTCCTTCAGGTAGGTGTCCTGCGAAGGAGGGTCAGAAGGAGCAGGTGTGGAGAGTGGTCGTCTCCAAGGGGACTAGGGTCAGACTCGGGAAAGTTGACGAGGGTGTGGAGTGCAGTAACCCCTTCCAAGTGTTGGAGGAAGAGAAGAGGAAGGACGGTGTGGTGCCAGGAGAGAAAAGAGCAGTTGTTTAGACCCTGCCCAGTGGTAAGGTCGTGGTAGTTGGGGACAGCCAGGTGAGGTTCTTAGATAGGACTTTTTGTGCAAGAGATAGAAAATGTAGGACTAGGGTGTGTTAGGGCTGTGATAGGGCATGTAGCTGAGAGGATAGAAAGGGTTTTGTCAGGGGAGGGTACCAAGCCAGTAGTGTGTCTTAGTGTAGGAGGTATTGCCATAGGAGTGGTTAGGAGTGAGGAACTTTTCAAGAGGTATAGGGAGGCACTAAGGAAGGTTAGAGATAGGGGAGGGGATCCTGTTAGTATGTGGTGTCTTGCCTGGAAGAGGAGTTGGTGGTGAATGGCTGTCCAGGGCAATTGCTATAAATTGCTGACTGGAAAAACATTGTGCAAGCAATGGTTGGGCGTTCATCGATAACTGGTAACCATTCTATGTACAATCGTGATGGAGTACACTTGTCTCACACAGTGGTAAAGACGTTGTCTGCATCTCTGGAACGTGAAATTGTCACTCCAAAAGGGGGGTTTCGCCAGTAGAGAGAGGTCGGGGTAGGTGGGAGTAAAAAAACAAGGTCCTGGGGAGTAAAATTGGTTACTCAGGACTAGGGGTAAAACAGGACCAGGGAAGGGTAGGTTTAAATGTTTACTATACAAACAGTAGGAGCTTTAGAAATAAAATAGACTTACTTTGATTTAACACCAACTATTCCTTAAGAGTGGACGAGTTGACGGTTCTGGGTAAACACAAGAAATACACTCTGGCACATTCGTAGAATGATACGAAATATATAATTTGTAATAAAAGTTTAAAGTCCTGCTTTAATTGTCGAGATAAGTTTATTTCTCTAGAAATTGGGCCGTCATTTGCAATGACGTCACTACCTTCAAACTCCCCGCTGCTGTCGGAGGTAGTAGAAAGGATGGCCTCTTCAAACCCCAAATGCCACATTCAGGTAAGTCTTAAGGGTGTCTTTTTATGGTCTAAGTCGTGGACATTTCGTAAGTGAAGAAGTGTGCTGTAAAGAGCAGCTTCAAACATGGGTTGGATGGATATACAATGAGCGATAGGGGTTGGGTGTAAATGAGACTGCCCAGTATGGGCCAATAGGCCCATTGCAGTTTCCTCCATTATGTTCTTTTGGACTAGACTGATGTGTACAAGTAAATTTAGAAATTTAGAAGTAATGACATTGTCTGGACTTTGTTTTGAGAATGCCTGGTGCTAGGTAAACATGACAACATAGTGCTGTTATTGTTTTGATGATTCACTAATGAACCACTGGGATATATCATCGTTTATATTAATTAATGGGAAAATTTTACTTTAACTACCATAAATATTTGGATGTTTAGATTCGAGATCGGTTACATTCGGTAAATTTTAAGTTTTGGTCATTCCTGTGCTTAGACATGCAGACTGTTTTTTCTGATGGTTTGCAGTGTGTTATGAACGATTTTGACCTTCATTTCTATCAGAAATCACTAGTTTTGAGTTATTACCCCTCCCCCCCTTACTGATGTATGTTAAGCTACCTGTATTTTCTTAAGCGATCGAAAAAAATATTTGCGACAGACATCCTGTAGAGATAATGTCTTATTATTTAAAGTACTTAATCCCATAGTTAGAATCTTAAGGTTCCCTAGATGACCAAAACCAAAATAATACCAATATTGTTTGTAATGTTTATACTATGAAATTTGTTGTAGGGGCAGCTAATGTCCATTAAATTAGTTTATGTGCTTAATTATAGTTATATATTCAAAATAGCATTACTGTGTTGCACAGTAAAGCACAATTAATTATCTTTAACAATATTTATTTACAGAGCCGATCAGCCAAGGTTGGACAACTACAAGTACAGAGATTTTATTTTTTTTAGAATGCCCCCGAGGGGGCTAGTTTATTGGGCACCCCCTTACATCCTGTGCAAGGTGAAGCACAGAAGCATTTACAGTGCCCATCTGGGGAGCATGCGGAGTTCATGCTTGCCTTGATGACTCGTGCATTAAGGGTGTAAAAGCCTGAAGGGTCATGGGTTTTGTCAGCAAGTTACATAAAGTGACAGAATGATGAGTGTGTGGGGGGGAAATTTCCAGTACAATTTATCTATTTATGACAATATTGGGGGACATACCTTTTAGTGTGATTGTGATGGCGTGTACGTCGGTAGTGTTGGCTTCAAGGGGGACGTCGAAAGGTTGGTAGGGAATGGCCTTCTTGGCATAGATACATAGTCCACTAGCATGTCTGCATGGTGGTCAATTGATATGGAGAACTGGAGTGGATGGGCCCCAGGTGCTGGCATGCCGGTGGGGGACGGGGAGCCGGGGGTGGTGTCCTAGGGTTCATGAGCGCGCGGTGGGTGGATGAGGGCAGCGGGCAGGCTCAGTGTGGACGCCAGCAGTGGTGCCAGGCGGCGGTGGAGTAGGCCGTGAGCATGAGGGGCACACGGGGGCTACCAGGTTGTGTCAGACTAGAAGAGGGGATAACTGGGTAGCAGCTGGAGGCAGGGGTAGTCTGTGTAGGTTGGAGATTGTGGTACAGAGTGTATCAAAGAGTCTTTCAATACGGTTGGTAAATTCGTGTAAGAGGGATGTGATCTGTGTCTTGTCACCAGAGGGGGGTTGTGGGGGGCACCGGTGGGAGCACAAGGCCTGACAGCGTCAGAGTAGAGACCGGGAGGAGGCCTAGTAGTAGTTGAGTTAGGAGATGGCTGGGACTGCTGTGTTGCAGCCAGGTGAGGCCAGGCAGGGGCAGGTGTTGTTGAAGAAGGCGTTGCTGGAGACAGAGGGGACGCAGAGGGATGTGGCTCGGTAGGCTGGGGGAGAGGTTGAGATTGACGCAGCCTTCGGGGAGGCTTTTCTCCCGGGACACACGCATGTTTGGGGCATTGTCATGAGTCAGCATTGTGCCAGCCACCACAATTACAACACCTGGGGTCAACAACATAGCTCACACCACCCCCATTAAGGTGGTCTTTGATTTTTTTGGGCACAGACGGAGGAGTGATGGTTACGTGAACAGGAGCGACATATGGGACGATCACGTCGGCAGCAGGCGGTGAAGGTGTGACCCCAATGGGAGCAGATGACACAAAAGCAGGTTCTGGGTGATAGATTTCAGCATACATTGAGGGGAGGACTGGGTGGGCATCAACAGTGGTTGGGCACTCCCTCCCCTTCCATTTAACTATGACAGCTGCTTGTGGGGTCTTCCTTCGGTAGTGTCGACGTATACTGAGTATACTTGGATTAAGGTTACGAGCATCTTCGACTTCACTGTATAGGGGGAACTGTTTAACTAGGATGTGGCAACATTCCACTGCGTTAGCAGGAGGAGGCACAAGGACAACCCTGTCAAATCCAACAGTACTGAGTGTTTCATAGACCTCGGGTGTCTGACACTTGATAAAGTTACGGTTCTTACATTTTCGGAATTGAATGGTGAGACCGTGTCGTCTCCAATACTTTGTTGTCCAATTAAACGCTCTGTGGCTCGCCTCAACCAGTGACGTCACAACCAATCACAGCGCTTTTTGCAGTCATGTGACTTTTTAGCAACTTTAACCCTTATTTTTGAAACTTTTTGGCCCAATTTAATAAACAAAATATCATTACCATATTGAATTTAAGCGTTTTCTTTACCCATTGACCTGCCAGCTTACGAAAAAAATTCCGACCGTCAACGCGTCCATAACTGAGGGCTGAGTCAGCTCGGCTGAGGTCCGTGACTCTGCATCAAAACAGGTAGTGTGATGCGAGATGGGGACATCAGGGCGCAGGAGGAACCTAGGCCTACGTTGCCAATTCATACAAATCACAGTGTCTATTCTGACCCCAAAACACATTTTTTTTTAGGTATTTTGACTTCATGCTTTATGATTATATACCTTATTCCTAAATTACAAAATACAATCAGTGTCTGAGTTATCAGGGTTCTGATAAATTTCCTGCACCATCTTATTACCTCGAAACTGAGGGCCTCGTGGTTTTAGGCGCCAACATGGACAAAGGCCTTGGTTCTTGTCTTGGTATATCACACTTCTCCCCACCCCCCCACCCCCCTCTCCCGTTTATGGATCATCCCATTACTTTGCAAGCATTTATCACTCCCACAGTGTTGCTGTTTGGAAAATTGAAATATCTCTAGATTTACTGCAGAATCTGTAGAAAATCTGAAGATCCCCCCCCCCACCACAAGTATTATCTGTAGAATCATCTGTAGTCTTTTTACAGTAGAAATATGATAATTCTTAGTGTGTCGCAGACTATAATACGAGTTTGTAATTGGAATAGAAAAATACTTTGATAAATATCATGGTCTGTGTTAGTTATATATTTTTGTGAACTTTATCAAAAATATTTAATTATACAAACGCACACTTTTATTTTCTCTAGTGTGGTCAGCATAGGTTTTACAGCTTACTTTACTGCTATAGTGGTCGGCGAAGTTCAGGCCGTACTTTCTCTACACCCACAACACCTGCCACCCACGGTGTGTGTGGATAAGTGAATGACCAAGTGAGTAAACAATTAGGGTTAACAGGTTAACATTCAACTTGAAGAAAACTTATTATTACAACCAATTTCTCTCACCGTCAGCCTTCTGGTGTAACAACTGATCATCACGCGTCGATAACACACAAGATATTTTAGTCAGCCTCCTTACAAATCCACTTGTCAATCGTAAAAACTTCTCACGTTTTGTAACATGTTATTTCCTCAAACTCCTACCATCCCTCTTGCTATATAACAGCATATAAAAGAAACGAAAACTAAGACTGCTTTCTGTTACGCGTGGCTGAGCAGACGGAGGATTCTCGCCTCTACACCAGGATGCTATAGGAGCGTCTTGAACCCTGAGGGGGGAAATTAACCCAGATCCACAGCGCGGGAAAAGTTGTCTGTTTAGTATTCCCTATTATTCATTAGAGTCCCCTATGTATTATTAATCTTCACTACAGTACATAAATAAAAGTATTACTTATTGTTTTTACGGACACAAAACTTGTTATTAAACTATTGTAATAAGTAGGACAAATAATCGAATGATTAATAATGCATGTTAACCACCATCACACTTACCACTTTCCTTGAACAGATTAGTGGGAAAATTGATGCTTCTCCGGTAACCTGTTGTTAGCGATGATTATTCTGTAACCTGTTGTTAATGATGATTCTCTTGTAACCTGTTGTTAGCGATGATTCTACTGTAACTTGTTATTGTTAGCGATGATTATATTAACCTGTTGTTGATAGCGATGATTCTACTGTAACCTGATGTTAATGATGATTCTCCTGTAACCTGTTGTTAGCGATGATTCTCCTGTAAGCAGATGCCCGCTCCACTATAGGTCACAGCCTCAAGTTAAAGAAAACAAGCGCAAAAAAATTATCAGAGGAATTTTTTGGGAGAGAGATTTGTAAAGTCCTGTCGAATAACCTGCCAGAGTGTTGTGGCAGCACCGAGTGTGATTTTAAGGCCAGATTTGACCAACACCGGCGCAGGTTCAGATACATTCTGGAACTGTGCAGTACAGTACTTACCAACAGTGAGTGGGGGAAGTAGGTGAGTACAAGGAAGGATTTACTACTACTACTACTGCTGCGGGTACTATTAATAATAATAATAATAATAATAAAAATAAAGTACTTAGAGTTTACAATACAATATTTTCGCTGGTTCAGCAGGTCTGTGGACACCAATTCTGAATGACTAAATAACTACCAGACAACTGATACTAACCTAATTCCAACCTCATTAACTAACTGACTGAGTGACTGATCGACTATGGCTTAAGACTGACTGAAAGAAGTGTACAGAAAACATCACAGCCAACCACATGATACATTCATTAATAAACAATAACACAAGTGAATGGAAACTGTCACTCTGTACATGGTTTAGAATACAGTCTGTAGGTAAATGATAGCGTACATGCCTAATTTGGGGAGTGTGACTTCCTCAAGGGACTCTGTAAACACAAACATCAAGGGTTTATTGAAAGAGCTTGGCAGCCAGAAGGCTGAAAATATACAGTTACATATTTGGGGAATGGGTTACGAATTACAAATAATATACAAGTAACATAAGTGACACAAATAAGACATATAAACTAGAATGTTTTGCTGAATAGATCCCGGTGTAGTAAGGCTGGTAGGGCGTTGGGGTATAGCAGGGGTAGTGGCAGGGCCAAACAGACTCGATTGGCTGCTAAAACCGGGAGCGCCTTCGGGGCACGTCTTGTGTGTGTGTGTGTGTGTGATTATTTGGCTATTTAATGTAATTTATATTCAATGTAGTAATTATATTACGTATCTATCGACGTTACTGTCTCCGTATATGTGAACCTGTTCTATACATGCTGGGATATCTATCTGTCTATATCTGCTATTCTCTGTCTGTCGGAGTCTATCTTCCTGTGTGCCTGACTGCCTGTTTGTCAATGTGTCTATCTTTGTTTCTGTTTGTCAGTTTGTGTGTCTGTCGCGCTCTGCCTGTCAGTTTGTCTGTTAGTCTCTATCTGCCTGTGTCTGTGTGTCTGTCATTACTGGGGAAAAACAAGTAGTCAACGACACAAACTGGCAACTCATTTAATATTAAGAAAAGCTGCCAGATTTCTACCCCTTTTTTGGTATTTAATTTATATCGTTGGTGACTTTTGTTTTATATAAATGCGTCAACTACTATCATAGAAAGTTAAGGGAATTTTAAGGGAGATAAAAAACAGATGAATTTCCTTCGGATTCGCGAGGTTGTTCCGTTGTTAAATTATAAGAACTGTTCCTTACTCAAATTTAAACTGCCCACAAGTGTCTGTGCCGTTTAGCCATAAATTAATGTAAGAAAGGAGAAGTCAAGTTGCAGTCACAGAGAAGCAAAGTACATTAATACGATAAATGTACCACGAAAATACACTAAGTTACTTCTTGCGTTATTTTGAATGATGTAGGTTAAATTAGGATAGGTTAGGTTAGGTTTACTTTGGTTAGATTAAGGTTACTTTAGTTTGATGCGATTAGATGAGGTTTGGTTTAGTTTAGTTTGCATGGATTAAGTTCAGGTGGTTTATTTGCTGTAGTCTGAAAACAATGATTTGGCGGTGCTGTTCGTGGTATCTTGCAACATGGTACACCTTGGTGATCACGTGGTTGGGGGTACCGTATGGCTGACCGTCACTGGGAGTGTTGGAACCTCTGATCTGCCCCTCTGAAGCCCCTCCCCTCCCCCCTTCCTCTGCTGGCGAAAGTTATATAAAGAGGCCGTGACACACACCTGACACATACACTCGTGGCCGCTAACATGTGGCGCACGGAGGCGATGTTCACCTGCTTACTGCTGTTCTGCGCTACCGTACTTGTTGGTGAGTCTGCCTTGTTTTCTAAGTTAATTTTTGCGTTTGTTATCAGAATTTGTGGTAAATTCGCATTACATCAACGAGAATTTGTTTTTTTGTACCAATTAGTATCCGTTATTTCGCGTCTGAAGCCTAATCTGAACAAAAATTATTTTATGTATTACAGTAAAGTAGAAAATTCAGTCTGCTGCATAGGGTCTTAATCGTGTTTAGATTTCTTTTGTGTTTTGTGAAAAAAAAAATAGGATAGGCTAAAAATGCCGTACGTAAGTGAAAAATCACCCGAGACATGCGTCAGCTGATCATGATAAACAAACGAATCCAGGTAAAAAAGTCACAGGTAAAAAAGTCACAAAAAAAGTCTCAGGAAAAAAAGTCACAGGAAAAAAAGTCACAGGAAAAAAAGAAAAGTTAACTATCGAATTCTCACATTTTTTAAGGTTAATATGTCAATCAGTTTCAGTAAAGGAATATGCAGAACCTAACCTAACCTTTATTACCGGCCACCATAAATTAATTGTGACTTTTTTTTCCTGTGACTTTTTTTCTGACTTTTTTTTCCTGTGACTTTATTACCGGCCACCAAACAAACATCTCGCCATGAGCTGTGACTATATTCTACTGTGACTTTGGCTTAATGTATCAAGAGGAAACCTTTCGATGTCAACAGTTAAACTATTTTTTTCTTATTAATATGATGTGTTTACGGAAAAATATTAACCGATAAAATAATGTAACAGCAATGACTGATATACTGTAAATTGTGAGGTTACTTTGCCCATCTGACGAAGTTTCCACATTCTTGAGTACTGGGTGTTGACAAGTCCATTGATGTTTGTGTTCACAGTCCCTTGAGGAAGTTTATACATCCAAAACCTGGATATGTACTCGATCATTTACAAATAACTACATTCTTCATCTGGTGCAACGTTAATCTTGTTGGAACAATGCCACATGTACGGCGGTGCTCGAGGGACTCTGCAAACACAAACTTTAAGAGACTTTTAAACAGGAGACTAAACATAACTATGAAGGGACACTAAAAACAAGCATCAAGGGGCTCTGTATACACAAACACTAGAACCGTAGATGACCCACTCTCTCCCTCAAATACCAAAAGTAGTGCAGCGTTCTTTATCGATGTTTGAGTTTATCCAGATACTGTACTACGTCTAAGAGTTTAATAGGTTTCTACGTCATTTAATACATTGCACACGTTAAAGGGTTTCTTACAGTGTTTATTATTTTCCTCAGCTACGAATTCTGTGTGAATCTGTAAAAAGGGAACTCGATTTGGGGATTCTGGATTATGGCACATATTCAGAAATCCGTCTTAATGTGTTTTTCTTTTCACCTTCCAAAGTAACTCATCCTAACCACCACCACTGTGCCTCTGCCGGTGCGTACATCAGGTTTTGAACGATAAAAAAAAAAAACACACACACACACACACACGCAACGCTACCAGGAAATCAGATAACCAAGCAATCATCTACTACAACATGGAGTTTGCCATTTAGTCGAGTCCCCAGGTGAGAGTTACTCCAGGCTCGCGGCACCAGCGTGTTTTGATGTGACTGACCGGGAAGTGTCATGACTGGGTAACACCTGGCGGGATGTACGATGTTGGCTAAGTAACACGAACGCTACACGGCCGTCAGATAACTGTATTTGTCTTTTAAGTTTTACCTCTTTCATTATTATTATTATTATTATTATTATTATTATTATTATTATTATTATTATTATTATTATTACTCGTCAACAAGTCTTTAGTGCGGTCAAAGACACTGACCTTCACAAATCTGTCCTAATACGCCTCAACCTAACCAAACTCAACCTAATTCAACTTAACCTAACCAAACTCAACGTAGCCTAATTCAACTTAACCTTATTGAACCTAACAACCTGACCTAATCTAATTCAACCTCGCCTAATATCTAATTCAATTTAATTTAGCCTAATTTGACCTAATCTAACCTAACCAAACCTAATCTAACCCAGCCTAGACATTAGGAATAGGACCCATTAGGACTAGGTTATGGAGCCCATTTGACATATCACCAAGCGAAGGAAGAAAAGAGAGAGAGAGAGAGAGAGAGAGAGAGAGAGAGAGAGAGAGAGAGAGATTAAAGAAAGCAACAGAGAGAGATTAAAGAAAGCAACAGAGTAAGAGAGAGCGACCGTCTAAGGGAGGAGGAGGTATCTGGAACACTCCTTACCTCAGGCTCTCCTTTCCTCCTCTCTCTACCTCACCCTCGATATCTGACCTACTCATGGAGGAGGAAGAAGAGGAGGAGGAGGAAAAAGTAGTGAAAGAAGGAGGAAGGATGATGGAACAGAGAAGAGAAAGGAGGAGGGGAGAGAAGGGCATAGTGGTGATGAGAGAGAGAGGGGAAGATGAGGAGGAGGGAGGTGTGGTAATAACTTAATTTTTTTCACGTGGCCTCCATCCTCCTCCCCCAATAGCCACACCTTCGCCGCCATTTTATTACCTTAAAATTAAATATCCTAATACATAGTTGAGTCACAGATTTATGCGGCATTCAGTGACTGTTGCCTCATAGTCAATATCTGTAACGGTTGTCCGCTTTCGGGTCGATGCTCTCTTTCACCTGAGGCAGAGCAAAACAGACCTAAGGAGAGAGAAGGGCAGTCGACATCTCATCCAGGCTGCAACATAACTTCTGGGCAGCTGCTTCTGTTCGGATAGCTCCTCCGCGAGTCTGACGTAGAAGCATCTTGCACTTGGTCCCATCCCACCAGAGGCTGTGAACACCAGAGGAGTGAAGCTATCTTGATCAACGTTCTGAATTCTCTCCGCATATGCCCTTATCTTGTCGTTCTCGTTCCTCCTATGTGCAGCATCGAGAGCTAAGTTACGGTGACATGCGGCTATGGGATAAAAAATCCTTATGTCGAAGAAGGCTCGCTGTCCCCGTGTCAAGAATCCTCAAGCACTGACGTCAACACGGCCTTCGTTGGATGTGTTTGAAGTCCTATGTTGGAAATTCTCACCGTCCAATGGAAGGAGGGTCGGTTCTACCCTGACATCACGTCAGGTTTCCTTCAACATATTTGCTGTGAGATCCCTTACTTCGTCATGCCTCATGCATATGAAGCCCCCTTTCTTGCACACCATGGCGTGATCAACGTCAGGGTTTCAAGGATTTGTGGATTCGTGGGATCAGGGATTCGTGGGTTCGAAGGTTTAGGGGATCGGGGTTCACGGGTTTGGGGATTCAGCAGTGAGAGTTTGAGAGAGAGAGAACCAGCAGGTGTTGTTGTGTTGGTCATGGTTCTATGTTTTCTCTTTGATTCGCCTGAAGTTATGACGAGACCCTTGACTGTGGTGGTGGTGGTGGTGTGGGAGTTAGTAGGAGAGCTTTGGATCTGACTCTTTCCAGCAGCTCAGAGAGACTCGTTCGTGTGGTCGTTTTTATGTCGATTATAACTACCTCGTGTTATGTGTGGTCGTTTTTGTGTCGAATATAACTACCTCGTGTTATGTGTGGTCGTTTTTGTGTCGAGTATAACTACCTCGTGTCGTGTGTGGTTGGTTTTATCTATTATAATCATCTCGTGTCGCGTGTGTGTGTGTGGTCGTCGACGTGAACACAGGAGTACCCCTTTTTGCACTTTGCTCCCACGGAAATTCATAATATATAGACAATATTTTACATTATACCCACTGCGTCACATCCTTTGACATTCCATCAGATTACTTTGACAGACTTGCAGATATTACACCGACCGCTCACCAAAATACATAGTCAACCTTAGATATGAATATGGGTGTCTTACGGTATTCGAACTCATAAAGCTCTCAAACAGTCTTCTAGCAGTACGGCATTCTGTTCTCGATAATGTTACCGTGCATATATTGTAATATTATCAGTGTTATTAATAATTGCCCTATTGACTCACTGATATTCCTTTTTATGAAACTGATTCGAATGATACTTAATTGGCTCGAGTTTTGAACTGTTCGAAATAAACTGAAGAGCAGTGGGAATGAAGTGCAAAGACGGGTATTACTGTAAAAGCAATAGGACGCCCGTGGCTACTATTTTGACAGGTGACCTCAACGTCTGACGCTTCTGTAGGTAATAGCTAGACCATGTACACATCTAGTAATATATAAACAATTTATACACCTAGAAAAAATAATAACTTCAGATGGAACTGTAATGTATATTAATTCCATATCACAAATCCTTTCTTCTCACTCATCAACTAAACACAACACACACACACACACACACACACACACACACACACACACACACACATACACACACACACGGGTATTACTATTAACGAAACGAAAACCTTGCAAATTATTTCGCATTTTACATTAAATTTGACTGAAAATGCGAGTATATGAGATAATATTGTAAATCTTAATATATTATCACCAGCTGGAGCAAATGACTCATGATGACAAGGTGGTAGTAATGGTGATAGTAAAGTATTCAGAGGAAAAACTTCAACATTTATACAGCAGCTGGTGGTGAAAGTTAACTTGTTGTGAATTACTTGTTATTAACGTCATTACTTAATTTATGAAGCTGTACACACGACCTGTAGCACTTAGTATATCAGAGGCTGGGAGAGTCGTACTTTGTATAGTTCTTTTAAGTGAAGATTGAAGAATGTAGTCAAACAGTTAAGTGCATTCATTAGTTTTCACTTACGAGTAATATTCAGTCGTTCTATATGGTGTGTGGGTGTGCGTTAAATTAGTCGTTGTAGTAGTAGTACAGGTAGTAGTATAAGTAGTAATAGTAGTATGTGCGTGTGTGTGTCTGTGTGCCGAGGTGGACGAGCGCTACCGCCGGAAAGACCATACCGCCGCTCCTCCCGCACTAGATGTAGCCCTCCACACGTGCAACATCTGTGGACGGTCCTGCCGGTCCCGTATCGTCCTCTCGAGTCACCTCAGAACTCACCAATGAAGGTGACGTCTTTAAAAATCGCTGGATGATCGTCATAGTCGATTCCGAGTGACAGCAAAGTATTATTATTAGTTATAGTAGTAGTAGTAGGGTGTGTGTGTGTGTGTGTGTGTGTGTGTGTGTGTGTGTGTGTGTGTGTGTGTGTGTGTGTGTTGCTACTTGCTTCACCACTTCACTCTCTACGTAATTCTTGCATCACTTTCAACTCATTATTTTCATCCCTTCTCTACCTTTCTGCTTCCCTTGAGAGCCAATCCTCACGCAGATATTTTGAGAGGGAGTATAACATACATACATACGTACATACAACCATACGTACATACAACCATACATACTGTACATACATACATACGTACATGCAACCATACATACTGTACATACAACCATACGTACATACAACCATACGTACATACAACCATACGTACATACAACCATACATACTGTACATTGTTACTTCCAGGGATTTAAACGCACCATCACGTCAAGAAATCCGTTACTCCATCACCACACACACACACTGTCAGTCACGCACTACTTGACAGAGACTAAGGAGTGAAGCGGCGATGACTGTCACGGTCAGCCTCGGTCCGACAATAGAGAGACGAACGATAAACTATAGGCCTACCGTGATACGCCTCCATACGCACGTACATTTTCATTATCATGTTCGAATTATGTATTTACAAGGGCGTCAAGTACTGATATAGGTTAGGTGGTGTACTAGTGAATGAAACATATACTAGTGAAACAATAAAGTGGCGCCAGTCTGCAGGTATCACGTATCGGAGAGAAGTTGAGATAGTACTGACATATTTCCACCTTGTCTGGATATTTTGTCAAGTAATTCAACTTTTACCTCGAGCAGCAATGTGAAGTGAACGGTGAAACTAGCAGTAGCAATTCAGTGACGGGAATAATGAACGTAATTAACAAGAACAGGGAAATGTGAAACGGTGGCAGAGAGAGAGAGCGTGATGAATCCTCCACTCTACTTTCCTTCTCAACCCAGGTGGCAGGTGTCGCCCATCGTTAACTCGCGTTGGTCGGTGAGGTAGTGTGGTGGTGTGGCCCCCAGCTGGTCCTTCGTCAGGTAGTAAACATCACCCACCCGGCCACCGTGTTTAGTGGTCACTTTTCACCTTCTGTTGCTTTCTCTTCTCTTCTTTCGTTATACTCTATTTACGACTTATCGCTTTTCTCTTCCTTTCTCTTCCATTCTCCACGGTGGAAGGGGGACGTGTGTTCCTCCTCTTCCACAACATTTCTTCACGATTGAAGTAAAGATGAACAGAGAGACGGATAAATAAATTACCATCCTCTCTCTCTCTCTCTCTCTTGTCCCTTTCGGCCATATGTCACGTCTCGATACACTTTCTCCCTTCGCCAATAAATAACAATTGACTCTTCTTCCCCGTCAGCCACCACGATCAACAAATACAACCCCTTAACCACCACCACCACCACCACCACCACAGACCAATAACAGGGAGGAAAAGTAGTATAAAGAAACGTGTTGAAATAGATCATAAATGTAGAGCCATTCCATATATAAACTATACTCCTGCCCCTCAGATGCCCTATGTAATTGTGTAATAACTTTGTAACTTGGTGTGAGGAACTGTATCATGTTTAGGTCATCAGGATCGTTAGCGTTGGCACCATCATGTACAGTAAACGTAGTGTACTGTACGTGATGGGCTTAGTTGTTCGCTTAGGGTATTATCTAAAGTGTGAACTCTTGTGTACAAACTGCGATGGGTCTTGACTGTCACCCTGCTAGACGCCGCCACCGACAGCTGACCCCTGGACCCGCGGCCTTCCAGATCCATGACCCGTCTCTTGTTTTGTTTTTTGTCACTGAAGGTCACTCGCACTTCTGTTTTAGGTCTTAGATCCTTACTCCGAAAATAATCGCCCTTAACTCGTGAGACATAAGGGCAAGCATGAACTTAGCATGCTTCCCTGTTGGGCGCTGTAAACGCTTCTGCGCTTCACCTTACACAAGGATGTAGGGGGGTGCCCAATAAAAAATAAAAAAAATCTGAAATTTCATGTCTACCTTCCTCCTCTTCCTTCTCCTCGTGTCTCTCTCGTGGTGTGGTATTCTTCCCTTCCTCCTCCCGAGTCTTATAACCAGTGTTGGTACAGGTGGCTCCTTCACCAGGTCTTATAACCAGTGTTAGTACAGGTGGCTCCTTCACCAGGTCTTATAACCAGTGTTGGTACAAGTGGCTCCTTCACCAGGTCTTATAACCAGTGTTAGTACAGGTGGCTCCTTCACCAGGTCTTATAACCAGTGTTAGTACAAGTGGCTCCTTCACCAGGTCTTATAACCAGTGTTGGTACAGGTGGCTCCTTCACCAGGTCTTATAACCAGTGTTTGTGCAAGTGGCTCCTTCACCAGGTCTTATAACCAGTGTTGGTACAAGTGGCTCCTTCACCAAGTCACCTACTCTCAGAATGGTGTCAGAGCAGCAGCACTTTGTCCTATCGAGGTAAATCATTTTAGAAGATTTTTAAATAATATTAGAGTTGAGTTTATACAGTTGATTGTCTGTCTGTTTTAATTATTATTTTTCTTTCCTTTACCGGGTAATTATCTCTCTCTCTCTCTCTCTCTCTCTCTCTCTCTCTCTCTCTCTCTCTCTCTCTTCATCACAGTTCACCCTAACAGGTTTTCCGTAATAAAAGGTTCGTAAATGAGGTTCTCCACCGTTGCATAATTTTCATCCTGGTCAATCTGTTCATTGTTTCAGTGTTTCGCTCTGTCACGTCTAGAATGACAGAAATTTTTTATGGTATTATTGAGTGGTCCAGTGAGATGTAGAAGGCAGGGAGCAAGGTCGGTCATTGATTGGTGGGAGGTGAGTGACGTGTCAGTGACGTCACACACCACACACACACACACACACACACACACACACACACACACACACAGCCTTATATTTTTGCCTTCAGTAGCCTTCCCGAACATGCGGCACCGTGGGAATAATAGTCGGATCTTCTTTTCAAATATTTATATCTAGTAGTTATAGTTATGTGTATTTATATTTTATTTTGTGGATCATTATCTTCAAAATAAACTACACATATACATAATTATAAGAAATACCTATAAATATTTGTTACAATTCATCAAAGTCCTGAATATGTTATACAAAAAAGACTTGTAAATCCCATTTTTCCTCAAAGGTACATTTCGTCATGGTTCAGGTTTGGCACAAAGTTGAGATGAACAACTTATGTCCACACACTTTAGTAGATAGGATGCAATAATGCTTCATTTGTTTATCTTAATGACACTACAACCAAACGTGAAGTATCAGAATTCAGAGATTAAGTATTTCTCACTTAACACAACAGTATGGCGGTGCAACTGTCATCTGTCTACCTCCCCTTCGTCTCTTTACGTCGCTTCACCTTTCCTTAACATGACCGTCCAGCAGATAGGAGTCGCTGACGCTCTGTTTAGTAATCTGTATTAAAATTATAACCAAACACGTCATGCTTACAACAGGGGGAACTGCTGCCTGACTGACTTACTGTTATTCACACATTAATGTTATATATAATAAACCTAGTTTGCAAACTTCCTGGGTATGTTTTTATTGTAAACAGAATATATCCGTTATTTATTGGGTCATGGAAGTGGCCCTGTCATAAAAGGACACTATATTGAAACTCCAGCCCCGACCTCCTACCATGCCTAGATTACGTCAGATTTGCATGAGAAAAAAAATGCATAGAATCGCTCAGATCATTAGCACAAGCTGGGAATACCACCATGATATGCAGTAACACATTCTACGCCTAATTTGTGTTTTCCCTAAGTATTTTTATCTTTGCTATGCTTGTAACTGCACAAGTAGCTCCAGAAACCTCTCAGACCATCCCTCTAGCCCCGAACACCGTCCTCTTCCCCCATAACTCACACTCCGACTCCCGTCATCCCCCGGCTCCCCTCTCCTTCTCACTCGTGAATGCTTCGGATTCACGAGTCGATACTCTCCGGGTTCATACCTCACGGAGAGGGTGGATTGACAATGTTGAGTGTAATAGTCGGAAATGTCCTCAACTGTACATAATACTCGCTACCACTCAACACAGGATACATTGCCTATACTGTAATGTGTGTGTGTGTGTGTGTGTGTGTGTGTGTGTGTGTGTGTGTGTATGTTTAATGGCCTACTCCTCCTCAGCAAGTGTGCTGCACACAACCACACTATCACCAATACCTTGTTTAGGCAGGCAGACAAGTTCAAGGGCTCGTGGCAACACCCACGATCCAAACACTAGCATCTCATTGACCACATCATTGTCAGAGAAAGAGATCTCTGAGATGTCCTCATCACCCGTGTCATGTGTGGCTCAGACCACTGCGGCACTGATCAACAGCTCGTTAGGGCTAAGCTCTAACTTCACGTCGCCCCAAAACGGCGAAGGCAGCAAACCTCTAAAAGAGGTTTTAACACTAAGCGTCTGGAGGATCCAGCTGTAGCACATACATTCAGAGAGCAGCTCGAACATGGGCTGATAAACAACCCGATAACAAACGACCCAAATCCCAGTGCAGATTGGGATATTCTCGACACTGTCATGACAAAAACCGGCAGAGGCCCTCTGTCAGATCGAAAGAATGCACCAGTACTGATTTGATGAAAATGACCCTGCAATCAATGTACTCATCAATGATAAGCGTGCTCCTTTAACTGACTGGCAGAACAACCCTCAGTCTCGGACCAAAGCTGATACCTTGAGCAAGAAGAAGGCGGCGGCCCAGCGGGAACTTCGCAATCTAAAGAATGACTGGTTTAAAAATAAAGCATGTGAAACACCAAAAAATTGCAGATCAGCACAAGATGCACGAATTATTCAATTCCACCAAAACATTTTATGAGCCAATCACTCGTGGCGAAGCCCCCCTCCGCTCATCCGACGGTAACTCCTTAATTAAAGACGATGAAGGCATCCTTCAGCGCTGGAAAGAGCACTACCATTCATTGCTCAACCGAAACACTAATGTGGATGTCCTGACTACACAGCAGGTCCCAACACTACTGCCATGCAACAAACCAGAACATCACTCCAACTTGCACACCTCCCCAGCTAAATGTACAATGTTAGAAAAGTACATCACATATGACAGCTGTTTTCTAATTAACTTCTCAAACCAGCGATACAAACCAAACAAACTGGAATCGTTAAGTTCATCTTAGTTGTTCTGTCACCTCAAGAAAGAGCCGGTTCAGCAGTGATCTCCGCTATACTTGTCTAATAATGAGGGCGTCTTGCCTCCGTCGCCCGCAGTCATTATAACCCACCTTTCTCTTGTGACAGCCTCCCCCTCACTCCTCCCACCAACACCCAGCCTCTCCCTCAGTCACCCCACCAACACCCAGCCCCTCCCTCACTCCTCCCACCAACACCCAGCCTCTCCTCACTCATCCCACCAACACCCAGCCACGGCACCAGTCCAACTTCCACCTACATAATGTATGAATCAGAGGCAGGTCGCCGCCCCCAGACACAACGGCGGAAGAACAGTTGCCTCCATTTATAACGGGTACAGTGGCTGGTGTGTTTTGTGAGACGTGGCACTACCGCCCCCACCAGATAGGAGCCAATGACGTTCTACTTGGTAATCTATATATTAAAACTGTTACTATGCCGGAAATACTCGTTTTTACAGATAGAGGGAAGGGGGGAGAGGGCGTCTTAATTAGCATCCTTGGTCTGGTTACTGTAGCGAGGGTAGTTCTGCCTATTCTGGTAGGTTTACTACCATGTAAACAAACAGTGGTGCCACATCTCACAAAACACGCCAGCCACCGTACCCGGTATAAATGGAGGCAACTGTACTATACATCTTGATCTGCCTTCTATTGTTGAAATCAAGGAGCCATGAACTTTTTATTATCGTGAGTACTGTGTATCTATTGGCAGGAAGCACTGGTAGTGCCCCAGGTGCTGCCAATTACCGATAATAAACCTTAATTTACTCTCACCTGGTACAATCTATTACTCTAAGGCACACATTAGTGGATGACAACCATGATATATTTACAATTGTTTATTACTAACCCTACTCTCACCTCGAGGCATCAACGTCTTTGTATTACTAATAATCACTCGCTTGGTGTCATCTTGTGGTTATAAAGCCTGAAATGGCTCCACTTACTACCGTCTAGTGGCTGTAAATGCCGACACACTCACGTACTACCATCTGAAGTTTGCGGTATTAATCTCAAGTATTAATCTAACCTCCATGACACCTTCGCTTTTTCTCTACATTCACTCGTCTTCCAGGTTCCTCTTTCTCTTCCTACGTGAAAGTAATTGTTTCATCCGTGAGTGAAGACATAAAGTGTTCAAGAGGGAGTTCCCGGATATGGTGTAGTTACCAGTGATGGTCCGTCATGGTGGTGCCTCTACCCTTCCCCAGTCACACAATATAAATATACGGTGCCGGTATGCAAAAGAAAGTTTACCAAGACAGTACTCATAGTATACAAACACAGGTAAACAGCAAGCCAACTCGACCAAGGACAACCAACAAAAAAGTGAGATACTTATTCCCTTAAATATTGTCTCCTAATACGAATTAAGTAAACGCTATCTTGTTTATTTAATCTGTATAATTGTTTAACGTTATTTTTGTGTTTGGCGTGAATCAACCAATAAGGGGGCATTCTACATCCCCAGTTAAGTGTAAATTTTAATTGTACGAATCTCTGTGACTGACGGTCTGGCGTCTGACCCCCGTGGTTCTTTTTTAAGGAAAAACTCAAACAGACTGACATAAATTACCGCTTTATCGTTGCTGCCGATGATAATAACCCACACTCAGAGAGCAAACAATGTAGAACTTAAAAGTGTTTGGGGAGCGTGGCGCCCAGCTGTTGTGTGAGGCAGCTTTCCTGCGCTCTCTCCTAACGCAAAGTAAACATGCGAGACCCACCGTGACTCTTCCTTCCCACTTTCCAATTTAGAGAATTATTATTGTGTCTACGACTCTACGAGATACGACCATTGACCTCTATGTAACTACACCTTCTAAAGCAATTCAAAATTAATGTATAGGATTAATATCTACAGAGCATATAATTTTTGTGAACGTTTAAATAATTTGTATCGTAGATGTCATCCAAATGTTACTTTTTCTTCACATAATTAGGAACAGTTTGTGTGTGTGTGTATGTGTGTGTGTGTGTGTGTGTGTGTGTGTGTGTGGAATACCGTAACTCGGCCAGTGGAACACGATCTCACATCTCCAGTTAAGAGTAAAAATTATCGCAGAAACTTTTGAAAGACCATCATTGTGGTGTAGGTTCAGCGAGCCAGTTAACGAACCTTTGAGAATCTGGCACCCCCCACCCCCCCCACACTCACCGGCCTGGCACCACCATCACTACCACAAGAATGAAAACTTACTTGCACTCATTCACCTCACCCTTGCTCTGCCATTTTTCTCTTTTACTCAAGTGTTACTCTAGTGGAGTACATAGGTGTTGCTTTAGTGTTACTTTAATGAGTCTACTCCGGTAAGTCTTACTCTAGTATTGTCTGGTGGCTACTCTAACACCAAAAACAGGTGTATTGAACCTCGAAACCATTACGTTGATCTTGGCTTACTCGTGTGATGTCAGTAATGGCCGCTTTCAAATACAAGGCAGTAGTGTTATACAGTAATCATACGCTGCCTTTTTAATACCATCAGTCCTTGGTGTCTAACCTTTAAAACCGGTATTAATGACTACGTTGCTTCTGTGGCATCAATATTGTCTGATTTCTACCGTGAGAAGTGTTCTGATATCACCAGTACCCGTAAAACTTAGTACAGGTGCTGTCGGTGTAAACGCAGATATATTAGGCTCTGCTCTGGCGTTCAGGTTTACCCGATTTCTGTCATGGAAGGTGTTATAAATATTCTTGATTTCAATAACAAAAAAAAATTAACATAGGAGGCGTTATAAGCTCACTTTAAATTGAACATTACATAATTTCCAACATGCGAGGCTGGTAAATGTGGATGTGTCGCTTGGTCTGGTCTGTCAGCCGTGATGGTGGAGGGTGTTAAAGGGGTCGAAGAAAATTGTTGACCATTCCCAAAGATCCCGAGGCAGAATTTCCATCACATTTGACTGTGTACTGTGCATCACCGTTTCTGAGGCATTTATTGTTATTATTACCTTCCTGATTGGATATTTACCTGCATGTTCAACTGTTTTTCAAGTATCAGTATAGTTTCTTGGTTATAAACTTACCTGTGCGTCTCGCCTTTTTTTTTTTACTAATTGGAGATTCATTCATTATATTTCGTCCAAGAGTTAAGTGATTAGAAATTACGTGTACTGTATGTTTTGATTTGTCTGGTGGGAAACATTTACGTGTTGAATGTTTTTTGTATTAGAAAGTTTCATGCCTGTAATGTTTAATATTATTTTACAAGTTTTTATCAAAATTATACAAGTTGTTCCGTCATGTCAGGAATTCTTACCTGTGTATTAAATATATCAAGGAAATCGACTAACTTTTCTGAAGAGTTTATTAGCGATTCCTTGATTTTGGAAACTTCACGTGTATACAGTGCCTGTCCTTAGAGGTAAGACATCTTATATTAAACTAAAAAGTACCACAGACAGGGCCACTAAACGATCCATAGGGTAGTATCAGTTAGGTCATTTCCCTTAAAAAAATGGATCACCTGAAGATTAGTCCAACCACCTTATTTCACCTGATTATTAATTAACCACCCTAACGCTAACCTAACCCCTTCAGGTAGCGTTAGAATATTTAATTATCAGATGAAATAAAGTGTATGAATCAGTCTTCAGGTGATACAAAAAGAATTATCGGATTATGTCGTGGTATTTTTCCAACACTGTGTTTCCCTGGATTTCACGGTTGCTCGTCCCTGTTGCAGGAGGCGTTGTCCCAGATCATCCCCTGCTGAGGAACAAACGCGCCCTACGCCTCAATGTTCCTTGTATGGAGAATGGTCAGTTCTACCGCAACCCCAGCGCCAACCCGGAGAAGATTTGGAGCCTGGGCGAGTGTTCCAAGTACTATCTCTGTCTAGGTGAGTCTTTTAAATTAAACTAGTTAAGCTGGATTAGTGTTAGGCTAGATTAAAATACCAGATTACTACTAGGTTAGGTTAGGCCAGCGTTAAGTGAGTGCTAGGCAAAGTTAGTATCAAATTGGGTTAGGGTGTCGACAGTTATGTTAGGCTAGATGGAAGGTTAAGTAGGGTTATGTTAGACTCAAACAAGGTTAAGTTAGTAGGTCAGCCTAGGTTAAATTAAGGCTAATAATTGGAAACTTGATTGTTGTTAGTTTGGCGGACAATTTTGGTCTCATTTTGCCCAATATTTGATGCTTAATGCAATGCAGGTATACAAATAATGGACATAGACAATGCAGGTATACAAACAATGATATACAGTAAAGCAATTTGACCAAGGATAACTAACAAGGCCATTATAATGCTTCTTCCCAGTAGAATCCGTGCATTAACACTGGTAGACAAAGATGTTGGGAAGAGCTTTATATAAAACAATCAACTGTCATTAAATTATCACAAAGTACAATAATAGGTCGAGACGATTTCAGCAAGGGAAAGACTGCTTGAAGTTGACGTATCACCGCTCAGGAAACCTCATACTACCACATACAGTAGCCTAGTACCTCACCCTTGTACAGTACAATGTTTTACCCACTTAGACTTGCACAGTTGTTTAGTATGATGCCACGTACAGTATCTTACCAAGTACAGTATCTCACCACGTACAGTATCTCACCACGTACATTATGTGACCAGTAACCGTATTGTACTCCTACAGACGAAGAAGTATACGAGTTCAAGTGCTCGGTGGGGCTGCTCTTCGACATCAACAGGCAGATATGTGATTTCAAGTCCAAGGTGTTCAACTGTGACTCCCACATCCGTAAGTATAGAGAGAGAGAGAGAGAGAGAGAGAGAGAGAGAGAGAGAGAGAGAGAGAGAGAGCAATCCTGATTCGGTTCTTTCCTGTTAAGTAATAGACCTAATTACGCTTCAGTTTTAACTGGCCCCAACCCTAACCGACCTAACCTAATCTAACCCAAATCAAACTTATCTAATCTAACCTAACTTAGCATAACCTAAGCCTATATTTACCTAACTTGAGTCTTCCTCTCTGCTCGTGACACAGAGTTGACGACACCTAAGCCTCTCTTGTATACGGAGGAGCCCATCTGTGACTTCGGGGAGTACGCCTGCGCCGATAGGACCTGTCTCCCCTCTGAGCTCTTCTGTGATGGTCAGGTCGACTGTCTGGATAGTTCTGATGAAGGCTGGTGCGGTGAGTTTACTGTCCCGGTACAGGTTGCTTGAGGTTCAGAACACAGACGTTTAGGTTTATAATAAGAGGCACTTAAGCTTATAATAGAGGCCTTGAGGTTTATAATAGAGGTCTTGAGGTTTATAATAGAGGTCTTGAGGTTTATAATAGAGGCCTTGAGGTTTATAATAGAGGTTTTGAGGTTTATAATAGAGTTTGAGGTTTATAATAGACTTTGAGGTTTATAATAGAGACTTTGAGGTTTATAATAGAGACTTTGAGGTTTATAATAGACTTTGAGGTTTATAATAGACTTTGAGGTTTATAATAGAGACTTTGAGGTTTATAATAGACTTTGAGGTTTATAATAGAGACTTTGAGGTTTATAATAGAGTCCTTGAGGTTTATAATAGAGGCCTTGAGGTTTAGAACAAATTATGTGCCTCAAAACAACAAGAGCTCAAATCAAGGTCATATTCCCAGGAACCACCAATTTAACGATCTTCTGTTTCTCCAGATGCTGACCACGACCCTAACGCCGCCCCCAAGTGTGACTACGCCAATTGCACGTTGCCCTGGTGCTTCTGTTCGAGGGACGGCACCCTCATACCTGGCAACATGGAGCCAGCACAGGTATGCCCCACCCTAACCTCCTTCACACCAGCAGGCTCTGTAACCAGCCACACACCTGTACTGTCTACTTGCCACACCTTTATACCGTCTGCTTTCCACTTGTCACACACCTGTACTGTCTACTTATCTAGAACCACTTGCTTGTTTATTATCCGTTTGTACTTATCACCTCATCTAATGGACAATATAAATTTAATAACTGTATTTTACTGGATTCAGTTGTCAACTAATGGTCAACTCATGGGGGTAAAACTGTATCACTGTAACCGCATTATCTTTTCCTCCTGCAGGTGCCCCAGATGGTGTCGCTGACATTTGACGACGCAATCAACTACGAGAACTGGAACCTGTACAGCCAGCTGTTCAACGCGGAGAGGACTAACCCCAACGGCTGCCCCATCCATGCTACCTTCTACGTCTCCCACGAGTACAACAATTACCAGTACACCCAGCAGCTCTGGAACGACGGCCACGAGATCGCTGTCCATTCTATCACGTGAGTTTTCAGCGCCTTAGGTCGGGGAGAAATACTGTATCACCGGCTTGACTTATATCACTCGTTCTTTATAGGATACAACAAACCTATGCTAATCTAAGCTAAACTTATCCTTAGTAAACCTCACATCACCTCACCTAATCAAATATAACGTTGCCCTATCAACTTTAACCTAATCAAATCATTTTGTTAGGTTACATACAGTGTGGTTGAATATTGACGTTTTTTCCCCAAATGAACTAGTTTAGCAGTGTTGCTCGTAACATTACCATCATATTGTATTTTGCTATGAGGTTCTTGGTTATCTAACATTTCAGACGAGGAAAGGCTGTCTCAGAACTTACAGATGCAAATGTCGCTAATTTGTGTCTCGGTCCAGGATTTTTATCACTACCACTTACGTGAGTTCAGTCCAAATAAAAAGATGGCTGCTCAACGTGACTGTTGAGTCCCAGCGATTTGGGTTAGCTTTGGTTTGGTTATTCAGAATAAATTAAGTTAACAATATTACTAGTGTCGGTTTTGTGAGGATTATGCATCGCTTCGGGTCCTCTGTTTACAAAGTGGGGAAAATTAGAACAGTGGTGGACGTAAGGGTGCACTAACGAGGGTGTTCGGAAGGATTCAAATTAACATTAACGTCAATATCATCAATGAAATCCACATGAAAATTGTTAGATACTAAAGCTGGACTACCAAACCCCACCGGGATGCTCGGTTTTTAATATTTACTGGTACACCTGGTCGGAACTTCAAGTTACAAGTTATACGACGTTTATAGTTTCACAAAACTGAATATAAAACGAAAACATTCTACCAGGCTCTGTTAGAAAAACCTGAATAAAAAAAATATATATATATATAATATATGCTTCTGTTGGTTCTGTTTATAACGCGGGTGCTGTTACTCCAGGCACCGTGGACCCGAGAACTTCTGGACACACAACGCCACCATCGAGGACTGGTTTGACGAGTTTGTGGGTCAGGCTAACATCATCAACCGCTTCGGTGGCGTCCACATGGAGGACCTCTGGGGTACGTCATCACCTCATTGCTCTACACTAGGCTCCGAATGTTAATTTTTCATAAGGTTTAAAACTAACGAATCCTATCCTGACATACTGTATATCTAACCTAACCTAATTCCACAGGTTTCTCCTAATTTAACCTAATCTAAAACAGTGTAACAACCTAATCTAATTTAACCTTACCAAACACAACATTATGTAACCCAACCTAACCTATCACATATTATAGGGCAGAACACTGGAGTCTGTGTTCGGAACGGTATTATATTATTAGTGTTGGTTATTTTAATTATATTTTTATTTATTTATTAGTTACAAATATTCGTCGATTTGGTGAGCTGTGGTCAAAGATTTTTGTCTACGTTCGATATTTTGCTGTACGCCGATGCTAATTTATTTGGGGTCTCAAGTTGTTCACTGATTTACAATTTCACAAGCAGGGTAAACAGATTTAGCTTTCCGTTTTCGGTTGGTTTAGCATTAAATCGGCCATTTCGAGATTTTTAGTACTTTTCGACATGATCGTCAGGAATATATATATATATATTTTTAGTTTTTTCATTTGTTTTTCCGATTCGGTTTCATAGTTATAGCATGCTGGATGTGGGAGGGTGGCTTTGGGGGTGGTAGGATGTTGGGGTGAGGTGGCTTGAGATTGAGGGATGTTGGTCGTTGTAGGGCATTAGACTAGGTGCTGGGGAGGGGCGTGCCCAGGATTTCACCGGGGGAATTAACTACGAACTTAGATTGGTAATATTATGTTGGAATCCAGAGATGTTATATTCAAATTTGCTAACACAGTCACTAGCTTGTAGGCCTATTTTACTTACTTTCGTTACACAATGATTCATGCTAGGCACAAATACATACTTCACAAACTAGCTTCTATTTAACACTTTCTAAAACAATATCCTTCTTTACTTGATAATCACAGATAAGCATGCATACCAGTTAGCATTTTTTATTACCTAATCACAGGTAGTTACTAAAAAGAAAGTATGAACAAAGTAAAATCTTAAAAGAACACAAAATGTAACATCAAATACAGCATGTACTGTACAAATTGAGAAAAAGCTACTTCGCATTTTCAAACTCTCTTTCATAGTAAGCACAGTACACAGAAATCCCCCTATGATATATCAAATTCAATTAACCTCATTAGGACTCGAAACTGGTACACAGAGAAAAGGTATCCCAGTTGTTACCACTACACTACGACCCTTCAAACCTTGATTGTACTGTTTTAAGGGTCGTATTGCAGTGGTGGTTACGGCTGGGATACTTGTTCTCTGTGTACCAATTTCGAGTCCTGATGAGGTTAATTGAATTCCCTGTACGAAAATAACGAAACAATGAATTAATATATATTATTTAGAAAGGACATAGCATTAATACCTTTCAAGTTACTATGCTATACTTATTCTAACATGAGGTTCAAACGTCTAGATTTCTTTCGAGCAAAATTATCAAGAATCAAAGGGGCATCATTTAGACTGAGTATATTTCTGTTTATAGCCATTAGGGTCAAACCTGACAATCTATCATCCTTCATGGTGCTACGCAGCAGGTTTTTAGTCTCCGTAGATTCGAGAATGAACTTTCAGGGCTTCCAGTTGTAACTGGTTGGACAGCAATAACTCGCAGCAATCTGTTTATGACACGAAAGCTGTTGTTGTCACATTTTACTAGGGCTGAGGTAGCATCGATGGGTCTAGTATTGTGAGGTGCTAATTTCTACATTTCTGCCCAAACATTCCATTCTCCTAGAGCTTGCTGAAGTGTAGCGTGAGGTAAGATTTTACTCCAAAACGTATACGCCTTTTCAACATCGGCGTACTGGTACTTCAAGATATTCATGAGGAGATCTTCACTTTTGAAGTAGCCTAATAGTTACTGAAAAAAAAAACTTATTAGACACAAGTGGCTAAACAAAAATATCACAGACTATGGCAGATAACAATTGAATTAGTGATGATAATATTTAGTAAGTATCGTAAATATTCTCTGTATCACTATCACAGTATCACTATATTCCTCTAACCCGCTTACAAACAGTCCCACGTTACGTGCCACGTTGATGCCTAAATACTGTTAATTATTTCCTTTTTTTTCCTTCGTGTAACACTGTTGACAATGTACTGTACTGCACAGCACTTTGTTATTCAGCAATCTTCACTGATATAGTTACGGTATACAGGCCCTACGGCTACATACTTACGAAGGATGAGTATCCTAATAGTAACTGAAAATTCTATTGGACGCTAGTGGCTGAGCAAACATCGCATATTGCCCACAGTTCAATAAATGTTTTAAAAGGTTGTTTAGAGTAAGGAATAAGTAATTAAGCAATGCAATTTAACTTCATTAATTAATATCATGAACGATATATTAAAAAACACCTATTGATATGAAATTATTGGTGGAAGATTTATTTATTTTTTAATTGAAAACCATTGACAGACGCTATTGTAATTTGGAGTTGCCATGCAGACAAGCACAGGTCAGAAAAAAAACCGAAGTACAATATTAATTATTATACCAGTTTAGAAATACATGAAACAAATCCTTCCGAATTTAAAATTTAGCACTTCAACAAATCCACCATTTTGTTTCGTGAATTAATATGTTTCCAAAGTTTTCCGCCTGGAAAATCTGATCACCCTATTCACAATGTTACACAAGGCATAGTGGCCGCGAAGTCACCAGTCAGATTCTGTTCGCTCGGGCCCACTCGCTGCTTTGCACTGCTCGCTGTCTCGCAGTCGCTCACTCGTCAGCAGTGCTGCCGTTTGACGGAAATTCGTCTGCTAGACGGTAAAAAAATGAAATTCGATGACGTCATTGTACCGGCCCCAGTGGCCCGTCGAAAAAATACCGAAATTGTTAATTAGGCCTCTTTTAGGGTCAAATGCAAAATATATATGATATAGAATAATTATGAAGGCATTTTATTTTATTTCCTTCATTTTATAATTAATAGTTTAGCAATACTGCTATGATGAGTTGGCACGAGAGGGTGAGTAGGAACACAAAGACAGTCATTTCGTCCTGTTCCATTTTGAGTTCCAGGGGCGGATCCAGGAATATCAAAAGGGGGAGGGTCCATGAAGTTTTGGGTGGGGGAATATCGGCCAGCAAAGAGAGCCCATCCTTCTGGGGAGCGGTAAGCCCCTCCCCCCAGAACATTTTTTGAAATCTGACCAATATCATGGGTATTTTGAGCCCATTTGAAGCCATGTGCACTTGATATTAGGAGATGTTCTGAGGTAAATTGTAATTATTTTTTACTATACAAAAATGCCTGAGTACAATACTGCAGTAAGGAAAAGTATAGGAGTTTTCTGATGAAAAGGGGGAGGGGTCCCCCCGCTTTTTGCCTTGAATTCAGTGCCTTTCATATGATTTTCAGCGTAGAGCCTTTGTCAAAAACATCTACACGCCGTTATACACCGACTTTCTATGAGTCCTTTACTGTTAGTTCTTTATTTGTTATTTTATTAGACATTTTAAAATTATATATATTATAATAGTTATCCTTTTTTACAGTGCATTTTCTATGATATTCACCCGTGGTATCACTCCATTTTCTACTTCTTGAACTCTTTTTATCTCTTTTATTCAATATAATACTGTACTGCTCCACCTGATTTTAAAGTTGTTTAAAGAATCTATTGTGGACTATTTCATACTATATATATATGCATAATAATAGTAAAAAGGAAATGAATTGTTACTGATATCCATTATATGTATCACATTTAACAAAGAAAACGTCTTTATGACGTCATGGTCTCGTAACCAGTCACAACACGAGGAAGATAACCAATTGGACCGTTCGGTAAAACACCGTCAGAATAACAGCAGCCCTGAGTAACTCGCCTGGAGCCAGTCGCCAGCTTGCCATTGGCCTAGTAGTCATCACAGCATAAGGAAGTACTCACGCTGACCAAAACCAGTCGAAGTTATTTGTAGTTGCACACCGGTGAATTCTACCAAGATCAACTTTACATGAGTATACTTCTATTGGTTCCATTTATAGATCTATGTTGGATATTGTGTTGAATTTGTGAATTCAACATAGATTAGAAGTTATACACATGTTTATAACAACCGGTGGCTCCACAAGGTATCTTTATATGACCGGTAGGTTTTATACAGTCCACTTGAATTTAGAATAATTGTTTTAAATGATCATATAATTGGGCGTTCGAACCGGGTAGTATAGAATTCGAGTTTGAATTTATAGTTTGATTTTCTGATCTGTCTACTGGTGCTGACGCCATTTTGGTATACATAAGAACATAATAAAATAAAGAGTCTGCAAAAGGCCGGTCGGCCTGTGCAAGGCCAACCAATAGGTTACTTGATTTTAACCTATTTGGGCTGTCAAGTGGATACAGTACAGTGTAGTACCACGTTTGTATGTAGTGAGACATTTGCCACTTCGAAATAAGTCCAGTGGATATTTTTTGTATAATTAGAATAACGTTTTAAGGTAACGGCACGAAGCCCCTGTGCTTGCTCGTCTCTTCCGCCATTGCTTCAAAACCCAAACTTTTCCTTGGATCAGCCCATCCCGAAGAAGGGTTACCATTCTAATCCCTCTATCGCCCCATTGCCCTAACTTCATCCCTCTCTAAGATTTTCGAAACTATCTTGAACTCTCATGTTCTCCGTCACCTTGAGCGCCATTCGCTTTTGTCGGATCACCAGTATGACTTTCGCCAGGCGAGATATACCGGTGATCTGCTCTCCTACTGCACCCATCTTTGGTCATCCTAGCTCTCTTAGGGATTATGGGGAAACTTTCGTCGTGGCCCTCGACATCTCCAAAGCATTTGACAGGTTATAGCACAAGTCTCTGTTTTCTAAACTTCCCTCTTAAGGTTCTCTCCCCCACTTCGTTTTTTAATCTCTAGCTTCCTTGAGAACCGATCCATGGCAGTTGTTGTCGAGGGATTGATATCTCTTTCTCTACCAATGGTGTCCCACAGGGTTCTGTTCTTTCACCTACCCTCTTCCTTCTTTTTATCAATAAACTTCACACTACGACTAATTCTATCCATTCTTAAACTGATGATTCCACTCTTCACTTCACATTTTTCCCTTCCCCCTAACTCTCAAACAAGATCTGTTTCTAGAGCGGATTTCATTACTTCTATCAATGCGGATCTGTGCAGCATCTCCGAATGGGGAGGTAGAAACTTGGTTTAATTCAATAGTAATAAAACTCAGTATTTACCAATTACACATTCCAAATTAGATGAACACCCACCAATCTCATTTCGGGATGCTATCATTGTCAAATTCTAAAATAGATATGCTAGGCCTCACCATTTCTTCTTAATATGTCATGGAAGCCACACATCCTCAATATTGCTAAAGCTGCCTCCCGAAAGTTGGGAAAGCTGTACAGATGCCGTAGCTACTTCACTCCTGAGCAGCTGCTTCAAGTATTCGTCCTAACTTGGAGTACTGCTCTCATATCTGGAGTGGCTCTTCTGTCCACCTGTTAGATAGGGTGGAATCAAAGGCATTTAGTCTTAACTCTCTTCCTTTAGTTGACAATCTTTCTTCCCTTTCTCTTCGCCACAATGTTGCTTCACTCACTCTTTTACAGGTACTTTAACTGATAATATTCAGTAGATTGGGCATCCTGTGTACCGGTGGCAAGGCAGTGTGCTCGTAACATTCATCTTGCCGGCCCACCGGTTCTAGTGTGAATGTTGGGCACTCGAGAATAACCCGTTATAGTAGCTCCTTTTTTCCTCGCACCCAAACTGCCGTTTCCACCCACCCATATCATTGTGGTGTAGATTTATTTTTCATCTATTTTCTTTTTTTTTCATCACCGTTTAAAAAATAACAATAATAATAAAATCCGACGAGGATTTGGAAGACCTCAACAACTGGTCTGTCACGCCCGTTTAAGTTTCATTGTCAATAATTAAATAACGCGTAGACGAATAAAGTGCACCAAATGCAATTGTAAGTGTTAAGTTACGAATCCATCTGCCTACTTTTTCAGGTGTACCCACTGCAGCACATTCCGAGCAGTACTTTTTATCCTTTTACGGACAGTTGGCAGAAATATGGTTGTACTTGTAACAATTTCAGCTTGTTGGGTGTATCTTTTGTGATATATTTGTCCACCTTTTTATGCAAGATCGTCAACCCACGCCAAATCCCCCCCACCCCTTATGTAGGGCAGTAATGTCGTTCAGCGTCGAGTCGGTATGAAGCTCTTGCAGGGAGTTTTCTCCAGGGCTTCGGAACAAACAAATTTTGTGACCGAGAAAGGCGGGCTGTATGCCACAAAGGTTGTTTGTACAGCAATACTTGTTACAATGATAAAATTTAAAGTACTTTGTTAATTGGTATTAGTAATTATAAATACCAATTAACAGTAATTTTAGTTTTGGGGTTAAATTTGATTATAAATTAGTACACCCGGGGCTTAAACGGTAAGGTGAGTATATCTTATTGACTAGAAGTTCGACTGTACTTTGAGCGGAAATTATAGGTCAAACAATAAACATTATCAGGTGCACATAGCGAGTTTGTTAAAAATTCATTGACCTCATGATCAATTACCACACCATGATACCAGACAATGATACCTGCTCCTGGAAACCTTGTGATCCTGCCAGTATGGCCGGTTGTTAGAGAACTAGTTCGCTTTCATGAGACAGAATTATAGCTGGTACTGTTACTCGACCTATTGAATTATATCCATTGAAGTTATATACTAGCGCTAACCAAGTCGATGAGTCTGATCTTCGTTAATTTGTCAGATCGCCCCCTTTTCGACTTATGGTCAAGCTACAATACTAGGTAAACAGGACGTGACGCCTTCATAATTGTCAAATGTGAAGCAGTTGTAGGGTTTAAGCTATTGCCCTTCCCCCAATATATCGTATGAACATCTACCCATGCTGACCAAAATCAGTCGAGGTTATTTGTAGTTGCACACCGGTGAATTCTACCAAGATCAACACTACATGAGTATACTTCTATTAGTTCCATTTATAGATCTATGTTGGATATTGTGTTGAATTTGTTAATTCAACATAGCTTAGAAGTTATACTGTACACATGTTTATAACAACCGGTGGCTCCACAAGGTATATGACCGGTAGGTTTTATACAGTCCACTTGAATTTAGAGTAATTGTAAATAGTTGTGCTAATCTAACTATAGGTTAAGTTCTGATGGATTAAGTTAGTTTAGGTTGGGCTTAATCAGGAAGGTTTGCTTGGTTAAGTTAGATTATGGATGGCTCCATTGGGTTAGGTTGGGTTAAGTTCTTTTAGGATAGGTTAGGATGGGTTAATTTTGGTTAAGTTGGTTTAAGTTGGCTATGTTAGTTAAGGTAGAGCTAGGTTAGGTTAGCTTAGTTTAAGTTGGGTTAGGTTAGCTTACTTTCAGTTGGATTAGGTTGGGTTGCTATATTTGGGATGTTTAGAGAGTTTTAGCCTTAGTAGCTTAGGCTTCTGGTACTAAGCCACTTGTTCTTTTGAAGACACCGGAAGCTTGAGACTCAGCTGTGGGTGTTTTTTTTTCATACAATATATACAGTACTAACTTAACCGTAGTCATTAGTTCAGGTTAAGGAGGGCTATATGAGCGCACTTCACTGTTCAACGGTTAAGCTAGATATGCTGTTGTCGCTCCAGGCTTTAGGCTGGTCGGATAATGAAATGTTTGTGCACTTTTCTTTACAATTATCATATTTGGTTGGGTGGAAGCACACTGCTACTGCCGCCGCCATGACAACGCCCAAGGTTTTACTAAATCGGCCATATCTCCGCTTCTACTCAATATTTTTTCACTCTTTTCAGATACTCATAAGAATATGCTCTAAACATTTATGAATGGTGAAATAATTTGAGCATTTTTTTTAATTTATAAAACTAGAAAATTATTATTTTTTCTTCTAATTGTGTACAGTATTTTGTTTCGAGTAAGAAGCACTTGTGTAAAATACATTGTGCTGCTTACATGTTGCAAATCACTGCTGGGACTGCTGAATAATTTCCTGGTCACTCCCCTAACAAAACAAGGGCAGATCCAGGGGAGGATCTTGAGGTCACGACCCCAATTTTTCCATCAGATTTTTTTTTGCAGTATTGTACTCAGGCGTTTTTGTATAGTAAAAAGTGATCACTATTGACCTCAGAATATCTCCTTATATCAAGTGCGCATGGCTTCAAAATGTCCTGAAATTACTGATATTGATCAGATTAAAAAAATCTGGGGGAGTTACAGCCTCCCCGCAACCACCCCCCGCTACTGTAGATGGACTCGTCGTGTTCGCCATGTTCCTCCATCCACAATTAATTGGACCTCCCTTTTGATCTTCTGGATCCGTCCCTGATAAAGCAAGACATACCCACCAAGTCACCGCTGCCAATTTATCTCTCAAGCACCAAGCTTACAAAGCTTATGTAGAGAACAAGTGAAGAATATCCCCAGTTCTGCTATTGGAGCCTAACATTGAAATTGCAACTGACAATTTGGATTTTCTTGAGGGCACAGAGGTGGTCTCTTTGATTTGTATATAGTCCCTTTCCGAGCTTGCCCCATGGTTTTTTGCACTAGATCCTCCCTCCAGAAAAATCATCCTTCTTTGGCTGCAGATTTTCATAGTGGAAGATTTGTCATTCACAAGACAAAAATGTCTCGTCTGGCATTGCTTTTGATCAAGGGAAGGGGCAGAATATCGGACATCTGAAAGGTATTGGTGGGGTGATTGGCCTGGCAGAGAATCAAACAACATTCAGAAGATGGCAAGTGGCTGCTTCTTAGCTAATCCGTATCCTTCAGGAGTTTGAAGGCATTCTTCAAAGAGACGCAAACAAGGACAACCTCCATCACCATGAACAAGCTCACTGTGCAGGAATTATTTTACACTTCTCTTTTGACAGCAATAAAGGAAATGGGTAACACATGTTTCAAGAGGACAGTCCTGATCTGTTAGTATTAGATACAAGAGATATTGTAAACAGTCCAGCAGTTCAGTCTAAAAACTGTTGAAGAGGTGGGACAAAGAGGATACTCAGAGTTTGTCAGGATCGGCTCATTAGCAGATCAAAACCAGTCTGAGACTATCCCCACAAAACAACCTTGCTCTGTTCAGTCGGCATAGACCCAAATCCCCCCAAAAAAGTTCACAACTACAGGTGACTGAACTCCAGGAAGACTGAGACCGACCTCTTGGCACATCTTTGTGTCCTGTCAATCAAGAGCTATCAACCTTGAGGACTTCTTTATTCATGAGAATCATGTCTACCCACCATCAATCTCAGATCATGGTAACCTTAGGGTTTGCAACAAGTCTGATTTACTCGTGTCTTGAGTCACACAAACCCAGTGACACGCACAATCATCTGATACAAGTATTCTGGATGGAGCAACATTAGTTCATTTTCTTGTGCCTAGTGGAGCAAAAACATATAATGATTATGCCAAAGATGTTTTTGTTCCATGCATAAAAAAAACGCAAGAGAAAGTTCAGTGTTGATTTAGTGACAGCTTGAAGTCAGCCACTCGTCAGTAAAGAGGAAGTGGTGTGAAACAAAATGTGACATATACCACACAGATGCCACAGAATTGGAGTCAGTTTTTGCAAGATAAGAACAAAAAGAAAGAGCTATTTGACTTTCTTGTTAAACAAGTTATGATTGTGTGTGAAGGCTGAAACAGAGCTGTATGTGACAAATGATGAAAATATTCTGAGCTCTGAAGATGCAGACCTTAGCAACCTGTCTCCCTGCAGACTCAAGAATGATTGTGCATGCAGCTGATGCCACCAACATAGGCAGCAGGAAGATAATTAGAACTCGATACCGATGTGGTCATTCTAGCAATTGCATTTTTTGAAAGGCTGAGTATTGATATGCTATGGAATGCATTTGGGACAGCAAAGACCTTCCACTACATACCCATACATGAAATTGGTACTAATGAAAGTCAAAAAGCTCAATCCCTTCTCGGATTTCATGTCTTCACAGGTTGACAGTGTCAGGTTTCTGTGGAAAGGGCAAGAAATCAGCCTGGGATGTATGGAAGGTCTTTCCTGAAGTAATATCTGCATTTCTAGCAATATCACCACTCGGCAATAGCATATAAGCCGTTGTTCATGCTTTGATCCAGAGGTTTGTCATTATTCTGTATGCATGGGGACAGGCTTTGGTGGCAGATATTGACACCCCTTCACCATAAAAATGGGGATGGGTGAAAGAGGATGCTGTGTGGACACTTCTGTACAAGGCTACCAGGGGCTTCTAATGGTTGTAGGGAGCTTGTCAAATGTAGGTGTTGGAGGGGATGTACAACTCGTGGCTGTTTAGGGGTGCAGATGCCTTGTACACTTCAATGCAGAACATGGAAATTACAGGCTTGCATCTGTGCCATTAGTCATATAGACTACCTTGGTTTTCATGTATGGGTTTTTACTATTTAGGATTGTATTATGAAGTAGGAGTAGTAATCAGTGGAAATAATCAAGCTATTTTATACTGATTGAATACTAGTAGTAACAATATTCTGCCACCTGGAGCATAACCAGTGATTTCATATATGGGTATTTTGATTCACAATAATATTGTGCAAGAATTTAAGACAAAAATAAAATCAATGGAAACTTGTTACTCACAGAATAATTTAATTTGCACACATTGTCAGTTTTTTTAATACCTGTATTGACGAAAAAATAATGATCAAATCACTTCATAATTATTAAATGTATTTTCGAGTATCTTCTGAGGAGTATCTGAAAACGGTGAAAAATTTAGAAGCAGAGATATGGTCGATTTAAAAACCTTGTAAAGAAAAGTGCACAAACTTGCCCCTCTGGAGCATTATGCTACTAGACAACTATAGTACAGTACTAGTCTGGTAATATGTGACAATGCAGAATCCTCATTTATGGAATTCAAGGGAGATGACTTATTGGCCTTAAGAATTACTAAGCATAATATAATGGCATGTACAAATAAGGTGTAAGGGTGTTTATTATATGGTACATTCAACATGACACTAACAAGGTTTGGTTTCATTAGGTTAGGTTACATTAGGTTAGGTTACATTAGGTTTTGGTTTGGTTAGGTTTTGGTTTGGTTGCTGTTAAGAAAAATAAATCACTTTCTAACACTTAGTATTTATCAAACACAAAATTAAATATACATTAAAACTACATTTAGTAAGCATGGTCAAACGGTTAAGGCAAGTAGGATGGATAGTTTTTTGAAATGTGTACATCGCTAAGCCACCATGTAATTTTCTTTATTTCTTCTTGGTTCTTAATTCTTTCTCCTTCTTTATTTCATGCTCTGTTTCTCGTGAGATGGTGGAAAGAGACTAGAGGGAGAGGGAGGTAAAGAGGCCAAGGAATGTGAAGGTAACGGCTGGTTTGTGGTTAGGCCGCCCTCACACCAAAGGGGGGAGAGGGGAAGTAGATGAGGATAACTGGGGAATGGGGGTAACTGGGATAACAGACACGAGGGGAAACGGGTGATAAGTTATCACTTAGGACTCAATGTATCACTGCTAAACACCAAAGACACTGAGGACATACTCTACTCCATACACAAGGGACTTAAGAACTAATCATAATGGTTCTTCGTTTATTAACGAACTTACTCAGAATGACCAGTTTCACTTTAAAAACAATAAACCTATCCTCTGTCAGCTAAACAGGGGTCACACGAGTCATAATAATTTCTTGAAACGGATAAAACCTGAAGATGACACACACAAGACCACACTTTACTCCCCAAACTAGACTGTCTTTTTCAGTCACCTACAAGGGGGCCACATACTCATGACCTCACATCTCATTGGTTCAGGCTTAAGGCATTCACACTCATAATTTACTGCGATTGGCTCCTGCTTGGCGGGAAACACACTCATGACATTGTTATATCAGTTAGAGTTAGACTAAGTTATGGAAAGTCGAGTTCAATTTGGCCAGGTGGGTTAGGTTGGGTTGTATTGGGTTCAGATATTTTGAGGCCTGTTAGAGCTTCATCCGTTTTCCACCTTGAGCACCACTTAAACCGACCCTTACTTCTCCTGCAGGTGTTCGTGTACCGTTCCTGCGTGTGGGGTGGAATCGGCAGTTTATCATGATGAGAGAGTTTGGGTTCATCTACGACTCCTCTATGGCTGCGCCTTTCTCTAACCCGCCCCTCTGGCCCTATACCATGGATTACAAGATGCCTCACAAGTGTATGGGCACCAGGCAGAAGTGTCCTTCCAGGTCCTTCCCGGGCATATGGGAGATCGTTCTCAACCAGCTGCAGGCAGGGGTAAGTTCAGGGGTAGATAGAAAGGTTGGGGTAAGCCCCCCAAAAGGTGTTAATAGCCAAAGTCCCTCGAGTTTGAATGTAAACACGTTTCTCTCGCCTCTTCCGTCCAGGCATGCTAGAATAATTGTTTACTCTTGTACCCAAGGAGTACTACTGCGCCATGATGGACCAGTGCCCACCGTCGTACGACGAAGAGGAAGTGTACCAGATGCTGATGCACAACTTCCGGCGCCACTACAACACCAACAGGGCGCCACTAGGCCTCTACTTCCACACCATTTGGTTCAAAACCAAGCACAACATGAAGGGCATGAAGGTAGGAGCCAGGGAATTTTACAAATAAACCTTGAATTTTGTGTGAATTCAGTTCAACTTCAAAATATTATTTTGGCAGCAATCTTACAATAAATTAATGTACTACTGTATATAATAGGTAATTAATTAAACTTTAGGAACAAACTCCAGTAAATAGTCTACTCCAATAAATGAATTGTGTACCTATTTCATGTTAAGCAACCAAATAACCAAATTTTGCAGGTTATGCCTATTAATTCTATAATGAGTATTGTCGGAGATGAATTGTTCTTATAATTGACTTTATTCAAATGGATTATTCCACATATTTATCATAAGTCATATAGGTGGATCAGGGGTGTGATTTTTTGGTTTTTGCCAGATTTCCTGCTTTTTTTGGAACATCCAGGTCGACCCAAGTGAATAGCGCAAATCAGGGAAAAAGATATGGAGGGGGGTGTCAAGGTTCTTTGCCGATGTTCATCTTTGAATTTTTAGTAGCGTTTTCATATTACTGAAAACCTCTAATTTTGTTATTCTATTGTAATAAATTCCGAATTAATATACATACAGTAAAAAAAAAGTTTCATCCGGGGGTTGCTGACTTCCGTAATGAGCCATACATCACCTGATGTGCCTCGAGAGTTGGTATGTGTGCCTATATATACGGCAGGTTATGTCGTGACACCCTCAGGCAAGGAAAACAGGGCTACCGCATATTCCACTATATCCCTCGTCCCTGATTTCATATTGTTTCCCACATAATCTGTGCGGTGTTTTTTTTTACTGTGTACCTGGAATTTTTCACATTTACATCAGGAAAAGCAAAGGAATTTTGTTTTGTCTGGCCAGTAGACATCCTGTAGAGATGCATATAGCACGTTTTTTCCTCATCAATACAACACTAGTGTAATGGGTCGAGTTTCTTTCTCTATATTCCAGCTAAGCTGCCACTATTTGTAACGGGACGTTTTTCTTTACTTCACATTTTACCATCCAGATATTCTTCAGTTCTTCATTTATATATATACCTTATGTATTCTTTCTTATATTCTTTAGTATTCTTTTCTTAGTTATGTATATTTTTTATATTAAACTTTCATGGTATATTTATTTAATAATTTCTATGCTGTGTCTTTAGTTCCGCAACGTACATAAATGTCTTATCTTTCTTTTCTTATATTTTCCAAGTCTTTCATTTCTTTTCATATACTGTATATTACATTTTCTGAATTTGTCTTTACCTTTCTGAAGTATTTACTGTTTTACTTATATTCTCATACATGCGTTGGTCTGGGGAACCATAATATTCTTAGTACAACACTTATTATACTTACAAGGGTAAGCTGCCACCACCCAGAATTTTGGTAGAATATAACATCACTCATGGACAACTTTTGGGTAGGGGTGTATGGGCACGTGAGTAAGTATTATTTTCTGGGAACCAATGTTTAAAAGGAGTAGAGGTGATACTCGTAGATCACTAATTCAATATTTATTAACACAGTGAGTGAATAAGATGTTACTTAAATTCACTCAGACAAGACTGGACCCTCAGGTTTTACTGCACCATTGACAAAACAGATCTCAATTACTTATTAATTCATGAAACACTTCCAGTACTCATTACATCATTAAACAGCTCCAAGTACTTATTACTTCATTAGACAATTGTTGTATTAATCCTCTGACAAATAAGATTCGGCAATTATTATACACGGTCAGATAACACTGTATCCTCATGTCTTACTTTTATATGATACAAATTACATCTTCAATTCTTGGTTACAACATTTAGCAATCATTATATTATTTCATTGTCAATACAGATGATTATATGACACTTGACAATATCCCAAATCAACTTATAACATCACGTTCTATCGGCATGAACAACATAGTACATTTCCTTCAGTTCATGTACTCAACTCGCATAACATATTTCCTGGTACTATTAATAGTTATGGGTTCACTACTTAACCAGGGATTTCTGTTTGTAATCCCTCCATCAAGATACAATAATACTTAGGCCCATGTAACTGTGAGGAGTGCCCCAGGGTATAATGGTGGCTCCATAACAAATGAAGATCGCTGTTAGGGGTCGGTTGTAGACCACACACGCGAAAGGAGCTGGGGTCTGATTTGCAGGAAACGGACTTCAGTTTAATCCTGTCGAATTAACGACATCGTCCAATACGGCTACCGATCTATGGTAGCCGATGGGTATTCAGCTCCCACACTGGCCTGGAGATACGTTGAGGAAGTCACGAATGCGTATATGTCTAACTTCAAATATACAAAACATGCGTCTGGTAAAGGTACAGACGACACTTACTTTATATTAATCCTTTCACTGGGTAAATGACAATTTCACTGTTACAACATGAACACTGATATTCACAAAATTGACTAAGTTAAACTGAATTAATACGGCGGCAGGGAACATACCTTGAGATACGTTGAGGAAGAGTCACGAATGCGTGATTCTCCCTCGTGTAGCGGTATATACTATATACATGCGCTCACAGGGCAACTGGCACACGCATTCTTACCAGAAAGGTTGATCTCGCCAACAACAGACCTTCTCTACCATTTTGGATCGCTGTATACTTAGTTATGAACTTCGGTGTTCCTGATCAAGGTAATTTCCTATGTCTATTCATATAATCTAATCAGAGGTTGAGCTTGCCAGGAAAAAGTGGAATATACACATTGATAACATCAATTCTGCGAGCTCAGGGCTGCTGCGAACAAGGAACTATTCACTGGGAGACGTTAGATCTGGGAGATTATACAGGTTGACAGAATAATTCAGGAGATTAATGACTTTCTTAAATAGACAACTGACACTCTAAACTACAACCATCAGATTCTCTGATGTTTGGGCAACAAAATAATCTGACTTCAGTAGCATTTGGAAACTCATGGTCATTCTTAGGGAACGATACCGTGGGTATCGTTTGTACTGGCAGACTCAACACTCGCTTGCCTACCCAATGTTAATAACAATAAAAACATTTAAAGCTTTCAACATCACTCACAAAGGATTTTGTATGCTTTAACTGTAATCAAACATATCTAAGTTGACTCAAAACAAGGGTGTTCTCTCTCGCATTCAAATTCATTTTATAGAGAGGTTGGTTTCAGTAAGTTAGAGAAAATGGGATAACGGAGGACTGAGGCGTCTTGAAGCGATGCGAAAACGGACTCCTCAGATGGGGGACTCAAACGAAGGCAGAGTTACATGTTTTGTGGGCTATTGAGCGTAATATGAATCGTCTGATTTTGGCGTTAACTGACGTGTATAACCGTGGTCATAAACTAGCAGGTCGATCTAACGACCTGGTGTTGGCAATCTTATGGTTATTTGGTGATGTTAGAGGTTTAACAATAGGTTCTAACATGTTTGTTATTAGAAGTTTAACAATAGGGTCTGTTTGGTGTTAAGAGTTTTAACTATAAAATCTAACTGTGTTTGTGTGGTTGGTGATGCTATAACTACCCCCGTTTTTGTTTGTGTTATTAGCGATTCCTGGACGAGCTGAGTAAGATGCCTGACGTGTGGGTCGTCAACAACCAGGAGATGATCAAGTGGATGAGGGAGCCCACACCTAACTCCCAGATGGCCAGCTTCGAGCCCTGGAAGTGTCAACAAGCGGTGAGAGAGGGAGAGAAGAGGAGGGGAGGGTTAATATTCGTTTTTATCCCAATAAGCCTTTCAGATTTTTTACCATTATCACTAGGATTCTTTTTAGTTAGTAATCTATTTTTTCAATGGCAATAGTAGGTTAGGTCAGGGCGCGGTTAATATTAGTTTTTATCCCAATAGGAAGGAATGGAGGGTGGGAGGGAAAGGAAGAGGGAGTGAGCGACTGCTGCTGCTTATTGCCCTTTCTATAAATCCTTCAGCGTTCTCTCCTGAATCTTCTATATTTCACACTTTTAAATTCCACTCATTTCTCTCCTTTAAATCCTGCATTTGTCTTTTAAATCACGCCCTTGTTGTCCCCAGGTGCCGGCGGAGGACAAGGCCTGCAGCATCACTAAATCGTGCAAACTGAGGAACAGACTGCTAAGGGGTGACCGCTACCTCCACACCTGTTTCGAGTGTCCTGACATCTACCCCTGGCTCAAGAACGAGTTTGGTATCTATCTGTAAACATTGTCTAGATTGTATTTTTGTCCAGAGATCTTTGTTTAAAAGTTTCAGTCGAGCTTCACCTTACCCGACAGTAAATGATTCAGGTTAGAATTCAGATTTTTACAAATCTTGACAAATCCTGATTTCTCACTGCTGCAGGAGGTAATGTAGGGACGTGTACCAGTATTACCCACCTCAGATGTGACTGTTTCATCAAATATTTTAAGACCACTCAACATCATCACGTCGGGATTAACACTCGGTTGCATGCAGCTCTCTAGGATTTCTTTTGATTGCTTTAATGGTGTTTGGAAACGTTTTCTATGGAGTATGGTTCTCAGCCTCCCTGTAACATATTTCCGAGTACAGTATACCAAATATGTGGGTCAGGTAGGGCCCTTACCTGACCCGAGCTCTGGTGGGGAAAGGAACCATCTTCAAAAGTAATGTGAGCTTATGACAAACTATTTTGATATCATTGATCTTCAGTTATGAAGGCATTAAATAGAATGATTGTCTTGAGAATGAAGTCATTCATAAAACTCATAATAATAAATTCCGATTATGATATATTCAAGGCGTTTTTTCATCAATAATTGCGATGTTAGTTATAGTATCATCCGTAATACTAGCCAGTAATGATAAAAACTGTGATAATTTATTTTTTTGTGTTGTAAACTCGCATCACTGAATGTCGTTTGTTGATCATACAACAGTCCCGCCATATAGTCACTTAAATTTTATGGATGGTTAAACAATTTAAAAAAAACGGTGGAATTCATTTCCACTCGTGTGAAGTGTTTAGTGATGATGTGCATTCACTTATCCATAATCTGGTACCCCGTTGATAACTGCACAGGCAGCATATATTATAACTAGTACCCCGTTAACTGATGTACAGGCAACTGGTATAAACTGATACCCCATTCATACTACACAGTCAACCGCCATAAACTAGTACCCAGTTGACTACCTTTAAACAATTATATAACTTGGTGTCCGAGAGCCTGATGTCACTCCTGTCTGGTACTGTACACAATTGCTCCTGCATCAACCTCAAACTATAATTTTTTCTATTAGATTAATTGCGTTGAAACACTTTAGTTCCGAAGCTTGTATCCATGGTTTCATCTCCCAATAAATTTTGTGTAGACTGTACTGTACATATATACCAAGGATGAGTTATTTCGCCTGGTCATATTTTAATATTCCCTAGGTGATAAATATTCTGTTCAAAATCTGGTATCTACAGTAGGATACCAATGTACTGTACTATACTATTCCTGTAGCTTTTAGCGACAACGGGGTTCCAGTGATGGTTCATATTTCCCTCTAGTTTTGTTTTGTTACTGAAGTTTATTTATACATGTAAATATAATTTTTTTTTCTATATTAAAGGACTAAAACCTAGGCACAACCTTTTATTCTGCCTCGTTTTGTGGTGGTGAGGATGTCACAAAAAGGGGGGGGGGGATTTTACCCCAAAATTTAATTTTCCTTTTTATTTTTCAATTTGTTGTATTTATTTTTAACAAATTTTCAAATTAAAAAAAATATTTATCTAACACCCCCCCCCCACCAATAGTTCAGTTCCAACTATTGTCAAGAGCAATTCCTTGCTGTAGACTTGTCTCGGTATTATACCCAAGGTGTCTGGTCCTGGTTTGGTTATAAATTGTGCTTCCAATTCTAATTATTCTTTTGTAAGAAATTCTATAAAATATATAAAAGTGAAAAGTAAAAGGCAATAGTGGATTTATTTTCTTTATTTTTAAAGTAAAGTATAAATAAAATACATATCTGTGGCTACTAAGAGCCCCAGATAATGTGAAGATATGCATCTTGACTTGTTGGAGTATTCCTCAACCATGCTTAGTAAAAGTAAGTTTCTCTGGATTATAGGTACTGTATATGCCTGAATTAGTTACTGAAATGTTTCCAAGACATTTCTGTAAATAAGAGATCTACTGACAAAGTTAGATACTTTACTTAAAAAAAGTAGCAAATTCACAAGCGTCACAATCTTCAGCAATTTTTGGTACCTTCAATTAAAATAATTGAACACCTGGCATGTCTTAAAATGACGTTGAAACCAATTACAATACTGTACAGTACAGTATTACTTTTCCATGTAAACCAAAGAAGCTCTTTTAGAAATAAACCATTAAAGAAGCTGATATATGACACTTGGGAAGTTAAATCTTCACGATGAACACAGGTTTACAAAATACACATTGGTATTAAGTTTATAAACAAATACTGTACCCTAACCCCTTCCTTAATGCATGTTGTAATAGTGCCATTTAACATGTATGCTACTATCACCATCATACACATATGACAGCTCAGCCCTGAGGTAAGGCAGAGGTTAAGCTCCTTTTATTCAGACATGTTATTGAATTAGAACTTGATTAGAAAGCTGGTCATAAATGAGTACACCTGGCAATGTAAACTTTCACATCACACCTAAATAACCTGACTCTCACCAAGCACACTTCAAGAATACACCTGTGTTTTGCAAAGAAAGTTCTTTACGACATTTGAAGAGACAGAAGATAACTTAGCTGTCTAACAGTTAATGGTGAAATGGTTTATGAATTAGATGAGCTCAGTTATTAGTATAGTCTGATTGACGACATCCACAAAAATTTTCTTGAAAATTCATTTGAACAAGTGTTAAACAGATTAACACTGGTGGTGTTACATATCTTTGAGAACACAATACAGTAATTTTACAACTGACACGATCACAGATAACGACTGATGTAAGGCCACATTGTAAGCAAAGTGATTGCTCATTAAGGGCTTAACCTAAGAGAAGATTTGTTGTTCAAACCATTACTGGAACTCATCCACCTGAAGAAATTATCTACGTGGTATAATGCTGATGTCTGTTACAATTCAAGGTTTAGTACAAAACATCAAAATTCATTGTGGCACCATTTTGTACACATTAGTTGCATTTTAAAATATACATTCAACTTTTATGCAATACTGGATCACCAAAAATCTTAATTTAAAAAGTAAGGACCATATTGAGGAGAAATATTTTTAGTTATGTGACCAATCTATCTCAGAATAATATCCTGATACTTATATTTGCACTTATGATGAGCTTTATGCATAATTATGTCACTTCTAAGATTTAAAAAATACATCTGAGCTATTATACATCCCAAATGACCCCCCTGAGTTCTCAACTAAGGCACATATTTTTTCCTTGTGACAGTCGTACATCCCAACACTAGCTATGTCACATGGACACGAATCACAAAGCTCCTGTCACAATTAATTTTTATGAAAAATTCATCTACTAGTAATATTTGTTTTTACTTATTTTAAACATATCAGTTACAGGAGCTAATAGAAGAACAAGGCCAAGTTGAAATGAATAGTAATAAAAAAAAATCTGTACGAGGAAATTTCACTGTGCAAATAAGGTTCAAATCGTGCAATAAATCAACAAAACACATCAATCTAATGCACAATGTTCTCTTTTTAATTTAGATTTTATAATTTTTTTAAAGAAACCAAAGTAAAAGGCCTGATATCACAACATAAATGCATTTAAAACCAAACTTTGAAAAAAGGGAAGATATTTCTATTCTTGATGGGATGAAAAATGGCTAAATTAAAAAGTTGGAATGGATGAACAAGGTGTGAATGGCAGGTAATGCAAGAAAAGGAAGAGAGGGATCATAGGTGAAAGAATGGGAAAGCACATGGTGTCTGACAAAGAGGGTTGGTATGTCAGAAAGGGGGAAGATTTTGGAGAGGAGGGCAACTCTGACAGGAGGAGGTATGACAGAGAGAGGGATAGTATATGACAGAGAGGGGAGGTGGTATCCGAAAGAGCCGGGGGGTGGGGGGGGATCTGACAGAGGGGTGTGGTATCTGACAGAGGGGGTGTGGTTTATATCAGAGAAGGCTATCATTATAGTGTGTGAATTTGTGTAAAGATAAAATGACAGATATTATACAGTTTACCATTAACCTGAATGGACAATAAAATATGGCTTATTTGATGGAGGTGAACAGAATGTTGTTGAATGGGATGGCTGATCAAATACAACCAAAAAAGAAGGTTTGAACAGATCTGATATGGTAAGTATTTAGACTCACTAGTAAAATAGATGCACCATCAACCTGGTCAAATCTGTGAAATGTTATATTTATTTAACAGCCTAAGAGGTTTTTGAGAGGAATAGCTGATCTCTATTGAAATTGATTCTTCCTTACAAACCCTTCTTTCTGTGTCACTAAATAAAATAAATGTACTGTAGTACCAAATAATTTTCAAAGGAAACTTTCTGTAACATTTTAATCTTAGGATAATGATAATTTTGGTTTTGTTGTACTGTGCAGCGAGTGACATTGCATTTCAATACAGGGTATTCTTTTGGTCATTAAAAATCCCATCTATCAATATTTTAAGTCAACAGTACTACAGTATTCATATGCCATAGATTGAACAAGTATTGCAACATTTTTGTCCTGCACAGTACCATCAATGTTGCTATAGGAAGACTCACCCTGCAAAGTGGCCAACACTAAAAGTATCACAAACAGGACCAAGAAGTCATTTAATTTTCAGGTACAGCAAAATGACTATAAAATCCTTCAGCTAGGCTTGGAATTTCTAGTAAAAAAAATATTTGTCCTGATTGTGATATTTTTCTGAAGATGATAATATATTCTCCATACACAGCATTACAAATCTAAAGGTCAGTTTTAAGTTACAGTGAAGATGGTGATATATCAAGGCCTCCTGATAACTTAACCTGTAGCTAAAAGGAAGATTAATAAGTTCTGAGGTTCACAAAGTAAATGCCTGTGGACAGCAGAAATTAAAATGAAATTTGGCAACTTTTCCTGATTAATAACATGAAAATATACATACAACAAAATTCAAGATGCTACAGTACCATCATTTAAGGAGCTGGAAAGACCATACTCTCAAGAGCTTGGGAATAAATGTATGGGAATAAATTTTTACTTACGTTATGGAAAGTTTTTTCTTATTCAATAAAAAATACAGTACCTGTATACAAATTATTAAACGTTTCTTTAATAAAAACACTTTAGTCAGCAGTCTATTCCACAATTTGCTACTGACCATCAAGAAGATTCAGACACACAATTAGAAAAAAATGCATCTAAACAGTAATCCAATAAGTGAAAATGCTATGAGCACTTCAATTTAACCGTGGTAAAAATTGAAAGTGAATCTCGTAGACCTTGTGGGCACACCGAATACTAAGACTCAATACACAAGGAAGCATCATAACTGCCATTGTACTCAATTGCCTTCACTTCCCCAACTTAAGTCAGATACCCATCCACAGCTGTGTTGCAGGAGGTGTCCCATGTGTAAAGTGGTGAGCACATCCATTCAGCTGCCACACCCCTAAAATTAACTGTAGCAATCGTTTATATCATGACAATGATTCATGTATACTGTAGTTATAATAATCTATTGCTTCAATTGTTTCACAGAGAAGGAAAAAAAATGGAGTGAGATCGTGGGGTTTGACATCAGTTAGGTGACAATATGTATTTCACTAGTGCGCTGAAATGTTGTTTTGGGAAATTTCCGTATGTGCCTATGGCTACCCCTCAACTTCCTGAGTAAACATGGCATCAAAGATAAGAAAGAGAGAGTTTAAGAGTCATTAATCAAGACAATGATAATCCTACTTCAAAGATACTGAGATGCATAGTAAAAATGCCTTCTTTCATTAGTAACTTTGTACAACTTAGAACATAGTACCACCAGGCTAATGACAAATTTTGAATATATTTACAAATGTATTAGTATTAAAAGTATATTTTTTTCTAGATTTGTTAAACTTTGATGGGGTGATAAGGTATGTGTAAAGCTGGTACACAAGTTTTCCTTCACAAAAATAGGTTAATGACTCCACTACTTGTACAGCATTACCAATTGATTAATGCTCGCACTATATTATTTGTCAGTCTAGGAAGCAAAACACACACAAGAAAAGTAGAGGAGTGGAACTTCTTGTCTGACAGTCCCTGTCACACACCCTCTCCAGTGCCAGCACGCTGTCACAATAAGACAATTCAGATATGCTTAGCATAATGTTTGTGCTTCATACCTAACATTAGGAACATGCTAGGACTATGGCAGTGAAGAAGGGTCTATTCAGAATATGTAAAAATGCATATACCGTATATATAGTACAATATTTCCATATCACAAATATCAAATACAGTGCAGAACCATTGAATTTTCTGACCTGAATATGAAGCTCTGTGCAAGTCTGATTTTCAAACAATCACTTTCAGGAAGTTAGATTGATGTATGCAGATCCTCAGTGTAGAGTTAAATTAGTCTGAATAATATACTGAGAAAATAACCATCAGCGATGACTAAACACCAACTAAAGAATGACTACTGTGAGTGCATGTAATATAAGCTGGAGTATACTAGGTGCTACTAGTGAAGCTCAGAGTATTTTGTGGGAGGATAGGAGCTGTCTCCGCCTGGCCAGAGTCTCCACCAAAATGTTAACAACAGTCTGTCTTTCTTGTTTGCTTTCTTTATACTGATCAGATACTCAACACCATTCACCATATATATGAACGTCATAAATAGAAAATCTTATTTACTCTTAACTGCAATAAATAATACAGTAGAAAGTCAACTTCCTGCACCAATTATGGAAAGATACCAGCTCTGGAAGCTGACATTTTACTGCAGTTTCTAAACCAAATGCAACTCGCAGACTTAGTTTGTAATGACTGAGGGAAAAAGGGAGACTATTCAGAAAGCAAAATAGTCAGGTTTAGAAAAGTACAAAAGAATTTTGAAGCTACTGTATATTTATTTTTAGGCAACAAAAACCAGCCAGAACTAACCTGACCAAAAATACACTAAATTTATTAAGTTAGTTGAGTGCAGGTTTGTTGTCGAGTCCCAAAAGAAAAAACAAAAATTGTGGTACTTTTCCAACACTGGCCCTTTTGCGTTCAGAAATGACCCAGACGTAGGTAAACAAAATCCGACTCAACATGAACCAAGTATTTATGTAGTTGATGCTGTTCAATATTTCATTTATGCATTAACCTTTCAGTGAACACAACATTTTTAAAGTTCAATAAGGAATTTAACAATAAACTACTCCAAATAAGAATTCACTTCAATTTTTAAAAGAACTTGAAAAATTGGATAGCAGTAATTTAAGGTGAATTCCTTGTGTAGGCACCACAAGTGTGCTGTTACCACATGGAAATCAACGTACAGCACCTGTGCTAATGTTTCTGAATAAATGTTTTGAATTTAAGTAAGGTGATGCAAGCTAACACTCTCAATCAATGCTTCCTGAATAAAGTATATAAAGAGATAGATTGTTCTCATAGATTGTGCAGCATTACACAGCAGGAATGTTACCCACATCTATCAACTGGCTGACTCACATATACCTGTACCTGCGGCTTCATCACATGTTTAGGAGATTTAAGACCTGGAAACAAAGTTTGGGTTGTGCCATGAATGTCAACCATAGACATACAAAACTACAAGCTATGTAATACAAACAGCAAACAAGATCCACAGGATGCGTTAATAAAACTTAATTTCTGTTGCTTTGAACAGACTTTTCAATTCATTGTAATCAAACCCCAAGCACATGCTTGAACTTCAATATTAACAGAAGAGATATGTTTATAAAACAGCTCAACTAATGGTGGCCACCAGTTCCCACTAATGCATCTTCTGTAAGTGGACAATTATATCTGATGAATCTCTATAACAAATTAAAAAGCCAAGAGATCTCTCAAATTTTAAAACTTACACTGCAATACAAATTTTTGTCCTGCTCATTTTATCATGTTTTATGCTTTAGCAGAGGAACATCCTAGATCATGACCACAAACCATTTTATACGGGACACTTGCATCAACACTTTGCACTGGGTATGATGCCTCTAATAATGAATGCATATTATTCAACATAAATTATCAAATGATTGCATTGTATAAAATAAAATAATTCTACTTCCTTGACAAAATCAGCAATAGTGAATCTCTTCAGAAAAAGAAACCCACAGTATCAGTAACCATCGTATGTTATGGTAGTAGAAGACTTGGAATTTCCCGCCCTCTGTCAGGTCATCATGATGACCTTTGCAAAGTATATCCACTTCACAGTTACTGTCCTGTGTCTATTCTCTATTGTGGCTGTCTTGCCCTTTTTATGAATTTCCAAGCCTGTAGTTAATTATTAAGAAAAAAATAATGTTTCTCTTAAAAATTAAAAAGCAACATTGACACTGCAGATGGTATGATGTTACTGATTGAGCCAAGTACATTCTGTTTGCATTATTGGGAGAATATTTCCAGAAATAAATAATTTACACACTATCACTTCACTATAAGAAAGTAAAGACTAACATACTACCCATATATGGAGTGCAGACTTCAGAGGAAGCCCTTTATGCATGACAATACATTTCACTTCCGTCATGGCATGAGAATTTGGGTTCTATTGAGTGGTCGGTGCAGTTAATACACACACATCACCTAAGTACCAATAAATAAAAGAAATTCTTCTCAATGGTTAAACCAAATGACCATTAATATTGATAATAAGCTCCCTGTGTCATAAATATTTGTTAGTTCAGAACAGGCACCAAGTCATTCAGTTGAACCATGATCATTTACACAATAACCGAAAGCAAGAGTCAGTAAATTTTCTCTCTGCTCTCACTAACCCAGTCATGATATCTAAGCCCAACACTAATTCTGTAGTTCCACTTAGAGAGTCCGATTAATTTCCAAGTAACATTCAACAAGCACACAGTAGTCAACAAATGCCACAACAAATAACTTCAGCACCATTCAGCGACTTGGTACATGAGAGATGGTTCCTTTTACTTGGGAATGTCAGAGGGAATGTTTTCAAGGTAAGTGTCATTCACAAAGTTACTTACACATTCTTTCCTAAGTTAAATGCGATTCATCTGAAAACTCTTACACTTTTATGCTCTTTTGTAAGTTAAATGCAATTTATTAAAAACTCTTGCACTTGTTGGGCACATCCATGACAAGCAGAACTACATAAGGAACTTTCTAGTAAGCATAATATGGAGCACAACTCCTACGGCAGGGCAGCACAGTAGTTTACGACATCCTTGAGATACCCCCAAGCAAGGCACTAAAGGTGGGATACTATAACTTTTGCTGACAGTGCAGGTATCAATTTGTACACAAGTTTTTAATAGTGCAGCTAAACTTTAAGTTTCACAGTTTCTGTTGCTGCACATAATGAGATTTCAATAACCAATTCACACTTTTGGGGTTACATGAGTTCACTCTCCACTCCCATTATAAATTTACAGCCATTGCAAGTTTAAACAATTGTCAATTGAACATTCACAGCTTCACTCCCTTCCTTCAAGAACAACTACTCCTTGTAGCATCAGATAATTACAGTCAACCCTCACCTATTGTCCAATCACCACAAAGGTTACAGTTTCCAGTTTCTTCATTAAATTCATACCTGTAAGTAGAATGCGGTGTAAATTACACAGCATTTGAGCTATTCCCAGGGGGAGGAGGGACACCACCACTTCCTGAGGTTGTGGTGGTGACAGTGGGTGAGGGTTCAGTATTGGTAGATGTGTTGGCGGTTGTGATGGCACGTTCAGTAATCTTGGGCTCTGGCACTCTTGATATCATGTTGTTTGTATTGGCACTGTTCCCAGCATTAGGGTTATTTTCATCATTTGCAGTAACCTGAGAGGATAATACAGCTTGCCTTGAGGAGTTGTCTGTCGTGCCACTGGCTGTATTGGTAGCACTGGCTGCTGTGTGACGTTGGTGGTGGTGAAGATGGGTATTGGCAGGGCTGCTAGTAGCAAGGGGTGCTGGACTTAAAACCTGTTGCGTGGGAGTTGACCTGTTACTTGTGGCCATGATTCGCGGTGGAATACAACCTCGGAAATATGGATGACGAAGAGCTTCAATGGCTGAGATACGCACACCTGGCACAAATTTCAGCATTTTCTGAGGAAAACAAAATTACTGATACAATAATGCACATTATATATAGTATATACCCAGTACTGTAACTATACTGTACATCTACTTTTGAAATTTAAATTTTAGATCTTTTAATTAAAAAATACAGCAGCAAACTATAAGTGAGGGATGAAGTTCTCAGTAAAGAAGTACATAAAATTTCCTAAAGCAGAAAAACAATGTTAGTGTGTCTGTTCCTTCAAAAACCCCAAAAATAAAATAAGTAAAATTTACTATTTGTTCTTTATTTTGGTTATCTACTAAATACATACAGAACCAGTAACTGTATCACTTTAATGGTATCAAAAAGGACATAAGCCTAGAGTTTGGATTAGAGACAAAATTTATACATTACTGGTCCAGTACACATTTCTAATTAGAAGAATTGAATCATGACACAGACCCCTAACACATCTGGTGTCCAAATGTACAGGTAAAGTAACAGCAGTAGCAGGCACCATTTACTGAAGATTAAATATAGTGTCATTAATTGTACAAATGATCATCAATACAGAGTACTGTACAATATACACAAACTGCACAAAATTCATGTAGTACTGTACTGTATTTTTGAAGTACAGTATGAATACAGATCTTGAGGAATATTTATATAAAAAGCAACTACTTTACTTGTACCCTGTGAAGCTTTGGTAAAGTGAAGCTGCCACAGAACTATAAAACTTATGTTGTAAACACAGTAAAAAAAGTACCGCACGGATTATGTGCGAAACAATATGACACTACGGACGAGGGATAGTGGAATATGCATACCAACCCTCCCGGCACATCAGGTGATGTATGGATCATTACTGAAGTCAGCAGACACCCCTCCTCCCCCCCCCATGCACAATATTTTTTTTTACTGTGTGTACATCCAACATTCAGACATATAATACTGTTCAGTACCTGGAGCAGATCTGCTGCATCATCTGTGATTTCTGGCACAACATCTCGTATATGTTTGCCCTGGTGGTGACGGAAGTTACTGCGTGAGAGTGACACATCTCGTGGCCAATCACTTTCATGTGGGGTCCCAATAACACTGAAAATTTCAAAATATATTACTAATGGAACTTTTGTTACTCCCAAGTTTTGTATAAGGCACGAAGTATGTTAAGTGGAAACATGAGGAGACGGGGAACAGGGCAGGTGAGAGTTGAGTAAGACATGCATGGGCAGCCCGAACCATATCTTTGTGCGGCCTGTAGAGTGATTGATAAATTCTATTTAAAGTGGCCCGCGGTGCAGGTAGATGCAGCCAGTTTGTGGTGAGTAAAAGCAATATTTATTCAAAGAATAATCTTCACACACAATTCATTACTGTTTCATCACCTAAGAGTAAGTAACTACAAAAATGTAACAGTGAAATAAGTATAAATAGTCAACAATATAATTTTTTTAACTTGAGTGAGTTTATGGGCCAAGTTTGGCACGACTTGTCTGATGGATCAGCTGCTATGTGGCAGTAGATAACTTGGGAATTAACTAAGGTTGGGTAAGTCCAAGTGGGGTCACAGGTGGTGGTCTCACAGGTCAAAGGCAAAGGTCTCTTCCCTGTTCACAGACTCTCTCTCTCGATAGTGCCTCATCCTTTTCAATATATATCAGTATCCTTCATGTGTGGCTGTCTGTTCTGTCTATTTACTCTTGTCTGATTAGGTCTCTCCTTGAGTGTGTGTATATATATATATATATATATATATATATATATATATATATATATATATATATATATATATATATATATATATTTCTATTGGGATATGAATATAATTTATATATATATATATATCTATATATATCTAAAGGTTGTTTCATTGTAATTCTTCAAATGCAAAGATTACCATTAACATTATTCTGGTGGGTGTATCTCATAAGTAAGACAAATGTTTTAACTGTAGGAAAAATCAATGTATTCACAGACTTCTTCACTCATCTTCTGTTAAATGCCAAGAAACATTAATACTGTATACTACAAAAAATAAAAATATGATGGATTTGTTTCATAAATGGGAAAAAGATTGTGAATGTAAACTGAAAATATTGTAAGGCGGACGTGACAATAAACTGTTTCATTGTCTGTGCTAATACAATATTAACATTACTTTTGAGTTAGGACAGCTAAAAATTTTGGTGGGTTGGCCCACAGAAAAATACCTAAATCGCAATGCGGCCCATGAATGAGGAAAGGTTGCCCATGTCTGGTGGAAGACATTAAGAGAGTGACAGGAAAGAGTTGAGAATGTAAGTACTGTAGATATAGTACCCACATAAACTTCCTTAATTTACAAGCAGTTTACATGTGAATCTTTAACCTATACAGTATACACTGATTTCCTTTGTATACTGTACAGTACTGTACATGCAAATTGGTATATGAAGTGTGAGTGTGTGTTGTAGAACCCAACGTTGTCAAAATTAGAATATTTTTAGGTTACAAAGTTTACACTAATATACTGATATATACAGATATACGGCACTGATGGCGGAAACTTTTAGGTAGTGTGTTTACACTACTCCAAGTCTTTTGAAGAACTTGTATGAGGTGTGAAGCAAATTAAAATGATCTCACTATAAAGAAAATTAAAACCAAGACAGTAGAGTTCAAGACATTGAAAAAACAATAGCTTATCTAGTAGCAAGACAGTGAGTGTACTGTACTGTCATTTGTTTAGTATTTTCATTCCTGGAAAACCTTTAATTACTTCAAATAAAAATCAATTAATATTTACAATTACAGTATCTCAGAAATAACAATAGTAAAGATTCGTTTTAGGACCAACACAGAAACTACTAACGATAGTAGTAGGTTTTCCTAGTGTACATTATTTTGTGTTGCTTCAAACGAATATGACCTTCATTTCCACTGCAAATGAGTCGTTATGGAGATATGACCCCTCCCACATTACCAACAGTCATGGTTGTTCAAAGTGGAAGATTTTTTCCGATTCATGTACAGCACTCAAAAATGGAAAAGATTTTTTTCTAATGTAGATTTTTATGCCGATTCCAAATACTGTAGTGTATGTGATTTTTTGGGGGGTGGGTGGGTGGGGGGGGGGATAAAAAAATATATACTGTACCATTTTTAGCCTAAATTGCTTGTGTCTTTGTTTTTCATTGCAGATGAATATCAAAAGGGGACCCATAAACTTGAAAGCAATTTCTAGCCCTTTTCAGGGTGTTTACTCGCCAGGCAAAAATACTGTATTATTACAGTTTTAGCCACAACTCAGTTAGAGCAATTTTGTGTTTACCATTAGTTATATCTTGTCAATAGGAACAACTTTTTCTTATACCACTTCCGTCGCAAATGGATATTAACCGAGATAGTAAATTCACAAGAAATTAATGTAAATCTGCATGTCGTCTGTATGTTTACAACTGACCTGGTGGGTGTACTGTACTGTACTGTACTGTACTGTACTCTCATGTCCACAAGAAACGTAAAATTACAGCATGATGCTTCAACAAAGTTGCTTTCATTGGTACCAGATATCAAAATAAATACTTTCTGCTTAATGTGGCGGGGACGGCTAGAAGTTAGGTAGGTTTCTTTGTTTGGTTAGGTCAGGTTCTATGGGGAGGTGATAAGTCCAAACTAACTCATTTCCGTCGGAAATGAAGGTAAAACTCGAATCAATCACACCAAATACCATTAAAAACAAATGTGTTCGAACAGTAGTTGTGGCTGAAACTGTAAATTTGCCGATTTCTTTGGTTGGTTAGTTCTACAAGTCTGCATTTTCTCATAAATGGTGTTTTTCCCAAGAAAATGGAGGTCAGATGTAAACAAAGAACCAAAATACACAAGAAACATATATTTCCCTGTAAAAAACGAAGGGGTGTTAAAATGAACCTTTACCGAATAAAGGGTAAAGTTTTAGTTTTGGTCATCCGGGGTAATCTTAAGAATTTAACTGTTGGAAACAGTAGTTTTGACAATTCTAAAACACTCTTCTATGACGTTTCCCTCGCAAATGACCTGACCAAGCCTCTTAACCGGGGCTCCCCTACCGCGGCACATGTACCTGTAGGTCGTTTGCGAGGGCAACGTCATAGAAGTGTTTTAGAAAGGTCTAAATTACTGATTAAGATTACCCCGTATGGCCAAAACTAAAATAATACTTAATATTTTTTGTTTGCTCTTTCTCCCCATATAAATAAAATTACTGTATGAAGTCCGTGTTGGTCCTAAAACGAATCTTAACCAGAACAATTACTGTATAAATAAAGACTAACATCACCAGCTCCCCATACCATAGTTGTGAGTCTCATGTTGAAGTCGTAAATCCTAGCCAAGCCGAAGTCAGCGATCTTGATGAGACCGTTGGTGTCGACTAGGATGTTCTGTGGCTTCAGGTCTCTGTGGATGATGCGATTACTGTGTAGGAAGTCCACCCCACACAGGATCTGGTGGATCAAGCTCTGTCCGGGTGTAAAAACAAGCATACAATTTAACCTCAGAGAGTTTACCTCAAAATATATATAAAATAGAACAGTAAAATTAATGATATTATCACCCCTACACGAATGCAAGGTATCTTCCCCATTCACTAACACGTGAAAGGCTTGCAGTGCCATTAATGTCATTTTTTGTAATTATTATAATTATGTTATGAAGGTAAATTTCCATTTCAACCAATATATGGCTCTCGAGTTGAGCAACGTGTTTTTCCGATGGTTTAGACAATTTTAAAGAGAGACGGGTCCAGGAATGTCAAAAGGGGGTTCCAAGAAGTTGTAGGTGAGGGAACATGGAGAGCATAGCGAGCCCACCCAGCTGGGGGTTGTTGGGGGGGGGGGGGTTGTAAGCCCCTTATTTTTATTTTTTTAATCTGACCAATATCTTGGGCATTTTGAGGCCATTTTTAAGCCATGTGCACTTAATATTAGTAGATATTCTGAGGTCAATAGTAATTACTTTTTACTTTACAAAAACGTCCGAGTACAATACTGGATTAACGAAAAAAGTATTGGAGTTTTCTGATGAAAAGGACGGGTCCGGTCCCCCAGGACCCATCCTGGATCAGCCCCTGTTACGACACTTCTTCTATGACGTTTTCCTCGAAAATGACCTAAAATCGCCTAACCTAGCCTCCAACCAGGGGTCTCCGCCCCTGGATTCCAGGTATATTTAAGCCATTTGAGAGGGAAACTTCATAAAAGAAAAGTTTCTTTAAAATTGTCTCCTCCTCTAAACCATCGGAAAAACACATTGTTCAACTCGAGCGCCATATTGGTTGAAAATGGAAATTTATCGTTATATATTATTCATGTTATTACTAATTAAATATAAACTGTATCAATATCGTTTTATACAATTAATAAGTAAATATATCAGCTGTGCCCGTTGCTTCGTCACCACTTCTCTATACCTTTGCTGTGAAATTTGTTATTTTCTACAAGCTCCGCGAAGTGGATGAGTCTGGTGGAGTGATGGTGTAGGGGAGTATTGTAGTGGATTTCTCCCCGACAATCGCACCCTGGTTTGAGACCCAGTTAGCCACTACAGTAACCTAGACTCCTGTGACTGGATATTTAAAACTATTGTTTGGAGGCATGTAATGAGTAACGATTTTTTAAATTGTATTGTAGTAAAAGTATTAGAAAACCATACTTAAGTAAAAGTACTGAAAATTGAGAACTTTTTAAACAGTTAATACCCAAAAAATGTTACTCGAGTACAGCACTCTAGAAAATTTACTTCGTTATTTTATAACTCTGACGTTGACTAACCTAACCTACCCTTACCAATATATATATATATATATATATATATATATATAAAATCACACATATAAAAAACAATATAGCACCTTAGCTTTCGTCTTGAATAAAGACGAAAGCTAAAATGTGATTTATCTAATCCATTTCATTGTGGATTTACATATATATATATATATATATATATATATATATATATATATATATATATATATATATATATATATATAAAGCGAGAGAGAGAGATTTGATTTGATTTTGCCGCTTACAGCGGCTACTTTATTGTGCACCCCACACTCATCCTGTGAGCGGTAGCGCAAAAGGATTACAGAGTAGAGTTTCCAACGGGTCATAATAATTAATCCGAGTGGTCAGGATATTATAGCACTGAATGTTACACAGTATTTCAATTACATTATTTGTTTAGTTCTATACATAAAGGGTAACTTATTCACAAATGCGTGAGTACAGGCGTGTAAGGCAGTATGTCTGGCCGCACACATTTTTATTCACATTTGCATGAGAAGTATTCAAGCACATTGTGTATTTGGTTCTATACATGAGAACTGATATAGTTACTATGTGCAAAAAAGTGGATACAATCTTAATATGTCAGCTATCTTGCCATTAAAGATGAAGTGTTGTGCCATTTTACACAGTGTGCTGAGAGAGGTGTGTGTGTGTGTACTAACCTTAATTCTGGCCTGTTCTAGGCCCGGGGAGGGACAAGCCTTGAGGTAGTGGAAGAGGTCCTGTTTGACATACTCGAACACCAGCACCAGGTTGAGACGCTGCTCGTGTTCCACTCTACCCTGGCAGATATCCAGCAACCTGCAACAACAACAACAACAATAATAATAATAATAATAATAATAATAATAATAATAATAATGATAATAATAATAATAATAATAATAATAATAATGATAATAATAATAATAATAATAATAATAATAATACACAGCGGTTAAATCCGGGGAAATTGGTACGTCACCAGAAAATGTTAGTTTATCATGTACACCAACTTTGTTATATCAACACCTCTGAATACCTGCTCTAGGCTTTAGCTTCTGCACACCTCACACACGGAACCAGCTGCCGACATAAACAACACGAGAGGTGTTAGTTGTGTAGTTTTTCATATCTGGCCAAGACACCCGCTGCACTACTGTATGATCACGTGGGGCAAGACACCCGCTGTACTACTGTATGATCACCTGGGGCAAGACACCCGCTGCACTACTGTATGATCACGTGGGGCAAGACACCCGCTGTACTACTGTATGATCACGTGGGGCAAGACACCCGCTGTACTACTGTATGATCACCGTGGCAAGACAGACACCCGCAGACTGTGTGATACGTGGGGCAAGACACCGCTGTACTACTGATCACGTGGGCAAGACACGTCGTGGGCACTGATTCACTGTATGATCGTGGGGCAAGTCTGTACTACTGTATGATCACGTGGGGCAAGACACCCGCTGTACTACTGTATGATCACGTGGGGCAAGACACCCGCTGTACTACTGTATGATGGGCAAGACACCCGCTGTACTACTGTATGATCACGTGGGGCAAGACAGCACCCGCTGTACTACGTGATCACGTGGGGCAAGACACCCGCTGTACTAGCTGTATGATCACGTGGGGCAAGACACCCGCTGTACTAATCAGACACCCGCTGTACTACTGTATGATCGTGGGGCAAGACACCCGCTGTACTGTATGATCACGTAAGCAAGACACCCGCTGTACTACTGCATGATCGTGGGGCAGACACCCGCTGTACTACTGTATGGTGTGGGCAAGACACCCCTGACACTACTGTATGATCACGTCACTGATTAAGACACCCGCTGTACTACTGTATGATCACGTGGGCAAGACACCCGCTGTACTACTGTCACGTGGGGCAAGACACCCGTGGGCAAGACACCCGCCCGCTGTACTACTGTATGACATGGGGGCAAGACACCCGCTGTGCTACTGTATGATCACGTGGGGCAAGACACCCGCTGTTACCCGATCACGTGGGGGGGCACTGTATGTGGTGATGCCGCGCTGTGTATGATCACGTGGGGCAAGACACCCGCCGTACTGTGGATCACGGGGCAAGACACCGCTGTACTACTGTATGACGTGGGGCAAGACACCCGCTGTAATGATCACCCGCTGGGGCAAGACACCCGCTGTACTACTGTATGATCACGTGGGGCAAGACACCCGCTGGTGATCTGTGTATGATCACGTGGGCAAGACACCCGCTGGCCACAGACTGTACTGAGACACCCGCTACTGTATGTCACGTGGGGCAAGACACTGTGATGATCAAGACACGCTGTACTACTGGTGCTACTGATCACGTGGGGCAAGACACCCGCTGTACTATGATCATCACGCGCAAGACACCTACGCGATCACGTCTACTGTATGATCACGTACCCGCTGTACTACTGTATGATCACAAGACACCCGCTGTACTACTGTATGCGTCACGTGGGCGCGGGGTATGACAAGACACCGCTGTACTGTATGATGTCACTGTGGGCAAGACACACGATCTGTACGATGGGGCAAGACACCCGCTGTACTATGATCACGTAAGACACTGTATGATCCACGTGGGGCAAGACACCCGCTGTACTACCGTATGATCACGTGGGGCAAGACACCCGCTGTACTACTGTATGATCACGTGGTGCAAGACACCCGCTGTACTACTGTATGATCACGTGGGTCAAGACACCCGCTGCACTACTGTATGATCACGTGGTGCAAGACACCCGCTGTACTACTGTATGATCACGTGGGTCAAGACACCCGCTGTACTACTGTATGATCACGTGGTAATGACTGTCACCTTACTTATAGTTTTGAATAAAGTATTTGAGTTGTACCCTTTCACTTGGGTACAACAATGACTTACATAAATCCATCACTGTATTCAACATGAACGCTATAAACAAATACAGCATATTAACAATAACAATGTATCTCTACGTGGCTCTGGTTTAAATTTCTGTAGTTCACATTACTGTTGTCACCACACTACAGAAAGTACAAGACACTAATATAGGCACCGATGACAACACTCAGTAAGTACGAGTAATAATGTTTTATGAAACTTTCTTTTACAAGTCCAATGGCATTCTTCTGACAAGGGTGTCAATCATGATAGGTGGAACCTCTTCGGCACACATAAAAATCGAATTGTTTTTCATAGCGTGTTTCATAACTCACTTTATCATGGAAAGTCACGTTCACATCAGCATAGATCCTTGTAAAAAATGATTTGAGGGGAATAATGTAAGCCATTTTCTAGTTGGCTTGGGCGTGGCAGAGAAAACAACTGATGAAGGGGGGCGGCATTTCACCCACCACAGTTAGCTTATCAACAAAGGAAGCTGTGGGTATTTTCAATCAATTCTCAACACAATTTAAGGAAAAAATCAAACACATAAGTAAAGAATAAAGGGAAAGTAAAAAGTAGCCAATAAGTGCATGTGTGTGGGGCAAGTTGTGTAAGACGACTGCCAGCGGCCACTTGTATTATTCAAGCTAATCCTCACTGTCGGGACCTTTTATTCGTGTTGATAAAGGATGATGACGGGCCATACGGGCAGTAATGGATCATGAACTACACCGTCATGAATAATTAGGAACAATGAGACGAGTGCGAGCCTATTTCCCGTGAGTTTAGTTCAAGGACAGCGTGTGCACTTCAGACGACAATAACAACCAGAGTTGGGGAACGGTGGTGCACTAAGGTTGAGAGATGCGGCCACGGCTGAGTTAGCTGTCCCTGGAGTGGCCACGAAGCACCACCACACCTTCACTACATCACAACACAGCCTGGGCAGGGGTTGATGCGTGAGGGTGGACAGAAAGACAGACAGCCAATGGGGTGAAGCAGCCAGGGCGGGGTGTGGCTGACGAGGGAGGGCACGAGCAGCGTAGCACGGGGGACCGACCTCACCTCACCCTCATCACTCTCGCCATCACACAATGGGATTATCCTATCCCCCACATTTACCCTACCATGCCCACCCCGCTCTCTCCAATACACCTTCCCCTCACACCCTACCTCACCTACTTATACTCCCCTCGAGGTGTTCTATCCATTCTTCATCCGATTACGACCCCTTCATCCTGTGCTTTTACAACAAGTCACTACGACACACCGCAGGTCGTAGTAATGGTGACGGCACTGTCCTCTCCTGCACCGCCGTGGAGGCCAGACAAACGTACAGCTTAACGATCATAAGGGCGAGAAGCCTCACCGCCTCTTAGGGAGACAAGACCCGTCTAGTCCTTGCTCTTTGTCGCGCGTCCACGGGTCTGCTGTGTTATGCATGATCAGTAGCAGATCTGCGGTGCCCAACGGCTGGGAATCCCGCCCCTGTGGCACGGGTTCACTGGGGCTATAGTGCACGGCGAGTCCACACATGATCTGGTGGTGTGCAGGGAGGATGTTATGCTTAAGGGGGGACAAAAGCTATCTGGAGACACCATTATTATTTCATTCAGAGGCTCGAGTGCCGCGATGGATGGGCAGGGGGACGAGGAGGGGGTTATTAGGGGGAGTTAGAGGAGGGGGCGGTCACCAGCACAGGGGCTGCAGGGGCGAGAGTAGAAGCTGTGCATGGGAGGAGGGAGAGGAGTTGGAAATACAGGAAAGCAGTTGTGATAATCTGTAGACATAGAATAACAGTCACGCGTGATGACCTCTGCTAGTACACAGTATGGTGCGGCTACATGCACTAAACCTATGACCTTAGGTTAGCTTAGCAAAATTTGGGTTGGGTCGGGTCGGGTCGGGTCGGGTCGGGTCTATGAGTTAAGTTAGGCTGTTTTGGGTTGAATTTGATTATTTTAGATTAAAAAAAAAACATCCAAGGCAATAAGTCCTGGAACAAAACAGCCGGGGAAGAAACGATCAACATTCCACAATAAGTTATGTTAGTTCCCTGAAGAAGTGGAGCTCCTCTCCCTAAAACACCACATCAGGACACATTAGTTCACTCCCACCACCAGTAACCATCTCCCTAAAACACCACATCAGGACACATTAGTTCACTCCCACCACCAGTAACCATCTCCCTAAAACACCACATCAGGACACATTAGTTCACTCCCACCACCAGTAACCATCTGCCAAACTTGTCCTCACTTACGGGGTTTTAGGATTGGATAAGAGGTGTCAGTAATATGTTAAAAAGGTTTTGTCGACGTAAAGCCTGGACAGGTCTGAACCATCCCGAAGTTCCTTGCAATTCGACATCGTGATCGACCTCTCAACCTAGTGATCGATCTCTCGACCTTAATGATTGAGCTCTCGATCTAGTGACTGAGATCTCGACCTAGTGATCGACCTCTCGACCAAATGATTGACATCACGACCTCGTGATCGACCTCCCGACCTCGTGAAGCAGCGTCTGGTGGGTGACATCACTCGGCAAGACCGTCGCTGCTGACTCACGTAATTCCTACTAGGTCTCTCTCTCTCTCTCTCTCTCTCTCTTTTTACGATGCCCCTTTCCACTTTTTCACACTCTTTTTTTTCTTTCTCTTATGTCTTCTCTTGTCCTAAACACACACACACACACACACACACACACACACACACAGTAAAGGTTCGTTTATTTTCATGCAGTTAACTATCTTCTTCCCTTCATGTGTTGAGCCCTTCCATCATGTCTGGCTAGTTGTGTCTCGTGCCGCCCACCACCCTGCCGCCCACCACCCTGCCACCCACTACTTAGCCGTCCATCACCCTGCCAGCCACTACCTTGCCGCCCACCACTCTGCCACCAACTACCCAGCAACCTAATACCTTGCCACCCACTACCCTGCCACCCATTACCCTACCGCCCATTACCCTGCCACCAACTACCTTGCCGCCCATAACCCTGCCGTCCATTACCCTTCTACCCACCACCCTGTTACTTAATACTCTGCCACCCACTGTTTTGCGATCAGCTGGGTTTACCAGTTACCACCCAACCACTTATTACTAATACCATCAAGAGGCACTGCCAGTCACCACCAGCACCCACCACCACAATCTACCAGTCATCACCCCTCTACCTACTACTACTACTATCAGGAGGCTATAACCAGTTACCACCAGCACCCACTACCACAATCTACCAGTCACCACCCCCTCTACCTACTACTACTACTATCAGGAGGCTATAACCAGTTACCACCAGCACCCACCACCACAATCTACCAGTCACCACCCCTCTACCTACTACAACTACTATCAGGAGGCTATAACCAGTTACCACCAGCACCCACCACCACAATCTACCAGTCACCACCCTCTACCTACTACTACTACTATCAGGAGGCTATAACCAGTCACCACCAGCACCCACCACCACAATCTACCAGTCACCACCCCTCTACCTACTACTACTACTATCAGAGGCTATAACCAGTTACCACCAGCACCCACTACCACAATCTACCAGTCACCACCCCTACCTACTACTACTACTATCAGGAGGCTATAACCAGTTACCACCAGCACCCACCACCATTAATCTACCAGTCACCACCTCTACCTACTACTACTACTATCAGGAGGCTATAACCAGTTACCACCAGCACCCACTACCACAATCTACCAGTCACCACCTCTACCTACTACTACTACTATCAGGAGGCTATAACCAGTTACCACCAGCACCCACTACCACAATCTACCAGTTACTACCACAATACAATGTCCTCAAGCGTGGTAACCATCATCTTGTACCAACAACAGTGCCACATACTAACTTGCCAGGTAAGATCTCACACACACACACACAAACTTTCGCACTCGCTAGATGGTGCCAGAGTGCCTCACACACCCGCTAGATGGTGCAGTAATGCCTCACACACCCGCTAGATGGTGCTGTAATGCCTCACACACCCGCCAGATGGTGCCGTAGACATGCCCTCACACACCCGCTGATGGTGCCGTAATGCCTCACACACCCGCTAGATGGTGCCGTAATGCCCCCACACACCCGCCAGATGGTGCCGTAATGCTCACACACCTGCCAGATGGTGCCGTAATGCCCCACACACCTGCCAGATGGTGCCATAGATGCCCCACACTCCCGCCAGATGGTGCCGTAATGCCTCAAACACCCGCTAGATGGTGCCATAGATGCCCCACACTCCCGCTAGATGGTGCCGTAATGCCTCAAACACCCGCTAGATGGTGCCATAGATGCCCCACACTCCCGCTAGATGGTGCCGTAATGCCTCAAACACCCGCTAGATGGTGCCGTAATGCCTCAAACACCCGCTAGATGGTGCCGTAATGCCTCAAACACCCGCTAGATGTCCTTCTACTATAAGGTAAGGCCAGACACGATCCTTTTTCGACATCACGATCCATTAATTTATTTTCTAGACGATATGTTGAGTGGTGATGGACTGTGATGGTGTTTATTGATAATTTATATTGTAAAATAACCATTGGTTTGTTTTACTTCCCCCCCAAGACCTCTTCCTCACCGGGTACCAATACGCCGTGTGTGTGTGGTTTTGTGTGTGTGTGTGTGTGTGTACTGGACATGTCATTCAGAGTAGTCAGTACTTTCTGTTGATATACACTGTAGGAAGATCGGCTAGTTGACTGTTTTGTCTAATGACTCGAGCAGTTACCAGTTCATCCACACACATTGCCAGTTACCATTCCAACCACACACTACCACAATCATCAGTTATGTTTACCAATTATTATTTATTGTATCTACCACTACTACTTACCTGCTAGTCTGCTACCAGCATCTATCTACCACTCACTGACACCTACCATTCACTACACCGCCCACAATCACCAACCACTACTACCATCACCTTTCAATATCACTACAACTTCCACCATCAACAACCACCACTACCACCATCGCCATTCACCGCTACCACCTTCACGAACCACCACTACCTCATCATTATTTACTACCACCACCACCACTACCACTACCCCCACTACAACAACAACCACCATCATCCAGGCGTCGACTTATTCTATTACTCATACTTAAAGAGGAAATAGGCTTCAGTCCTAATAGGCCCCAACCTAATCATACCATTGGGGGCCCATGTGACCAGCGACCAAACAGGAACCATAAACGACTACTAACTACTTCAACCCAAAGACTCATTCCGAATTCACCATATAACCTAACCTAACCATATCTAAATTAATTCTAATCTAGTGGTGTACAAACCCTCGTGAACACATCCCTGAACACCTTTCACGTCAACACAACACATCTTTAATGCAACACCACAACAAAAGAAGAAAAATAATGCGCTCATCAAGCACTCGTTGGCAACTCTATCCCGGGGCCCGTAATGCCATAGGGTGTTTTTGTTTATAATGGTAAAAGTTGTACACCAAGTTAGTGGAGTTGACACGAATATAGGATAATGAACCTTTACCGGGTCTTAGGACATGGATGAGAGAGAGAGAGAGAGAGAGAGAGAGAGAGCTCGTCAAATATATACCACTTAGAGCTGCTACACCATAACCATTATTTTCACTACTATTACTATTTTCAGAAACAAATAATCCGACTTAACCTAAATTAACCTAACCTGACGATCATGGAGTAGTTTTGGTTAGGTTAGTTCGTGTCGCCTGGAAAAATAATGTAATTTGCTTATATATATACACCGCATATACTGTACAAGTTTACATAATTATATAAAATTATATATAATTTCAATGTCGGTCATATGAAGAACCCCCATATTTATTAGTACCACAATACCTAGTGTTAGTGAGCGCTGTTGTCGGATCCGCGTCGACTACTGAAAAAATCCCAAAAGGAAAATAAACAAAGCCTTTAAGGAGTCAATAATGCCGCCGCCGCCGCCGCTCAGCTCATGTATATAGAAAACCCGCCGCGTGTTCCTCGGGTGACAGGGATTACAGCTATATCATTACTTGTTTCCCGATATTTTGTTGGCATTTGTTTGAAACAGATGAAGAACTGAGGGCGCGTAATGGGTGGCGGGGTGTGGGCGGGCAGTTGTTGAGTCGAGCTCTGGCAAGGATTGCTGGGGAGGCGTCTGGCTTGCCATGTCTGCACCGCTGTTTGGTTGTGTGGCGCGAGCTAAAATACTATGTTGTCAAGTTATTTATCTGTCTAAACTTAATTACTCGATTTATTCCTTCCAGGTTGAGAGAGATGAGGAAGATGAGGAGGTTGCGTAACGCCCAAGAGAGATGGGTGTGATTGTTTTTCAGATGAGCATACCTTGATAATGTGGCGCCAGTGACTATGCTCATCTGTTTGTGTATTGTGTGTGGGTATGAGAGGAGGCTGGGGGCGGCCAGAGGAGCAAATAAACAACCTCTCCATTTTCCTTCACGTCACTTGCTGGCAGGAAGTCAACAGTCTCATAAGACGAGGTTTGTGTGTGCCCAGATAACTTATCTTAGTAATAATGAAACAAAGCGGAAGTTACCGGATTCTTAATGTCGCGTTCAGACGACAGAAAAAAAAGTCTGGCAGTTGTCATTTACTGTCAAGTGATGTCATAATGTGTCATATGATGCTACCTGCCATAGGAAAAGATATGCCAATACCAGGAGAGTGTCAATGTGAAGCAGACAGACGCGGCGCGGTGACACCTCATGACAAACACACGATCGTCTTGACACATAAATCTGCCTCCACCATCCATGACGTCATCAGCCACCAGAACTGAACCTTATGTCACTGAACTCTGGCTCAACACTGCTTGCTTGTGGAGGCCATTTTTTGTTTAACTTTTCAACTCATTTAATTATCGCTTTACTTATATATATATGTATATTCATTCTATCATTCACTTATGTTACTACTTGTTTGAAATTATGATGTGTACTTTAAAAATAATATAAAAACAAACCCCTTGGCGGCAAACTAATACTGTACACCGTTATACACAAGAAACATTACTCACACCTGTCCACCACTACCCATCTACACCACTACCAACACATAGTCGAACGAGACGAATCAATCACGGTGTTACCCCCCAGCTTCCCTTGGATCTCATTACGTTTAAATCTGTTTTTATTAGGATAAGGTGTGAGTCTGCCCAGTGCTTGTCTCGTCGACTACTGACCCAGGATGAGTGAGGTGTTGAACTGTGCTCATTTTAGTTTTGTTTTTATTGCACTACAGCAACGATACTAAATTCTTAACTTTATTCCAACATGAAAATAAAATTCACTCATCCAAGATAACTTTAAAGACGATTCAATCATAAGCTTCAGTATTTCTCGTCGAAGAGTCGGAAATAAACTTCAGTTTCTTTCACCACATAAAGAGTGAAGCTTCCGAGCAGACAAATCCACCACATATTCCAGCCTCCCACTTAATAAAATCGTTTAATGAACTTCAAGTTGACTCGCTTAAGGAGGAGTGGACATTTGAGGCACAAAGAATCCGTCACGGTGTTCAACTCCACACGCGCACAAAATCGTTAATGAACCAGAACTTGACTCGCTCCAGAGGGTTCGAGCAAGTTCGAGACATACATATCAATCATAGTTTCTGGTGTAGAGCTGCCGGCCGACCCCCACCTGCCTGTCTACACACACCCACCATCATGTCAATCTTGGCCCCTCAGATCCACACAATTTCCGAAGTCAATTATAAAAGAACCTATCTAATTATAGCCGAGTTTCTGTCTAATTTCGACGCCATTAATGCCGTTTATAGAGTTAATATAAAGAGCGGGTAAATAAATTCCCACACCTTATTCTGACGAGGACTCCGCAAAACTACAGGAAGATCTAAAAAAAAAATTCGAATGGTATGAAAAATGGCAGATTAAATTCAGTGTGGACAACTGTAAAGATGTTATACAGAAATCCAACTGTGAGAAAGATTTAGGAGTAATGATAAGTAGGAATCTTAAACCTTGTAAACAATGTGTATTTGCTCGAAACATGACTAATAAAGTACTTGGGTTCATACAAAGGAGTGTTAGTTACAAGACTAGCGAGGTCATCCTTAAACTATATCTTGCGCTTGTGAGACCTCACTTGGATTAAGCAGTTCAATTCCGGTCACCGTACTACAGAATGGATATAGAATCCATTGAAAGAATTCAGAGACTAATCCCGGGTATTAAGAACCTTGAGTACAGAGACAGGTTAAGGCATCTTAATTTGCACTCCCTCGACAGACGTAGAGTGGGGGGCGATATGATAAGGTGTATAAATGGAAGTCAGGGCTGAACAAAGGGGACATTACAAAGGTACTCAAACTATCCAACCAGGAGCGAACTCGTAACAATGGTTTTAAATTAGACAAATTTAGATTTAGGCGCGAAATAGGTAAACATTTGTTTGGAAATACAGTAGAGTAGTGGAACAAGTTACCAAACATCACCATTAACTCGAATACGCTGGATAGCTTCAAACACAGGTTGGATGGATATATGAGCGATAGGTGTTGGGTGTAAATGGGACTGCCCAGTATGGGCCAAAAGGCCCGCTGCAGTTTCCTCCATTCTTACGTTCTTATGTTGGGAGAAATTTCGATTCATGACCTTCTGAGAATCTTTGTCTCGAGGTTTAGTTGAATCAGTTACATGCATTCTCACTTGAGCCAGTTACATGGAGAGTTAACTTATGAATCTTCAAGAATCAGGAATCTTGGCCGTCAGCCAGACACCATTTCTTCACCCACCTGTGTCAAGCTGTCAACCCTCACCCTTACCCTCCCCTCACCCCCCTCCTCCCATCCTCTGCCCCCTCCCCTCACCTTTTCTTCGTCCTCACCCTCCCCTCACCCTCACCCCCTCCCCCCATTTAAGGCATCACAGCAAGAAACAATGACTCTTGGAGTTTTCACAGCCAGCATCTTGCCGCCCTCCTCCCCCTCCTCCTTCAGCACATCCTGGTGGTGAGATAACCTCAATACTCCCTCACAGCCACTCGCGTTCCTCTCCCTCCTCCTCCTCCTCCTCCTCCTCCTCCCTTATTCCTTCCTCACTTTTCTCACACTCCCCTCACCTCCTTCTCTCTCACTCCCCTCACCTCCTTCTCTCTCACTTCCCTCACCTCCTTCCCTCACAACATCAGGGAGCACAAGGGAGGTCGTCAAGGGATACATTTACTTCCTTGCTTTCCCAACCTCTCTCTCTCTCTCTCTCTCTCTCTCTCTCTCTCTCTCCTTGTCTCCTCTTCCGTCTTCCTCCCTTATCTCCTCTCACATATGTAAGCGATGACCTTCAACTTTGATCTGTGTAGAATTTTGATCTACCGACCCATTTAACCTACTTGAACTTTGACCCAGTGTATAACTTGACCTGAAATGGCAAATATGACCTTGACCTGACATGGCACAAGTGACTTTGACCTTTAATATTCATTATTACAACATTATATATAACACCAACAACAGTAACCCAACACCACCACCAACAATAATATAACACCAACAAAACACCACCAACAATGACATAACACCATCATCAACACAACACCAACAAAACACCACCAACAATGACATAACACCATCACCAACACAACACCAACAAAACACCACCAACAATGACATAACACCATCACCAACACAACACCAACAAAACACCACCAACAATGACATAACACCATCACCAACACAACACCAACAAAACACCACCAACAATGACATAACACCATCACCAACACAACACTAAGACTACACAACACCATGTTCGAATCATTCTCAAAAAATAAAAAATAAAATAAAATTAAATTAAATTAAAACTCCTACAATAGATCAAATATATAGTTGAAATATTAATGGACAACACAAATAATTCAACCCTTAATATACAGTTCAATACAACACAACCCATGACTAGTGTGGAGCAAAAGTATTAGTATTTAGTAAAGTCTTGTGGGGCGGTGAGATGAAACGCTGTATTTAGTGGGATTTTTAAGCAGTATCTCCTAAGATTATATTACATTTTCTTTCTCATGGGAGACTTGTGTATAAATCATTATCATCCTGTATTAAGACTACTGTTGAATGAAAGACTTCCTCAGATGTTTACACAGCCTTGATTGTCTTTTAAACTTTATAATTATCTCTGTGTGTATGTGTTTGTGTCTGTGTCCTTGTGTGTGTGTGTGTGTGTCTGTGTCTTTGTCCTTGTGTGTGTGTGTGTGTGTGTGTGTGTGTGTGTCTGTGTGTGTCTGTGTCCTTGTCTGTGTCTTTGTCAATGTTTTTGTCAGTCTCTGTTATCCGTCTAGTGGAAGACCAACACAACGAGCACCAGGAGAGGGGAGGGGGGGAGGGGAGGTGTGACCGTGCCTTTGTTTACATGAATCAGCTGACTGGGGGTCCCCGTGTGACTCTGTACGTCATCACTGTTTACATTCACTGTTTACACTCACTGTATACCTCTCTGGCGGCCACCCAGCTAGTGAGGGGACCTGAGGTAGGGGAAAGGGAGGTGAGGGGGCGTGAGGAAGGGGAAGTGAGGGGTGTGAGGGAGGGGAAGTGAGGGAGGGAAGTAAGGGGTGTGAGGGAGGGAAGTAAGGGGTGGAGGGAGGGGAAGTAAGGGGTGTGGAGGGAGGAAGTGAGGGATGTGAGGGGAGGCGAAAGGTTAGGGATGTGTGTGTGTGTGTGTGTGAGAGAGAGAGAGAGAGAGAGAGAGAGAGAGAGAGAGAGAGAGAGAGAGAGAGAGAGAGAAGGCCGGGGCCAGCCAAAGGTCACAGTTAAGTGGGTGACGCATCCTACTACTATGTCTTATGGCGCCTGCAACACTAACTTCCTATTGGTCCTCCCATGCACCACTAACTTCCTATTGGTCCTCCCATGCACCACTAACTTCCTATTGGTCCTCCCATGCAACACTAACTTCCTATTGGTCCTCCCATGCACCACTAACTTCCTATTGGTCCTCCCATGCACCACTAACTTCCTATTGGCCTTCCTATACACCACAAACTTCCTATTGGTCGTCCCATGCACCACTAATTTCCTATTGGCTCCCCCACTGCACTCATTAACTTCCTATTGGCTGGTAAATTCACTGGTTGCTGCTTATTGGCTGAAGCTGTTACTATTCACTTCCTATTGGTCAAAATCTATCAACATAGGTTCGAAGACAGTGAAAAATCAGAATAAAAACGGAATTCACAATCTTTTATTACCCCTATGTTATAATTTACTGCTTGTTTAAGTGTGAGAACGACCCAATTAGAGTCTCAGGGCAATTCCGGCGTCATTTGAATTGTTAACATTGTGTAAGTGAGTCAGTTGTGTGGATGGTTGGTCTCGTAGCTAAAGTAAAGAGGAAAACTTAATGTGTGAACCTTCGTTAGCCGGAGTCTGTGCGTGTGGTTGTTGTTGTTATGGTTGTTGTTGTTGTGGTTGTTGTTGTTGTGGTTGTTATTGTGTTGTTGTTGTTATTGTATTGTTGTTGTTATTGTATTTTTGTTGTTGTTGTGTTCTTGTTTATGTGGTGAAGGAATTGTTGTTGTTGTTTTTGTCTTTACTGTTGTGTTGTTGTGCGTTTCGTTGTAATGTAATATAATTTAACTTGTCGAGTACGATTATTTAAATGCTCGAGTACGAAGAGTTAAATATCGTACTCAAAGGGTTACAACAGTTAAATGACTGTACTCAAAGGGTTAAGCCATCGTACTCAAGGGGATAAATCATTGTCCTCAAGGGGTTAAATCCTCGTACTCAAGGGGTTAAATCCTCGTACTCAAGGGGTTAAATCATCGTACTCAAGGGGTTAATTATATTTTTCATAAGGCCGTTTTTTCCCTTGACGGTAACTATTAAAACCAATGACAGATATTCCTTGGTGTGTGTGTGTGTGTGTGTGTGTGTTTATGAAGTATTTTTTCATGAATAAATTATTGGTACATAATATCATTACTATTATTATTATTGTTGTTATCATCCTGAACAAAGTTGAAGAAAAAATTACCACAAGAGTGACGTAACACACACTCAGTCAGTCAAGTCAGTTCAGGCGGTGTCTAACCTAACCTAGTCTAACCTAACCTAACCATATGTAATCTAACCTAATCAAACTTACCTTAACCCACTCACAAATCCACCACATCCACACACACACATCCACACACACACATACATACACACCGACCCACCTACACACACACACACACACACACACAAGTGACCTTCATACGCAGTCAAAACAATAAGGCTTACAGTGCTACCAACACCATCATTATCCCACACCACCTGATATGTATTTTGGCAACCCTGGTGTGTTTGATCACTGGTCACTGCCTGGTGTCTCTGATCACTGCTTGGTGTCTCTGATCACTGCCTGGTGTGTCTGATCACTGTTGTGGTTAGTTTGAGGAATCTGATCACTTCCTAACAAGCTGATGGGTTGTTAGGTTGTTAAGTAGTAGTTAAATGGTGATTGGTGGAGGAGTGTACCTTGTTTTGTTGAAGAATTAGGCAGTAAGTTGCAAGGGAAGTAGTTCTGAGGAGGAAAGTAGTCCCGATAA